>NC_091080.1:21558409-21861439 GCF_032405125.1 Capricornis sumatraensis
GCGTGTGCTCTGCAACAAGAGAAGCCAATGCAAAGACAAGCCTGCACACCAAAACTAGAGAAAGCCTGTGCACTGCAAGGAAGACCCAGTGCAGCCGACCACACAATAAATTCATTCAGTTCAGTTCAGTTCAGTCGCTCAGTCGTGTCGACTCTTTGCGACCCCATGAGTCGCAGCACACCAGGCCTCCCTGTCCATCACCATCTCCCAGAGTTCACTCAGACTCACGTCCATCGAGTCCGTGATGCCATCCAGCCATCTTATCCTCGGTCGTCCCCTTCTCCTCCTGCCCCCGATCCCTCCCAGCATCAGAGTCCTTTCCAATGAGTCAACTCTTCGCATGAGGTGTCCAAAGTACTGGAGCTTCAGCTTTAGCATCATTCCTTCCAAAGAAATCCCAGGGTTGATCTCCTTCAGAATGGACTGGTTGGATCTCCTTGCAGTCCAAGGGACTCTCAAATTCATTAATTAATTTAAAAATATATGTATAAAAAACGAAGACCAGCACAGCCAAAAAAAAAAAAAGAAGAAAGTTAAATTTTTTTAAATATAAATTTATTTTTTTAATTGGAGGCTAATTACTTTACAATAGCGTAGTGGTTTTGCCATACACTGACATGAATCCTCCACGGGTATACACGTGTTCCCCATCTTGAACCCCCCTCGCCCCTCCTTCCCCATCCCATCCTTCTGGGTCATCCCAGTGCACCAGCCCCGAGAGCCCTGTCTCATGCATCGAACCTGGACTGGCGATCTGTTTCACATATGATATTATACATATTTCAATGCCATTCTCCCAAATCATCCCACCCTCGCCTTCTCCCACAGAGTCCAAAAGACTGTTCTTTACATCTATGTCTCTTCTGCTGTCTCGCATATAGGGTTATCTATGGATATGTTTCAGGCAAAGACAGCTAAAGCTTCATCAAAGATATCATGCATGATACAGTTTTTAAAATAAAAACAGAAATCTATTTATTTTGCTGAATACCATCTATCGATAGTTCCATGTCTGTTTTCTTTCCTGTTCATTGTTTTGTTCTTCCACCAAGCACGATGCCTACATATTTTAGGAGTTCGATGAATATTTGTTGAGTTGTCCTTTTACAACAACAGGAAGGTAACTTCCGGGCTTCCCAGGAGCACTAGTGGTAAAGAACCTGCCTGCCAATGCAGGAGACATACGAGACTCGGGTTCAGTCCCTGGGTCGGGAAGATCCCCTGGAGGAGGGCATGGCAACCCACTCCAGTATTCTTGCCTGGAGAATTCCCATGGACAGAGGAGCCTGGTGGGCTACAGTCCATGGGGTCGCAAAGAGTCGGACATGACTGAAGGGACTTAGCATGCATGCACAGGGTCTTCCCTGGGGGCTCAGTGGTAAAGAATCTGCCTGCCAATGCAGGAGACACAAGTTAAATCCTGGGTCAGGAAGGAAGATTCCCAGGAGAAGGGAATGGTTACCCATTCCAGTATCCTCGCCTGGGAAATCCATGGACACAGGGATCCTGGGGGACTACAGTCCACGGGGTTGAGAATAGTCAGGCACGACTTAGTGACTGAAACAACGATAAGGGCAACCTCCTATTTAGACGAAGATTTAAAGAATTAAAGCACAGAAAGATCATGCTGATAAATTTACCTCTCATTTCACGTTTTGTCTTTAGTTGGCTCTTATCCACAGAGACAACTTTCGGATAACACCAGCACTCCGTTTCATTTGTATTATTATTTTTCATCACCAACATCTGACAGCCTTGATATATTTTTTTTAAGTTGTCAGGCTCTTTGTCCCATCAAATAAAGCATGTACATGGGAACACTAAGCAAATACAAAATCCCAGAAAAATGCAAGCTGCTTTTATTATTAGAAGGTTGGAAATGCCGTAGTCTTTAACTTATTCTCGTGACATAATGAGAGTCCGCAGAAGAACCGAAGGTTTTCTTAGTCAGCTTGCTTCTCTTTCTACCCAGTCCCTCCATAGAGAACATATTTATTTTTTCACTGTGGTCCAAGCAAAGCTGAAAGGACACGGACTTTAAATTTGAATATGCAGGCTGCGTGTGTACTTGTTGTTTAGTTGCTAAGTTGTGTCCAGCTCTGTTGGGACCCCATGGGTTGTACCCCACCAGGCTCCTCTGTCCATGGGATTTCCCAGGCGAGAATACTGGTGTGGCTGACATTCCCCTTCTCTAGCGGATCCAACCCAGAGATCAAACCCACGTCTCCTGCATCGGTTGGTGGATTCTTTACAGCTGAGCACAAGGGAATCCCTAATACCTAATCAGGATCTGGTGAAAAAATTAGTACAGTGAGGAGTTTTGATTTAGTAATACTTAGCTGTTACATCAAATAGCTTTTTTTTGACCATGCCATTAAGTCCTGTGGGTTCTTCATTCCCTGACCAGGGATTGAACCTGGGTGCTCAGCAGTGAAAGGCAGAGTCCTAACCACAGGACGGGTAAAGAATTCCTTCAAATAGCTTTTTGATCTTGGTTTTTGAATATCATCCCTTTATACTTTAGGGCAAGTCAGCTCTGTGCTGATTTGCCCTCCCCCACTCTCATCATTGGCCCTCTTTTATTTTATCTACTTGTGTGTTTATTTGTTAATAATTTAATGAATACCCCTGAACTCACTATCCAGTTAGAGAACTAATACATTGAGAGAAACTTCCACATTTGCCTTGCCCCTGCCCCTCCCCACCCTGCCCCCTACTGCCTGCCCTCTGCCTACTGTGTGGGCACAATTCTGAATCTTGTATTTTTATTCATTCTTGATTTCAAATATTTTTATCACACATATATGCATGCAAACAAATTGATGATTAGTTTTCACTGCTTTTGACTTTTATAAAAAGCATATTGTTCTGTATATAGTCTTCTGGGACACTTTTTCCATTTAGTTTTCGATTGCCAAGAGTTACTTCTATTACTAAGAGTTGTGGGCTTCTATGATTCATTCAACTTCACTGCTGTATAGCATTTCATTGTGTGAAATACAACATTTATTTATCTGGCTTCCTGGATCCTGGAGTTCGGGTTTTCACATTTCTTGCTGCAATGAACTTTCTCATAAGTGGTTTGTTCTCCCAGCGCATACCTGCTGGAGTTGCCCTCGGTTTATATCTATGAATGGAATGTGGATCAATTGTAGGTAGTGTGAATGTTTACCTTTGCAGTATAAAACCAGTTTTCCAAGCAGCTATAACAATTTATATTCTCACCATGCTAATGATCTATCTGCTTCAGCTCTTGGTATTAGTAGACCTCAGTTTTTTACCAGCTATATGGATGTAAATTGGTATCTATGGTCTTGATTTGCATTTCCTGGATTATTTATGAGAAATTCAATAAATGAAATAGGAAGAGAAGGATTATCCATATGAAAAATAAATCAGATTCTTATCTCACATCAGACATGCAAATCAACTCCAGATGGATTAAGTATTCAAATATCAAAAGCAAAACTTTAAAACTCTCAGAAAAAAAAATATGAGTGTTTATCTTCAGATCTGCAGGGTAGGAAAGGATTTCTTAAACATTGGACCCAAAAAAGCCCATTATCAATTAAATGTGATGGATTTGATTACACTGAAGTTAAAAACTTGTATTAATCAAAAGACATGTTAAAGAAGGTAAAAAGATAAAACTACAAACAGAGAAAATGTGTCATATATCACAAAGAATCTACCAGGAATATTTAAAAACTTCTACAAGTCAATAAACAAAGGACGATAACCCAATAGAAAGATAGGGACAGACGTAAATGGACATTTCACAGAAGAGGAAACACATAAAGCCAACATTCATATGGCAAGACACTCAATCTCCTCAATTTAAAAAGCATCCTTTGAGGAAAATCAGGATACTTGCAAACCCTAGCCACTTCACTCTTCCCCTAGGCTAAGAAAAGAAGAGTCTAGAAAAACAAAATGCAAACGAACATTTGTCCCATATTTCAGAAAAAGCAGCCAAAATGAAAGGAAAGTAGAATATTTACCGATGTATTTTGTGTCTTCTCCGATTTTGAGGATTTCTGCTGCCTCACATATTGTTGGCACTCAACAGTGGTTAATTGATTGATTCACTGTGCCTGATTTTCTGTAAGCCTAACTCTGATTTCTTTCAGACTCAGAACAGATGGGCACATAGTTTTAAGACATTAATAAACATTATAGAACATGATCTTCTTTCTCTGAACCCTGTGCCCTGTTGGCTATGAGAATAAAGCATCCACTTGAAGGAAGAAATCAGATTTAATCGAAAAGGCATGGTATGGCTAAGGAGCGCCAGACCCTGTGGTCGAAAACAAAGTGCTGAGTCGGCATTGCTAGGGTGAATCAGAGCACAAAAGAGGGTGGGAATACCCCCAGGCCCCCTCACAAAGTGATCTCGAAATGAAACGGATGTGTTTTTATAAAACAAGCAGTACTTTGTAAGGTGCTCTCAGAGAGCCCTGGTTTAATAAAGGTGGCATTCCAGAGGGTAGTTACTTCTTTTATATCAGATTATAAAAGTGTGAGCTTGTAGTATTTGATTTTTTTATTCAGGAAAACAGCTGTAAATATGAATATTTCTAAAGATTGATCTGTATGGAGTATCCTAAAGAAAATTGATGGGATAATACTGTTTTGGATATTCTGCCGTAAGCCATAACCTTATTGTGTATGATCTTTATCCAGATAATGTGAAAAGACATACTAAAAGACCCAGAATTTTATGTTTCCTTTGACCCAGCAATTTAACATCTATAGCTCAGATGGTAAAGAATCTTCCTGCAAGGTGGGGACCAGGGTTCAATCCTTGGGTTGGGAAGATCCCCTGGAGAAGGAAATGGCAACCTACTCCAGTATTCCTGCCTGGAGAATCCCACCAACAGAGGAGCCTGATGGGCTGCAGTCTATAGGGTCGCAAAGAGTCAGACGCTGAGTGACTAACACACTGACCAGTCAGTTCCAAGGCAGCAATCATGGATGAGCCTAAAGACACAACTACTAGAATTTTCATCAAAGAATCATCTATAAAAGTGAAAAAGTAAAAGCAAGCTAAATGTTAAAAATGAGGAAATGATGAAATTGCTCTTTACCAACACATCTATTATAACAATGAGAGAACATGTCTGACGTGGAAACTTTTCATACAGTTGCAGGTTATGAACAGAACATAAGATATGATCTTATATGAAGTATATACACCAGGATTTCCCTACAGCTCAAACCGTAAAGAAACTGCCTGCGAGGCAGGAGACCAGGGTTCGATCCCTGGATTGGGAAGTTCCCCTGGAGAAGGGAATGGCAACCCACTCCTGTGTTCTTGCCTGGAGAGTTCCATGGTCAGAGAAGCCTGGTGGGTTACAGTCCATGCAGTGGCAAAGAATTGGACACGACTGACCCACTCCAGTGTTCTTGCCTGGAGAATCGCAGGGACGGGGGAGCCTGGTGGGCTGCTGTCTTGGGGTTGCACAGAGTCGGACACGACTGAAGCGGCTTAGCAGCAGCAGCACCAACTAACACACACAGTACACCAATGTACGCCTAAAAAACACAGGCTGGAAAGACGGAAGCCATGCAGGAGAAGGGACAGTGCAGCGTAAGTGATCAGAAGGCCGTGGGCTACCCCCAGAGCAGCAGATGGAAAAGACGTGAGTAAAAGCAAGCACAACCGACAAACAAGGACTCAGGGAAAGAATGGACTGAAGGATGAAACGTGGAAGCTTGAGTCAGCTCTCAACACCTGAAAGCGGGGAAGATTATGTCTAGACTAAGAAGAATATCAGGTCCAAAGTGGTATAGCTGTTAACTAAAAGTGAAAGACTTGGCTGTTCTGAAGAGGACATTCAGGGAGAGTAAGGAACACCAGGAAGATACGTGTTAGATCTAGTACTCAACATTTCTGGGGGCCTACTATGTGCCAGGAGCTGTCCCTTGCCTTGTTTACTTGTTTAGCGTTTTGGCCGTGGCGGGTCTTCATTGCTGCACTCGGGTTTCCCTAGTTGTGGCAAACAGGGGTTACTCTTCGAGCTGCACGGGCTTTCACTGCGGTGGCTTCCCTTCTTGCCAGGCCCGGGCTCTAGAGCTTGGGCGTCAGTAGCTGTGGTTTATGGGCCTGGTTGCTCCAAGGTACGTGGGATCCTCCCGGACCAGGGATCAAACCAGTGTCCCCTGCGTTGTCAGCCAGATTCTTAACCACTGGACCACAGGGAAGCCCAGAAGTGCCTTATTTAATCCTTTCCAGAAACCCTGGGACAGGTAAGGGTCAGAAAGACCAGGCGATCTGCTCAAGGTCGCATGAGTATGACGGGGTGGAGCCAGGATCCTGAGCCAGTATTGCTAGAGCCCTATGGCAAGAAAGAAATGACTGGTGACCATAACTTTTGATTGGTAACTATAATTTTTTTCTTTTCTGACCATGCCACGTGGCTTGTGGGATCTTAGTTCCCCTACCAGGGCTCAAACTCGTATCCCCTGCAATGGAAGGTAGGAGTCCAAACCACTGGACTGCCAGGGATTATAACTCTTGGTAATTATACTTTTAAATGATTTTGAACTTAAGCCCCAACAGTGGAGGAAAAGTCCAGCAAACTATGGCATATTATAGATGCCTTATCAGAGTCTCAAAACCAACAATGTTGTGGGCTACTTCTATAGCTAAAAACTGTACATGTGAAATGTCATTAAGTGGAAAAAACAGAACCCAAGATCACCTCCACACAGTGATGAGAGCTCTGCTAAACACATGCGCTCCTATTGACCAAGCCTGGGGATGAGTCTGTATGATATATGTTGATGCATTATCAAACGCATAACAGGTTTTTCTGCAAGTGAGGAAAACTTCCTTCTCTTGTGCCTTATTTAATGTAACAGTGTATTCTTCTTATATATATTTTGAATGATTTGCTTTCCCTTAATCATTAAAATTTATATTCTTTCAAATATTTATATGACTTCCAAACTAATAAATTAAAATATTGAATTTTGCCAAATTAAATTCCCCCATTCATTTCAACGTTGGTTGAAAATTATCATCCAGTTTTTCTAAACATTTAATGAACTCACCAGTCCAAAAGATTAACTCTTATAACTGTTTTAAATATCTAGAGACTTATTCCACATACAATAACACAAAGACTGTACCATTAAAAAAAATAAAAAGGATCATACCATTGGTACTCTTGTCTAGTTTCTTCAGCTTATATGTTTGAGATTCGTCTATGTTGTAGCATATATCAATACTACAGTCTTTTTTATTGCTGAGCACTATTTCATAGTATGGATGGATGTGCCACAATTTGCTTATTCATTCACTTATTAATAAGCATTTGGTAAACAAAATAGTGTCATTTGCAGCAGCATAGATGGATGTAGAGACTGTCATACTGAGTGAAGTAAGACACAGAAAAACAAGTATGATATCACTTTCACTTAAACTTCAGTTCAGTCGCTCAGTTGGGTCCAACTCTTTGAGACTCCATGGACTACAGCATGCCAGGCCTCCCTGTCCATCACCAACTCCCGGAGTTTGCTCAAACTCATGTCCATTGAATCGCTGATGCCATCCAACCATCTCGTCCTCTCTCGTTCCCTTCTCCTGCCTTCAATCTTTACCAGCATCAGGGTCTTTTCAAATGAGTCAGCTCTTCACATCAGGTGGCCAAAGTATTGGAGTTTCAGCTTCAACATCAGACCTTCCAATGAATATTCAGGACTGATCTACTTTAGGATGGACTTGCTGTCCAAGAGACTCTCAAGAGTCTTCACCAACACCACAGTTCAAAAATATCAATTCTTCGGTGCTCAGCCTTCTTTATAGTTCAACCCTCACATCCATACATAACTACTGAAAAAACCATAGTTTTGACTAGATGGAACTTTGTTGGCAAAGTAATGTTTCTGTTTTTTAATATGATGTCTAGGTTGGTCATAACTTTTCTCCCATGAAGCAAATGTCTGTTAATTTCATGGCTGGAATCACCATCTGCAGTGACTTTGGAGCCCCCCAAAATAAAGTCTGTCACTGTTTCCACTGTTTCTCCATCTATTTGCCATGAAGTGATGGGACCAGATGCCATGATCCTTGTTTTCTGAATGCTGAGTTTTAAGCCAACTTTTTCACTCTCCGCTTTCACGTTCATCAAGAGGCTCTCTAGTTCCTCTTCATTTTCTGCCATAAGGATGGTGTCATCTTTGAGATCACTGAGATTTCTCCCAGCAATCTTGATTCCAGCTTGTGCTTCATCCAGCGCAGCATTTCTCATGATGTACTCTGCATAAGTTAAATAAGCTGGGTGACAATATACAGCCTTGACATACTCCTTTCTCGATTTGGAAACAGTCTGTTTTTCCATGTCCACTTCCAACTGTTGTTTTCTGACCTGCATACAGGTTTCTCAGGTCAGCTGGGCAGGTATTCCCATTTCTTTCAGAATTTTCCACAGTTTGTTGTGATCCACACAGTCAAAGGCTTTGGCATAATCAATAAAAGAGAAGTAGATGTTTGTTTGGAACTCTCTCGCTTTTTTGATGATCCAGCGGATGTTAACAATTTGATTTCTGGTTCCTCTGCCTTTTCTAAAACCAGTTTGAACATCTGGAACATCACCGTTCACATATTGCTGAAGCCGGGCTTGGAGAATTTTGAGCATTACTTTGCTAGCATGTGAAATGAGTGCAATTGTGCAATAGTTTGAGTATTCTTTGGCATTTCCTTTCTTTGGGACTGGAATGAAAACTGACCTTTTCTAGTCCTGTGGCCACTGTTTTCCAAATTTGCTGGCATATCGAGTGCAGCAATTTCACAGCATCATCTTTTAGGATTTGAAATACTGGAGTTACATTACCTCCACTAGCTTTGTTCGTAGTGATGCTTCCTAAGGCCCACTTGACTTCACATTCCAGGATGTCTGGCTCTAGGTGAGTGATCACACCATCATGCTTATCTGGGTCATGATGATCTTTTTTGTACAGTTCTTCTGTGTATTCTTGCCACCTCTTCTTAGTATCTTTTGCTTCTGTCAGGTCCATATCATTTCTGTCCTTTATTGTGCCCATCTTTGCATGAAATGTTCCCTTGGTATCTCTAATTTTCTTGATGAGATCTCTAGTCTTTTCCATTCTATTCTTTTCCTCTATTTCTTTGTATTGGTCACTGAGGAAGGCTTTCTTATCTCTCTTTGGTGTTCCTTGGAACTCTGCATTCAAATGGGTCTGTCTTTCCTTTTCTCTTTTGCCTTTTGTTTCTCTTCTTTTCACAGCTATTTGTAAGGCCTCCTCAAACAACCATTTTGCCTTTTTGCATTTCTTTTTCTTTTTCTGTCTATCAGATCTAGTCCCTTAAATCTATTTCTCACTCCCACTATATATAATCATAAGGGATTTGATTTAGGTCATACCTGAATGGTTTAGTGGTTTTCCCCACTTTCTTCAATTTAAGTCTGAATTTGGCAATAAGGAGTTCACAATCTGAGCCACAGTCAGCTCCCAGTCTTGTTTTTGCTGACTGTATATAGCCATCTTTGGCTGCCAAAAATAGAATCAATCTGATTTCGGTGTTGACCGTCTGGGGATGTCCATGTGTAGAGTCTTCTCTTGTGTTGTTGGAAGAGGGTGTTTGCTATGACCAGTGCGTTCTCTTGGCAAAACTCTATTAGCCTTTTCCCTGCTTCGTTCTGTACTCCAAGGCCAAATTTGCCTGTTACTCCAGGTATTTCTTGACTTCCTACTTGTGCATTCCAGTACCCTATAATGAAAGGAACATCTTTTTTGGGTGTTAGTTCTAAAAGGTCTTGTATGTCTTTATAGAACCGTTCAACTTCAGCTTCTTCAGCCTTACTGGTCTGGGCATAGACTTGGATTACCATGGTATTGAATGGTTGGCCTTGGAAATGACCAGAGATCATTCTGTCATTTTTGAGACTGCATCCAAGTATTGCATTTTGGACTCTTCTGTTGACTATGATGGCTACTCCATTTCTTCTAAGGGATTCCTGCCCGCAGAAGTAGATATAATAATGGTCATCTGAGTTAAGTTCACCCATTCCAGTCCATTTTAGTTTGCTGATTCCTAGAATGTCCACGTTCACTCTTGCCATCTCCTGTTTGACCACTTCCAATTTGCTTTGATTCACAGACCTAACATTCCAGGTTCCTATGCAATATTGCTCTTTACAGCATCGGACCTTGCTTCTATCACCAGTCACATCCACAGCTGGGTATTGTTTTTGCTTTGGCTCCATCCCTTCATTCTTTCTGGAGTTATTTCTCCACTGATCTCCAGTAGCATGTTGGGCTTCTACCGACCTGGGGAGTTCATCTTTCAGTGTCCTATCTTTTTGCCTTTTCACACTGTTCATGGGCTTCTCTAGTCAAGAATACCCAAATGGTTTGCCATTCCCTTCTCCAGTGGACCACATTCTGTCAGACCTCTCCGCCATGACCCGTCTGTCTTGGGTGGCACAAGCCCACAAAATAAGAATAAAACCTATAACTGCATAAAGGTCAGCATGTGAAGGCTAATAGCAGATTTATTCATAGTAGCTCTAAACTGGAAACTACTCAATGCTTCTTAAAAAAAAAATTCATTGGAGTATAGCTGATTTACTCTGTTGTGTTAATTTCATGTGTATAGTTATCCATACACATCTATCCTCTCTCTTTTTTTTTTTTAGATTCTTTTCCTATATAGGCCATTACAGAGTATTGGGTAGGACTCCCTATTTTATACAGCAGGTCCTTATGGTTGTTGTTTAGTCGCTAAGTCATGCCTTACTCTTCTGCCAGTCCGTGCCACCGGCTCCTCTGTCCATGGGATTTCCCAGGCAAGAATACTAGAGTGGGTTGCCATTTCCTTCTCAAGGGATCTTCCCAGCCCAGGGAATGAACCAAGTCTCTTGCATTGGCAGATGGATTCTTTGTCACTGAGCCACCTGGGAAGCCCCAGGTTCTTATTAGTTATCTATTTCATGTGTAGTAGTGTCAATAAACATTGTATATGTCAATCCCAATCTCCCAATTTATCCCTCACCCCCTTTATTCCCTGGTAACCCTAAGTGTGTTTGCTGCATCTTTGACTCCACTTCTGTTCTGTAAATAAGTTAATTGCACTTTTTTTTTTTTTAGATTCCACATATAAGTGAAATGGCAACCCACTCCAGTGTTCTTGCCTGAAGAATTCCATGGACAGAGGAGCCTGGTGGGCTACAGTTCATAGGGTTGCAAAGAGCTGGACACGGCTGAAGTGATTCAGCAGGCAGCCAGCAGCACAGAGACGGAGACAGACTGTGTCTGAGTGTCTCCTGAGGAGGTACAGGTCAGCAGTGGACTGCTTCAAGGGCAGCAGACCTAGGCATGGCATAAGCCCTCTTGGAGGAGGTCGCCATTAACCCCACCATAGAGCTGCCAGAACTTATGCAGGACTGGGGAAACAGTCTCTCGGAGGGCACAAAGAAAACCTTGTGTGCACCAGGACCCAGAAGAAAGGAGCAGTGAGCCCACAAGAGACTGACCCAGACTTGCTGGTGGGTATTCAGGACCCTCTGGCAGAGGCACGGGTCAGTGGTGGCCTGCTGCGGGGTTGGGGGCACTTAGTGTAGCAATGAGTGCATGGGACCTTTTGAAGGAGGCCGCCATTATCTTCATTGCCTCCACCACAGTTTAGCCAGGTCAAACAACAGGGAGGAAACACAGCCCTGGCCATCAGTAGAAAATTGGATTAAAAATTTACTGAACATGGCCCTACCCATCAGAACAAGACCCAGTTCCCCCTCAGTCAGTCTCTCCCATCAGGAAGTTTCCATAAGCCTCTTATCCTTCTCCATCAGAGGACAGACAGACTGAAAACCACAATCACAGAAAACTAACCAACCTGATCAGACGGACCAAAGCCTTGTCTAACTCAGTGAAACTATGAGCCATGCCACGTAGGGCCATGCAAGACAGATGGGTCATGGTGGAGAGGTCTGACAGAATGTGGTCCACTGGAGAAGGGAATGGCAAACCATTTGAGTATTCTTGACTAGAGAAGCCCATGAACAGTGTGAAAAGGCAAAAAGATAGGACACTGAAAGATGAACTCCCCAGGTCGGTAGAAGCCCAACATGCTACTGGAGATCAGTGGAGAAATAACTCCAGAAAGAATGAAGGGATGGAGCCAAAGCAAAAACAATACCCAGCTGTGGATGTGACTGGTGATAGAAGCAAGGTCCGATGCTGTAAAGAGCAATATTGCACAGGAACCTGGAATGTCAGGTCCATGAATCAAGGCAAATTGGAAGTGGTCAAACAGGAGATGGCAAGGGTGAACGTGGACATTCTAGGAATCAGCAAACTAAAATGGACTGGAATGGGTGAATTTAACTCAGATGACCATTATTATATCTACTTCTGCGGGCAGGAATCCCTTAGAAGAAATGGAGTAGCCATCATAATCAACAGAAGAGTCCAAAATGCAATACTTGGATGCAGTCTCAAAAATGACAGAATGATCTCTGGTCATTTCCAAGGCCAACCATTCAATACCATGGTAATCCAAGTCTATGCCCAGACCAGTAAGGCTGAAGAAGCTGAAGTTGAACGGTTCTATAAAGACATACAAGACCTTTTAGAACTAACACCCAAAAAAGATGTTCCTTTCATTATAGGGTACTGGAATGCACAAGTAGGAAGTCAAGAAATACCTGGAGTAACAGGCAAATTTGGCCTTGGAGTACAGAACGAAGCAGGGAAAAGGCTAATAGAGTTTTGCCAAGAGAACGCACTGGTCATAGCTAACACCCTCTTCCAACAACACAAGAGAAGACTCTACACATGGACATCCCCAGACGGTCAACACCGAAATCAGATTGATTCTATTTTTGGCAGCCAAAGATGGCTATATACAGTCAGCAAAAACAAGACTGGGAGCTGACTGTGGCTCAGATTGTGAACTCCTTATTGCCAAATTCAGACTTAAATTGAAGAAAGTGGGGAAAACCACTAAACCATTCAGGTATGACCTAAATCAAATCCCTTATGATTATACAGGGGAAGTGAGAAATAGATTTAAGGGTCTAGATCTGATAGACAGAGTGCCTGATGAACTATGGAATGAGGTTCGTGACATTGTACAGGAGACAGGGATCAAGACCATCCACAAGAAAAAGAAATGCAAAAAGGCAAAATTGTTGTTTGAGGAGGCCTTACAAATAGCTGTGAAAAGAAGAGAAACAAAAGGCAAAAGAGAAAAGGAAAGACAGACCCATTTGAATGCAGAGTTCCAAAGAATACCAAAGAGAGATAACAAAGCCTTCCTCAGCAATCAATGCAAAGAAATAGAGGAAAACAACAGAATGGGAAAAACTAGAGATCTCATCAAGAAAATTAGAGATACCAAGGGAACATTTCATGCAAAGATGGGCACAATAAAGGACAGAAATGATATGGACCTGACAGAAGCAGAAGATACTAAGAAGAGGTGGCAAGAATACACAGAAGAACTGTACAAAAAAGATCTTCACGACCCAGATAATCACGATGGTGTGATCACTCACCTAGAGCCAGACATCCTGGAATGTGAAGTCAAGTGGGCCTTAGGAAGCATCACTACGAACAAAGCTAGTGGAGGTAATGTAACTCCAGTATTTCAAATCCTAAAAGATGATGCTGTGAAATTGCTGCACTCGATATGCCAGCAAATTTGGAAAACAGTGGCCACAGGACTAGAAAAGGTCAGTTTTCATTCCAGTCCCAAAGAAAGGAAATGCCAAAGAATACTCAAACTATTGCACAATTGCACTCATTTCACATGCTAGCAAAGTAATGCTCAAAATTCTCCAAGCCCGGCTTCAGCAATATGTGAACGGTGATGTTCCAGATGTTCAAACTGGTTTTAGAAAAGGCAGAGGAACCAGAAATCAAATTGTCAACATCCGCTTGATCATCGAAAAAGCGAGAGAGTTCCAGACAAACATCTACTGTTTTATTTACTATGCCAAAGCCTTTGACTGTGTGGATCACAACAAACTGTGGAAAATTCCGAAAGAGATGGGAATACCTGCCCAGCTGACCTGCCTTCTGAGAAACCTGTATACAGGTCAGAAAACAACAGTTAGAAGTGGACATGGAAAAACAGACTGTTTCCATATCGGAAAGGAGTATGTCAAGGCTGTATATTGTCACCCAGCTTATTTAACTTATGCAGAGTACATCATGAGAAATGCTGCGCTGGATGAAGCACAAGCTGGAATCAAGATTGCTGGGAGAAATCTCAGTGATCTCAAAGATGACACCATCCTTATGGCAGAAAATGAAGAGGAACTAGAGAGCCTCTTGATGAACGTGAAAGCAGAGAGTGAAAAAGTTGGCTTAAAACTCAGCATTCAGAAAACAAGGATCATGGCATCTGGTCCCATCACTTCATGGTGAATAGATGGGGAAACAGTGGAAACAGTGACAGACTTTATTTTGGGGGGCTCCAAAATCACTGCAGATGGTGATTGCAGCCATGAAATTAAAAGACGCTTACTCCTTGGAAGGAAAGTTATGACCAACTTAGATAGCATATTCAAAAGCAGAGACTACTTTGCCAGCAAAGGTCCATCTAGTCAAGGCTATGGTTTTTCCAGTGGTCATGTATGCATGTGAGAGTTGGACTATAAAGAAAGCTGAGTGCCGAAGAATTGATGCTGTTGAACTGTGGTGTTGGAGAAGACTCTTGAAAGTTCCTTGGACTGCAAGGAGATCCACCCAGTCCATCCTAAAGGAGATCAGTCCTGGGTGTTCATTGGAAGGTCTGAGGTTGAAGCTGAAACTCAAATACTTTGGCCACCTAATGTGAAAAGCTGATTCATTGGAAAGGACCCTGATGCTGGGAAAGATTGAAGGCGGGAGGAGAAGGGATGACAGAGCATGAGATGGTTGGATGGCATCACCGACTCAGTGGACATCAGTTTGGGTAAACTCCGGGAGTTGGTGATGAACAGGGAGGCCTGGCGTGCTGCAGTTCATGGGATCTCAAAGAGTCAGACACGACTGAGCCACTGAACTGAACTGAACTGAACTGTCTAACACTTTGAAATGAACTATCCAACAATACACACATGCCGACAAAGCAACAGACTTTATCAGCAAGGGGGGCCTGGGCAGAGAGTAGCCGTGTAAGGGAGCCCAGGACTGCTCTGCCTCGTGGTCCGCAGTCTCGGGTTTTAAGGGGGTGGGATTAGCTTCCGGGTCGTCTCTGGCCAATCACCGTGACTCAGGGTCCTTCCTGGTGACACACGCATTCCTCAGCCAAGATGGATGCCAGCAAGAAGGATTCTGGGAGGACAGATGGATTGGCCTCTGCTCTCTCCTTTTATCCTTTCCCAGACTCTTTGAGTTCATGGTAGCTTGTTAGTTCCTTGTCCCTGACCAGGACCTCCTGTTGTAATATAACTCATGTACATGGTGACTCTGGTGCCTGGCCAGGGTGAGCGGTTTCAGTCATTGTTTGCCCTAATAGTTCCACCTGGTTTTCTCAGTGGGAATTTCAAGTCTATTCCTTTCTCATAGATGATGAAACTTGGTGTCTTCCTTGGAAGGGATGTTGGTTTGGGTTTCACACGG
Source organism: Capricornis sumatraensis (assembly GCF_032405125.1). Lineage (NCBI taxonomy): Eukaryota > Metazoa > Chordata > Mammalia > Artiodactyla > Bovidae > Capricornis > Capricornis sumatraensis. The sequence goes on from NC_091080.1 coordinate 21,573,986, forward strand.
CTGATGTTGCCGAACTTGTTGTCTTGCCATTATTACATATTAACCTTATTAATTGAAAATATATCACTGCCCTCGGAGTGTGTGAACATCTTGTCGGAATGACGCATTTCGAGGTCTTTTCCCGAGACAACGAGGCACCAAGTTAATTCTCTTCTTTGGGCCATTTCACTAGTTTACCGTCTTTGAACACAAGGATTTGATGAATTATTGTGCTCTAAATGGTGCTGACTGAGGACTGGATTTCTTTCTATAATGCTATTAAGTTCTTCCTGCTTTTGGTACAGTTTCTACTTTTCCTAGAGTTGTTTCATTAACTTGTGGATTTCTACTCATTGCTTTCACAGATTTTAGAAAGACTATGCTTTATAAACCAACATGTACTTAAAAGGAAGATACAAACATCCATATATATTAATAAACATAATTTTTGTATAACTGCCTTTCTGTACATTTTATAATTGACTTTTTTCCTTTTGGGTATTGGAATGATGCTCATAGATGCTCACAGAATCACCCAGATCAGCTAAGGTAAGGTATACCAGTGGTTCTCAAAGTGTGGTCTCTGGACCACCAGCAGCAGCTTCACCTGGAAATCTGTTAGAAATGCAGATTCTTGGGCCCTGTTACAAACAGGCTGGATTGGAAACTCTGGGGTGTGGGCCCAGTTATGTGGGTTTTAACAGCTCCACATGGTTCTGAGGCTCTCTCAAGTGTGAAAACCACTGATCTACATTGTCTATGAAGAAGATGATATTAAACTGTCATTACATGGCCAGGGAAGCCCACTCTGAGTTACTCCATGGCAGGTGTTTTTGAAAAGTGTCTTTGTAAACAGTAAGGTCTTACTGTGTAGCACAGATAACTATACTCAATATCCTATGATAAGCCCCTTGAACAGCAGGGAGATCAAACCAGTCAATCCTAAAGGAAATCAACCCCACTATTCATTGGAATATTGCTGAATGATGCTGAAGCTGAACCTCCAATACTTTGGTTACCTGATGCAAAGAACTGACTCATTGGAAAAGATCCTGATGCTAGGAAAGATTGAGGGCAGGAGGAGAAGGGGATGACAGAGGATGAGATGGTTGGATGGCATCACTGACTCAATGGACATGAGTTTGAGCGAATGCTGGGAGATGCTGAAGGACAGAGAAGCCTGGAGTACTGTAATCCATAGGGTCACAAAAAGTCAGACATGACTGAGCAACTGAACAACAACAATGATAAACAATGATAAACCATAATGGGAAAGAATATTTAAAAAATGTATATATATGTGTGTATGTGTGCATAACCAAATCACCTTGCTTACAGCAGACATTTTTTAAAAGAAGAAAAAGAAAATTAGAAAGCATTTTTGCTTACTAGAAACAGCAAGATGATCCAAATTCAGAGATTTGTTCCCTTTTCCCTGTTAATCAATAAACTCTTCTCCAAGGAGTCCTTTTTCCATTCAGTGAAATTAGAGGACAAAATCCTGCTGTTAGTTATGTTTGCATGTTTTGGGAAGGATCCAAAGAACAGCTGCGGACGTCGGGACACATTCAGTGAGAAAGCTTAAAGTTTCGATGCTCACGCTGATCATTTTTTCCCATTGTTACTGGATTCTACTTACAGTATGAGGTTTTATTGAATGCAAATTTTTCTACTGTGTTGACAACATAGAACCTGCTTTCATTGATTCTTTTTCATGCAAGGTTACCCAAACTCTAAATTTTTAAAAAGTTAAACTGCATTTCCTTCTCGAAAAGTCATCTTTTCGAAGTATTTCAAGAGGATGAAAGTATCATCTAGAGAGAGAAGAGGATAGCTTTATAGCAAATTCGTCTCCACAGAGTGGGGTCACGAGTAATGTTAGTTTTGCTGCCCTGGGAACCCTGTAGCTGGTCTGTTTTTTTTGAATTATTGAAAACCTATCACTGCCTTATTTATATCATTGCAATTAATATGATTATTTTGAAGTTTTCCCTACCAGGGGATTCTGGTAAAATCAAAAGGAAATTTTGTATTCTTCTACTTTTCTCCACATGTACAATGCTGGTGGTGTGTCTGGTAAATTTGTGTTTCTTTATTTATTCATGTCTTTCTTTCATAAAAATTTACCATCTTAACCATTTAAATGTATTCATTTCTTTATTTCGCTGCTTTGGGTCTCAGTTGCCGCAAGACTGATCTTCGTTACCTCATGCAGAGTGTTTCGCTGTGGCCTGGAGGCTCTCTAGCTGTGGCACGCGGGCTCAGTAGCTACGCGGCAAATGGGATCTTAATTCCCGCAGCCTCTGCATTGCAACTGCTAAGTCGCTTTAGTCGTGTCCGACTCCTTGCGACCCTATGGACCGTAGTCTGCCAAGCTCCTCTGTCCATGGGATTCTCCATGCAAGAATAATACAGTGGGTTGCCATGGCCTCCTCCAGGGGATCTTCCTGACCCAGGGATTGAACCCATGTCTCTTACATCTCCTGCATTAATAGGCAGGTTCTTTACTATTAGCGCCACCTGGGAAGTCCCCAGGGATTCCCTGGTAGCTCAGTTGGTTAAAAATCTGCCTACCAATGGGGAAGTCCCCATTTATTCATTTCTACCCATGTGAGATTTTGTGTTAAAACACAGGAAAGAGTCTACTGACCCCGTTGGAATGTACAAAACAGTGTGATGGAATGTAGAAGATGGAGAATCCACTGTCCAGACCTCAGAGGGCCATCATTTGTCACTTCCCATCTACAGTCATGTCCCCGAACCCCAACCCAGATCAAATGTTCATCTAAAATAAACCCTGGGTATTGGGGATGGCCTAGTCACTCAGTCATGTCCGACTCTTTGCGACCCCGTGGACTGTAGCCCGCCAGGCTCCTCTGTCCATGGAATTCTCCAGGCAAGAAAACTGGAGTGGGTTGCCATTCCCTTCTTTAGGGGATCTTCCTGACCCAGGGATACAATGTAAAAAAAGCCACTGTTGTATGATTGTTTTTATTTGCTAATACATTCATATTACAAAGTAAATTTTGTAAATGTAGACATTTTTAAAAGGGGTTTTGTATGTATCATCTTATTTAAATGCCCCCAAAGCTAAAGACATCATGTTATTTTCTTATCTTATGTTTAAGGAAATTGAAGCTCAGAAAAGTTCCATGTCCTTATCACAGTACACAGGCAGCTTAACAGCAAGACAAGCACTGGAGTCCAGGCCTTCTGAACCCCTAGTTCATTACTTGCTCCTGCCCTGAACCAACTGCGTCTCTGTGTGACTGTGTGGTAGTCATTTGCTTATTCAAATGCAAATTGAGTACTTACCAGGTGCCTGATGCTGGAATTAAAAAACTCCTCTACAACTTGCCAAGCTGGTTTGGGTTTAAAAAAGAGTGCTAGCTCAATCCAGCATTCGAAGTTCTTTTTTCCTCTGTAACTTTAAGATGCTACAAAGCGCTGGAGAGTAGGTTTATGCCCATGTTCTTTGCCCTTCCCATAGAGTTATGTTTGTGGCTTTAACCACTCAAATCCGCCTCTATAATCAAGTTAGGGGCTTCGCAGGTGGCACAGTGGTAAAGAATCCACCTGCCAATACAGGAGATGCAGGACAGGTGGGTTCAACTCCTGGGTTGGGAAGATCCCCCTGGAAGAGGAAATGGCAACCCATTTCAGTACTCTTGCCTCGGATATCCCATGGACAGACTCTTTGCAACCCCATGGCTATAGTCTACGAGGTCGCAGAGTTGGACAGGACTTAGCACAACTAAGCATGCGTGAGTGTAATCAAATTAGGCAAATGGCTTATGAATGGGCAGTGGGCTATGGGTATGTGGATAGGGGCAACATAGCTAGAGAGATCAGAGAAAGCAGGACAGATCTTGGTCCCGGGAGTGAACTTCTGAGGACAGCTGTCTCCTCTTTTTGCTCCCCAGTTGGTGGCAGCAGAAAATCACAGAATCTGGCAGTAGGGAAAGTCCTGTCTTGAGACTGCCCGAGACTCGCTGTGTGTTGTCTTGGTTTAAAATCATATTAAAGTGCTTTTCTTTCTTTAGTAGTTAAAAGTTCAATGCATACCTACCTCATGATCCAGTCTTTTTACTCTGAGGTATTTCTAAGAGAAACAAAACCATCTGCCCATACTTGTGTACCAGCTTTGTTTATAATACTCAAAACTAGAAACAACCAAAACCTCCATCAACTGGTGAAGAGATAAACTGTGGTATATCCATACAGTGCAATATTATTTAGCAATAAAAAAATGAGTGAGTGATTGATACACACTGCAACATGGAAAAGGCTCAAAATAATTACAGAAGGAGGGTACACACTGTATGATTCCATTTATTTAAAATCCTAGGAAATGGGAACTAATCTAGGGTGACAGAAAGCAGATCAGTTGCCTGGGAATGGGGCCGGAGGGGATGACAACAGGGCAGGAGAAAACTCCAGGGGTGGTGGCTACGTTCCCTACCTTGCGAACAAAAGCCCAGACTTATCAGATTGTTCACTCAAAGCTTGTGTAGTTTATTGTATGTTGATTATCCTGAGATAATTGAAAAAAATCACATGGAGGTAGGTAGTCGTCTTCCTTTGAAAGGTCCCTTGTTTCTATGCCGTGACTTCACTTACTGTTTTGTTTTTTTAAATAGACTTTGTTATGAAGAGTGATTTAGGTTCACAACAAAATGTGTGGAAGTACAGAAATTTTTCGTTACCTCCTGCGCCCACACAAGCACAGCCTCCCCCCATTACCAACATTCCCTTCTGCCATGTGGTCGCAGGGCTTAGAGCTGGATGTCTTTGAGGGGCTGTTATTCTCCCCGCTGTAGCATCCTTTGGCGAGCACCATATCTCTAAGCTTTGTCCACGTTGTTGAGTGCCTCAGTAGTTTGTTTCTCCTTTGCTGAGCTGTATTCTGGTAGACATACACAGTTGTGTGTCTATTCAGTTGACGGTCATTTGGGTTGTCACCAGTGTTTGGTTCTTATGAATAAAAATTCATTCCTACGTATATTTTTTCCTTGGACAAAAATGTATGAGAGTTGCTAGATCACAGGGTAATTCCATGTTTGACTTTTCATGTGTTTATTAGTCATTCCTATATATTTTTTTGTGAGATGTATGTTCAAAAGTTTTGTCCAAGTTTTGTTCCCCTAGGTTGCTTATCTTCTTCTTAGTTTGTATTAACAGATGATCTTCCTATGTTCTAAAAGCAAATCCTGTGAGATGTATAAATTTCAGTATTTTCTTTCAGTCTGTGGCTTGCCTTTTTCTTTTTGTAATGGTATCTAATGAACAAAATTTTAAAATTCTGATGGCCTGATTTCTCAATTAAAAAGTGATTAGTGCCTTTTATATACCATTTAAAAATCTTTCCCTATATCCAAGACTTGAGTGTACATGCTTATGTTTTCTTCTAGAAGCTCTGTAGATGTAGCTTTTATGTTTAGGTCTATGATCTATCGCAAGTTAATTTTTATATAGAGTATACAGTAAGTTTTATGGTTCATTTTTCTTCTGTACAGATATCTAGTTATTCCAGCACCACTTGTTGAAAAGATTTTTATTTCCTTGTTGAATTGCATTGACACCTTTCTCATAAATCAATTAACCAGATATGTGTGCATTTATTTCTGAACTTTTTTCTGGTATTGGCAATCCTTGGCCAATAATACAATTTTAATAACTTAACTTTAAAGGAAGTCTTAAAATCAGATAGTGTAACTTTAATTTCTTCTTTAAGATGATTTTCACTACTATAGGCCAATTTTTTACTTATATGACTGTTGTGAGTTGAATTTAATCCCCTGCTAGCCCCCAACGATATGTTGAAGTCCTCACCCCTCATGCTTGTAAATAGGACTTGTTTGGAAATAGGCTTTTTATAGATGTAATCAAGGTAAGTCAAGGTAATACGGAGCTTCCCAGGTAGCACAAGTGTTAAAGAATCTTCCTGCCAATGCAGGAGACACAAGAGATGTGGGTTGGATCCCTGGGTTGGGAAGATTCCCTGGAGTAGGAAATGGCACCCGGCTCCAGTATTCTTGCCTGGAAAATCCCGTGGATGGGGGAACCCGGTGGGCTACAGTTCATGGAGCACTGCAGTTGCTACAAGACTGAGCACACACACACACATACTGAACTAGGGTGAACCCTAATCTAATATGACTGTGTCCTTAAGAAGATGAGAAGAGACACAAAGACACACAGGGGAAAGGCCATGTGAAGATGGAGTCAGAGATCAGAGCAATGGATCTACAGACCAGGAAACCCCCGGAAGCTCGCGAGAGGCATGGGACTGATTCTCCCTCACAGCCTTCAGAAGGGACCAACCCTGCTGACCCCTTGGTTTTGCACTTCTGGCCTCCAGAACTGTGAGATAATATAATTCTTTTGTTGTAACCACCCAGTCTGTGGTATTTTGTTATGACAGCCCTAGAAAACTAATATAGTCAATGAAACACAATCCAAACCTGCTTAAGCAATAAGGAAATGCCGATCTCTTACTCTTCCAGAGATGAGGGAGGGGCTCCTGGTGAGATTCGTGTGAAGTATTAGGTGTTAGGATGAAGTTCAGCTATAAGGGTCAGAAATCCCCACAGTAGTGGCTTGCACAGATGGACGCTGTATTCTGTTTTCCTCTCATGTAGGTGTTGGTATTCCTGGATTCGGTTGGTATGGGGGCGGCAGGAAATAAGACTCTGGAATTCTTCTATCCTTTCACCACCATCCTCAATATAGGGCTTCCACCTCCTCATGGTGTGAAATCCAGCCTCAAGTCCGTCTTGCATCCATCGGGGAGCAGGAAGGACAAGGGTGCCTGTCCCCTTCCCTTGAGGCTACATCTCAAAGATTTGCATAGAATATCTGCTCAGAACCTGTAGTGCAGAATTAAGTCACATGACCACTCACAACTGCAAGGGCGGTTGAGAAATGCAGTCTTTATTTCAGGAATCCATGGGTCTGAAGGGGAGAACCAACATTAGGAAACAAAAGTTTCTTCCATATAACATCTGTAAAAGAATGCTAGGAGTCTTTTGGTGACTGGATGTAAGAGACTTAAGGAGAAAAAAATCTTGTCTGGAGATAAAAATTTGAAAACTTATAAATGTTAGTTACAATCTTGATAGGGGATGAGATGGCCTAGCCAGAGTATAGGTGAGAAGAAAGAGTTGTAGGGGATTCAGCCTTTAATAATACAGTAGAGACAAAACGGTTCTGAGAAGAAATGGAGAGGTGGTCAGACAGATGTGCAGAAAAAACTTTCAGAAGAGAGTGGTTATCAGTCTGCAAGGGGAAGAGATGCCAATTAAGACCGAGAACTGGTCTTTAAAAATGTAAGAAGTTGTGATTTCCTGTTTCAGAATTATAAGCTACCTTAAGTCTTTCTCAAAGCAGACGTGTATGACCGAATGACCTCTGGAACTTGACATATATGTAAACTATAGTGTAAAGTGAGTGTGTTGCCATGCTTAGTTGCTCAGTCGTGTCCAACTCTTTGCAACCCCGTGGACTGTAGCCCACCAGGCTTCTCTGTACATGGAGATTCTTCAGGCAAGAATACTGGAGTGAGTTGCCATGGCCTCCTCCAGGGGATCTTCCCAACCCAGGGATTGAACCCAGGTCTCCTGCACTGCAGGCGGATTCGTTACCATCTGAGCCACCAGGGAAGCCCTCAGAGTGTAAAGACTTTATAGCTAATTTAGGTTCAGGGCTCATGAAAGACAAGGCTCCCCAGCCCTCCTCGGTGAGAGACAAGGTCACACCTGAACAATGTGGTCACTTACCATCTTCATCACTAAGGTCAGGTGACTGAGGACCACAGGGCCCTGGAATAGAAAACGAAACCTGGCCAGAAGGCTCGAGGGAGATAGGGTTTAACTTCTGCCTTCAGTATGGTTCTAGGAAAGGATTCACAGTGAACGCAGAAGGGGACTCGCATGCTTACACTAAGAGGCAGGTAAGGGCAGCTGAGCTAAGTACTGTGAGTGACAGAGAAGGACTGGAAACAACCCTAAGTGTCCATCAGCTCGAGAGTGGATAAAAATACTGCTCTGTAGTCCTCCAGTGGAATTCTACTTGGCAGACTTAATGCCTAAACTAGATCTGTGTGTATCAACTTATGTAAAAACTGCTGAATGAAAACGAAGCATGTTCAGCATTAGTTATGTAAATTTTAAAACCACACAAAGCAATACTTTTTTTTTTTTTTTAGTGTAAATATGATTTAGTTGCACAAATATGGACTGAGAGGGTGCTTCCCAAATTCATGGTAATGTTGATGTCTGGGAGGGAGAGGAAGGGACTTGGAAGGATGGAAAAGGAGTTTTCAACTGTATCTGTATTGTTCTACTTCTCTTGCCAAGAAATGTTTGAAGCATATGAAAAGGTGGTTAATTTACTTACTTACTAGGGAAATATGAATTAAAGTCACAGGAAGAAGAAAAAAGAACCCACAGTAAGATACTAGTACACAGTTACTGCTATGGCTAAAATGAACAGGTATCATGTATTGACCCAAATATGGAACAACTGGAATTCTTCTACATTGCTGATAGTTCATTCAACTACTTCAGAAAACTCTTTGGCAGTATCTTCAAAAGCAAAACATACACCTATCATGTGATTCTGAAATTCCCTCCTAGGTATCAACCCAAGAGAACTGAGTGTTTATGGGCAGCAAAAGAAATGTACAAGCTGTACATAGCCGCTTATTTATACTAGCCAGTGGCTAGAGATCCTCAAGCCATTTTGGTTATTCCATTTCCAGATATATATCCTATAGACAATGATTTTGTATACCAGTAGACAGGTGCAAGAATACTTGTTACATACATTACAGTAGCAACAACATAACAACTCACATCTCCACCAACAGGAGGGTGGGTTCATACTGCAACAACATGGATGCATCTCATGGTCATAATGTTAAACAAAAGAAGTCAGATATAAAATAATACCGTTTGATTTTAGTTGGCAAAAGTCATTCCTGCTGGCAGAATTCAGAAGAGGAGTTACTGTTCTGAATAGGAGTTACTTTTGAGGTGCTATTGACTGGAAAATGGCATAGAGACCCTTCTGGGATGATGACAAACTACTGTCTCTTGATCCGTTTAGTAATTACACAGGTGTATGCATAGGTTCCCTGGAGGCTCAGATGGTGAAGAATATGCCTGCCATGCAGGAGACCTAGGTTCGATCCCTGAGGTGTGAAGATCCCCTGGAGAAGGGAAAGGCTACCCACTCCAGTGTTCTTGGGCTTGCCAGGTGGCGCTAGTGGAAAAGAATCCACCTGCCAATGCAGGAGATGCAGGAGACGCAGGTTTGATCCCTGGATCGGGAAGATCTCCTGGAGAAGGAAATGGCAACCCATTCCAGCATTCATGCCTGGAAAACCCCATGGACAGAGGAGCCTGGTGGGCTACAGTCAATGGGGTCACAAAGAGTCGGACACGACTGAGGGACTGAGCATGGACTGAGCATGCGTATAGGCAGGAATTTACCAAACTGTGCACTCAAGATTCACATACTTCACTCTACACAAGTTACACCTCAAAAAATCTGAAGCAAGAATGACAGAACGTTAACATGTGTTTGTTTTCAGTGGTGGGTACACAGTGCGATTATATTTATAATTAGGAGAGAAAGGGAGCAGTAGTTCTCCAGAATGGAAGTGACCCCATCCTAGAGGAGGTGATACTTTGAGTTGAGACCCCTGCCCATCCGTCTCCCCAGAGCTTGGGCGAGGGAGTTCCCTTACAGTAGGGTGCAGAAGATACCAACCAACCAACCAACTTCTCCTGGTAGAGGTAAGGTGATCCTCATTGTCACTGTCTTAGTAAACTGGTATAGTCACTAAAAAGTGTTCTGTAGGCTCTTGGACTGCAAGGAAATCAAACCAGTCAATCCTAAAGGAAATCAACCATGAATATTGATTGGAAGGACTGATGCTGAAGCTCCAGTACTTTGGCCACCTGTTGTGAAGAGCCAACTCATTGGAAAAGACCCTGATGCTGGGAAAGATTGATGGCAGGAGGAGAAGGGGACGACAGAGGATGAGATGGTTGGATGGCATCACCGACTCAAGGGACATGAGTTTGAGCAAGCTCCGGGAGATAGTGAAAGACAGGGAAGCCTGGTGTGCTCCAGTCCGTGGGGTCACAAAGAGTAGACATGACTGAGCGACTGAATAACAACAAGGTTCTTTAAAGATTAGCTTAACTGTTCAGCTGAAAGGACCTGACCTCCGAGCCATCGTGCAAGAGCTGGGCTGGGATGTCCACTGCCCTGCTTCCCAGCCAGGCCAAAGAAAGAGCGGGCTGCTGCATTTGTAAGGCAGCCCTCTTTGCCTCAGCTCCCAGGTGGGCGACTGCTCCTTTATCCTGGGGCATCCCCCCGTGGGTACCACAGCAAGTCAAAGAGTATGAGAGAGGGAAAGAGATTTTTAAAAAGTAATGAAACTGGCAAAAGGAAGAAAAAAGATGTGTACGCTTTGCCTTGTTGCATCAAGAACCTGGGTTCACTGCACCCTTAACTGGAGCCTCTTGCTCCTGTTCGCTCCATTCTCTACTTCGCTAGAAGCCCTGAGCAGCTCTGAAACCAGACAGACCTGCCTTTCCATCACTAGGTGACTAGCATGCTACTTAAGCTCTCTGTGCCTCAGTTTCCTCACGTGTAAACAGAAGCAGTAATTCTACCTCTCAGGGCTGCTGCGGGCCTGAAAACGGTGCATGCCAAGACCTGCCCAAGGAGGCCTTTGACAACTGGAGTAAGACACCTCCCTTCCCTCCGAGGCTGGTTTGCGGGCAGACACCCTGGCAGCACCGTCCAGTAGGACTTTGAGTGAGGATGGCTCTTAAGCACCTGATAGGTGTCCCGAGCAACTGGGGTACCGAATTGTTCATCTTATTCTACTCTATTTTAGTTACCTATGGGCTTTCCTGGTTGGCTCAGCGATAAACAATCTGCCCGCAATGCAGAAGACCCGGCAGGAGCCCGGGGTTCGATCCCTGGATGCGGAAGATCCCCTGGAAGAGGGCATAGCCGCCCACCCCAGTATTCTTGCCTGGAGGATCCCATGGACAAAGGAGCCGGGCGGGCTGCTGTCCATGGGGGTCTCAAAGAGTCAGACACAACTGAGCAACTAACACGCTCAGTTGCTTTACATTTAAGAAGCCACCTGTGCCAAGTGGCTACCGCCTTGGGGCAGCACACCACGTAGGTCATTTAGGGTCAGGACTGGTCCCCTGCCAGGCGGCTGGGCGGGGTGGCTCAGTGTGGACCCTGAGAGGCGCCGGCTTAGCGCTGCATCCACGTAGTAATTTCTTCCCTGAACAAAGTCCTACCACGAAGACCCAGGGCTGTAGTCAGGCCCCGGGCGCCGGGACGGGAACAACTGTAAAACCGCGGACTCTACCGACGTCTGTCCCCCTTGCCCTCAGCACTCCGTGCACCCGAAGTCCTCACGGGCCTTGGGAGCAATGGCGAGGGAACGCGCGGGTGGGACCCCTGCGGCTCCCACGAGGGTCAGGGTCTCCCACGGCTCCTGGCTGCTTTCTTCTTCGCATCAAAGCCGGAGGGCTAGGCACTTCCCTTTCACAGATGAGGAAACGGAGGCTGGAGGAGCTTCAGGGCACCGGCAGCGAGGCACAGCCGCAAATCTTGGGGATTCTGGTGGTGTCGCCAGAGCCACGTCCGTGGGGGCCCGTCGTCAGGGCGCGCGGGGGAAGCGGCGCGTAAATATTTGGGGCTGTAACCCGGGCTCGGGCGACTGGGCGTCATCGCGGTTCCCCGGCGCGCGCGTGGCGAGGGCGGTGCCCGGTGCCCGGGGTGGGGACGGAGGCGTCCGAGGCGCGGCGGCGGGGACAGACCCGGCGGCCCGGCTCCCGCGGCCCCGCCCCGGCCCGCCCCCGCCCGCGGCTATAAGACCTCGGGGCGCTCGGGCGGAGGCGACCCGGGGAAGAGCGGGCGGGCGCGCGGTGCCGGCAGCGGCGCGGCTGGAGCACTGCCGGGCGAGGGGCCGGACTGAGCGGGACGCTGCCCGGGGAGGGGACGGCGCGAGCAGCACGCCCGTCTGCGCGACCCCGCGCCCAGACCTCGCAGGATCCCGGCCCCCCAGCGACGCGCGCCGGCGGAGCCCCCCATGAAGCCGCCCGCCGCGCAGGGCAGCCCCGCGGCCGCCGCGGCCGCAGGTGAGTGCCGAGGGCCGGGTGGGTCCTCTTGAACCCGGGCCTTGCAGGGGCCTGGGGGCGAAAGAAGCCGGGTCCCGCGTAGTCTCTCTCCATCCCTCCCCCTGCCTCCCCTCTGCCCCGCCGGGCTGGGGGACACGTCACGGGCGCCTCCTGACTCAGTCCTCCCGCCGCCCCCGGGGCCGCGAGCGCGGGGACCCGTCCACCACCCGAAAGAGCTCGGCCTTGGGCTTAGCGGCGTGACCTTTGACTTGCAACTCCCCCGGCTGGAGGCTCGGTTTCTTTATCTCTAAAATGGGCGCGATGCTAGCGCGCGCTTCAGGGGGCGGTGGAGAGTCGTGAACGGTAACAGCCAGCGGCCGGCGGCGATCGCGGGCTGCCCGCCACCCCCCCCACCCCGGCCGGAGCGCAGTCCCCGTGGGCTGGCGACCCTCGGGTACCCCGCGGGCGCGGCGGGACGCGGGACGGGGCCGTGGCCCGGCCCCCGCCCTCACCCGCGCCCTCCGCCCCTGCGCAGCCCCGGCCCTGGACTCTGCGGACGCGGGGGACCTGACGGACGCGCTGTGCGAGTTCGATGCGGTGCTGGCAGACTTCGCGTCGCCCTTCCACGAGCGCCACTTCCGCTACGAGGAGCACCTGGAGCGCATGAAGCGGCGCAGCAGCGCCAGCGTCAGCGACAGCAGCGGCTTCAGCGACTCCGAGAGTGAGTGTGGCGCCGCCTCGGGAGCTGTCGTGCCCCGGGCACTCCGGGCGCCCGGCCCGCGGGGGAGCGCCCGGGGCTCGGGGTTCCGCGTGCTCATCGGGAAAGCCGATGCCGAGCGAGCCCCGAAGCCCAGCGCCGTCTCTAGGACTCTGGGAGGCTCCGGGGCCGCAGGGCCGGCAGGGCCCAGACCCCGGAGGGCGGTCCCCGGAAGGCAGGCTGGGCTCCACGCCGCCCGCCGGCAGGTGTCAGGACCCAGGAGGGCCTCCCCAGGGCGCCCTCTCCCCGCTCCTTGCCGCTCTCAGCGGCATCTTCAGAGGATGCGGAGACAGCGCCACAGGCGTGGGGTCCAGGGTCCCCGGGAGGGCGCAGGATGGATGTATTGGTGAAACCAGGAAAGGTTTCTTAAGCTCCCGTTCTTGGGGTGTTTGAAACGCTTCTTGCACTTTCTCCTGGCCCTGACCTCCCCGGACTTGCTGTTACACTGTCCGCAGTTTTGAAAGAATCCTAGCACTGCTAAGTCCAAGTATTTAGAGAGTGTCCCTCATCCTTCAGGCAGGTCCATGACGTGAACTGCTGGCTCAGACTCCCCACCCAGTCTGGGCTGGGGGTGGGGAGTCAGAGGGCGGGAGGGTGGGAGAGGGCCGGGGCGGGGGCGGGGGCGGGGGCGGGGGCGGGGGCGGGGGCGGGGGCGGGGGCGGGGGCGGGGCCGGTTGGAAGCAGATGGACCCAGAGCTGCTTCCTGCTTGCTTTCTCATGGTGGAGACCGCCCCCAGGGTCTGGCTGCCCTAAATCACCTTGTTAAAAAGAGAGGCCACTTTTTCCAGGACCTCAAATGTCCTCCAAGGATTACGGATACTTGTTCAGGTGTCAGACAGCAAATTGGGTGACTTGTCAATCATCTGTCGCTGTCGTTTTTCCCAACCCGAATGACTTACTATTTTTCGGAGTGAATTTTGAACACTTCTGGATAATTCTTGAGACTTCATTCCCTAAATGAGTTACCTGCCTAAATGTCACTCCCTTTGCTGCCCTTGACTCTGGAAGTAAAAACAATAAGCTTTCCTTGTGATTCCCTTCTTTTGCGATCTGAAGCTCCTCCTTGTTACAGGGCAAAGATACAGTCTTGGACTTACACATGAGCTGTCCTCCTGAGAAGGAATAAAGAGCACTGGCCATCCAGTTCAGGCTTGGAGTCAGAAACTTAAAGTTCCAGCTTGACTTGCCTTGGCAGCCCTGCCCAAGGGTTAGATCTAATTGCAGCTTTTGAGGTGAAAGGGAATGGAATCATCTGCTGTTAATTTTCCATTCTGTATGTTTGGACTTTGTTGCTAATGACCAGACCGCTTATTTTCAATTTCAAAGGGAAGTCTAACAAATTTTGAAATTTGTCTCAATGTACGCAGCCAAACTTAAATGTGTCTCCTTCTACTGGGGCACATTCATCAAGTACAAATTCTCTCCCCCGTGGGAAAGAAAGCTGGCACAGTGTGTTCAGGGCTGCTCTCTTGCAAAGAACAGCTCCATTCTAAACCACAGCTGCACTTGGCTAGAATAGGGCCTGAGCTCACTCATTCATGGGTGATTGCAACTCCCTCTGGGTAGGATTTCAGATCTGGGATCCGTTTTCGGGGGGCCTCAAAGAAAAGGCACTTGAAACACATTCTTAACAGCTTCTGGGGAGATTGTTTGGAATGGTCTGTAGTTTTTCTTAGGGTGTGTGGACTTTGTTTTTTGCCTTTATTGTTAACTATTAAACTAACCCTTGGTTTGGTGGTTAGAGAAGTAAACGGGAGGGTATGAAGAAAGCTTGGATGACATTAGTCTTTCCTATAAATGTGTAGTTTGGCCCTCATGAGGCTGGTTAGAAATAGTCTTGGCAGAAGCGGTGTGTATCTAAATAGTCATTTCTTAAGGATGTGTAATACATGTCTTAGTTGCCGCCAAGAGTGGATCACAGACATTTGCTATACTCATTTATCTGTTCAGTGCTTTTCTGTGGAAGAGTATTTGAGAGAGGTGGATCCTACTGAAATGGAGGGTCTCCCCAGCAAAAAGGAGACACCCTAGGATGATGAAAATAAGAACAGCTCTCTCTTGCCAAGCCTTTCCTGTGATTACTGTTATTATCTATTAGTCCACCATTAGCAAGCTCTTTGCTTTGCCTTAAATGTGCTATCTCCTACGTTCCCTACCGCAGTCCAACAATGCAGACCCTGTTGTCTCCTTTTTTTCTGATTAAATAGTGGAACCACTTGGACTGTCTCTAAGGTTTTGCTCTGTCACCGTGGCTGGTTGGCTGGTATGGAAACCAGGTCCTCCTGGATAGACTTGGACAAGGATCACATGCCTGTTTGTCAATCATGGTCATGTTTGAAGGTGTCTCTTCAAGGCCGTGGCCCCCTCGCCGGGTCCATGGAGCCCAGGCTGAGCTCTGTTGGGGCCCTGCATGAGGAGTGGGCCTCAGTTTCTCTAGCTGTGAAATGGAAAGGATTCTATTTAATGATGCTGTTAGCCACCCGCTGCAGTATTCTTGGGCTTCCCTTGTGGCTCAGCTGGTAAAGAATCTGCCTGCATTGTGGGAGACCTGGGTTTGATCCCTGGGTTGGGAAGATCCCCTGGAGAAGGGAGAGGCTTACCCATTCCAGAATTCTGGCCTGGAGAGTTCCATGGACTGTATAGTCCATGGAGTCGCGAAGAGTCGACATGACTGAGCGACTTTCACTCACTAGAAACATCCATAAGCTCAGGATTAGAAAGAAAATATTTGCCCTGTTTGATGTTTTTAAGAGAACAATAAAATGCACATGCCATGGTGTGTCCCATAGGCCAGATACATTTGGGCCAGTGTCTTGCATGAACATGTTATGTAGGAAGCTCCCACGAAGCTCTGAACCTTTGGGACTTTGGTTTCTCGCTCTGTGTTTTACAACTCCATCACTCTGAAGACGTACCCACTGCACTCCTGCTTTTTTGAAGAACCTTTCTTTTTCTCTTAAAAAAATTTAGAGGGAAAGACAAATGTTATATGATATTACTTATATGTGAGATCTAAAACTATAGTACCAATGAACTTATTTACAAAACAGAAACAGACTTACGGACATGGGAAACAAACTTACGGTTACTGAGGGCGGGGGAAGCAGGGAGAAGGATAACTTAGGAGTATGGAATTAACAGATACATACTACCGTATATGAAATGGAGAAACAGTAGGATTTATTGTGTAGCACAGGGAACTATATTCCATATCTTGTAATAACCTATAATGAAAAAGAATAAAAAAAGAATATATATGTGTATCTGAATCATTTTGCTGTACACTTGAAACTAATACAATATTGTAAATCAGCTACACTTCAATTAAAAAAAAAATCGGTTGCTAGCATCCAAAGGAGAAAAACTAGGCATTCCTTCTTTTAACCAGAGAAGCAAGTTACTTCCACTGGACAGAAGAGCGGATGTTTAATAAGGAAATATGTCTTCCTGTTTCTACTTACAGGGAATCCTCCTAAGACTTGAAGAGGACCAACATAACAGTGGCAAGACAACTTCATGTTAGGGGTGATTCAAATCGGGGTTGATGAGAATTATTCTTTTCTTCTAGATTTTGGTTCCAATAGATAACACCAGGCACTTTCGTGAGAGCAGTTTCAGCTTTAGCAGTGGAAGGCAGTTTGGTTAGAAGCCAGGGAGGTGAGGTTCAAGCCTGAGCTTCAGACATGCTGCAGCCATGGTGAACATCTTTGGTTTGAACTTAGCTTGAAAACCCTGTGGTTCTTTCTGGATTTTCAGCACTGTATGTGTACATCATGACTTCTCAAATGTGTTCAATAACATTTTAACTCATCATATACTAAATTTTAACCAAGGTGTTAATTTATGATTCCACGGATTGATTTTACAGGAAGTTTCTCATATTAACTGGCACTTTAA
The DNA here is from genome assembly GCF_032405125.1 of Capricornis sumatraensis. Lineage (NCBI taxonomy): Eukaryota > Metazoa > Chordata > Mammalia > Artiodactyla > Bovidae > Capricornis > Capricornis sumatraensis. Next base: position 21,590,780 of record NC_091080.1, read on the forward strand.
AAGGTGACGTGAACTCACATCTTTGATGGCTTGGAGGTTCCTTTTTCCTCTGAGGGGGGAAGTTTTTTGCTTCTTAACAGAAAAGGTCCAAGGTCTACTCTGCATGCTGGGGCTTTTATGATTTTGTTGGGCCATTGGAGGGAATGAGAAATTGGCTTCTCTAGCTTGTGCAACGGAGAAGGCAATCGCACCCCACTCCAGTACTCTTGCCTGGAAAATCCCATGGGCAGAGGAGCTTGGTAGGCTGCAGTCCATGGGGTAGCTAAGAGTCAGACACAGCTGAGTAACTTCCCTTTCACTTTTCACTTTCATGCATTGGAGAAGGAAATGGCAACCCACTGCAGTGTTCTTGCCTGGAGAATCCCAGGGGCGGGGGAGCCTGGTGGGCTGCCGTCTATGGGGTCGCACAGAGTCGGACACGACTGAAGCGACTCAGCAGCAGCAGCAGCTTGTGCAAGATTGTCTGTATTCTTTGCCTCGACTGTTCCAGCTTGGCCCTGGGAGAGAGGACCTGGGGGGCACATGTGACAGGTAGCCTACTAGCTGATCTGACGTAAGAGCCACTGAGGCCAGAACTTGAACTTGTTCAAGCCAGGTTCAGAGCCCTCAGGGTGTCCTGGTGTGAACAAGTGTCACTGGTGGACGTGTATGCATGTATGTGCTGAGTCGCTTCAGTCGTGTCTGACTCTTTGTGACCTTATGGACTGTGGCTCGCCAGGCTCCTCTGTCCATGGGATTCTCCAGGCAAGAATACTGGAGTGAGTTGCCGTGCCCTCCTCCAGGGGATCTTCCCGACCCAGGGATTGAACCTGGGTCTCCAGTGGCTCCTGCACTGCAAGCACAGTCTTTACCGCTGAACCACCAGGGAAGCTCCGTCACTGGTGGACACCTGGAGGCATATAGAGGGACCGAGGGGCCCCAGAAGAAAAGCTGGAAGAATAGTGGTGAGACTGAGAAACGGTTTCTTATTCTATCAGTGTAGCTGTTGGAATTTAGATGTTGAGTGGGAGAGCTGACCCCCTCCCCCACCCCGCACAAACCATTCCCTGTGGCGAAAGGGAAACAGGTCCAAGGCTTTCTTTTTCTCAGTTAATTACTATGGTTTGCTTGCCTGAAACATGTGGGATTGTTCTATATTTACAGGAGCTCGGGGCCACGGTTACTGTCTGTGGTTTTCCTTCCCTCTGGAGTAACACACACTGGTGCCAACCCCCAAATTACCTTTCTCCCCACCCCCAAATGAAAACAAGAAGTCTACCTTTTAAACAAGTCTTTGTTTTTGTAGCCAAGTTTTCCAAGCTTTGTGGGTGCGCCTATGGTTAAGATGTTCAAATATTTAATATGCTCACATTTCTTTTGATGATGTCTTAGCAAACTTGCTCCCTGAATTTGAGGTTCCTGGCTGCAGCGTGCCAGGTTGGCTTGCCAAGGACATTTCTGATGGGACTGCAGAGCTGATGGCGGTAGATATTGCCCTGCAATATCTAGTCTTGCCACCTGCCAGGGGTCCCCAGATCATCACTGCTATATGTCCCTTTAGCCCTTATTAATGGCAGCGACTGATGCTGGGCGGCAATAATACATTACTATGCTATCAGCCAGCAACACATTGCTGTCACTTGTCAGACTAACTGGCTGTTATTTTGCCAGAAATCGAGTTCTAGGGGAGTGAAAAGAACAGGAAGGCAAGCTTTGCTTCCCTTTTAATTTACACCTAGCGTGCAGTCTTATTCACTGTGGAATGAAACTTTATTGGATAAAGGGTTGAGAGAGGTTGGATTACTTCTATGTTGGTGGGATTGTTCTTGGGAGGTTTGTTCTAGGGAGCCTCTGAAGATAAATTTTTTTCTTAAGAATTTTGCTACTCTCTAAAGAAGAGGAAGAAGCTTAGCCCCAGAATCTGGAGTCTTATTATTCCCTGGGGTGACCTTTCTTCTGAGCATGCCTTCCTCCAGTTTGTTGAAAAAATAAAGCCTGAAAACCATAGGCAGCACATGGAGCACCTGGGTTTCTTATCCGCCTTTCTTAAGAAAAGAAACTGAAGCTCTGAGACGAAGTGACTCGCACAGGGTCACACGGCTTCAGTGCCACACAGCTCTAGGGGGACAGCAACTAGGATTTTTTTCCCCCCTCCGTCTCATTGTGAGAGTAGCCTGATCTCATTATCAATGAGAGGCAACTCCTGATTATTTGAAAGGTTGGCTCAGTAGTTTGCAGCTGAATCTGCCAGTCAAGGAATAGTCAGCTTGTCTATATATTTCCTGAGGTTGAGGAAAATACTTAGGTCAAAAAGGAATTTAAGCCCCAGGCTCTAAAGTGTGAGTGGTGAGCCGTGGTGATGCCCTGGTACAATGCGACTCTGCAGGTCCCCTAAAGCAACCGAGTTACCCGAGGAGTCATGAATCCTCACCGGGTTCCTGTTCCCTACCATTTTGCAGGGACCATCTCCATGTCTAGTTCATTACTTTCTCCCAAACTCAATAGCACTTGGTCTACTTGGTGTGTGAAGCAAACAAATTGTGTGTGTGTGTGTGTTTCCCCACCCCCAAGGGGTAAGTATACATCGATGTAAAGTTTCTGGGGAGTGGGGGCAGGACAGAAGTGAGGCCCAGGGCCAGGGCCCGGGTGCAGGACGGGGTGCAGGAGGGGGCAGAGAGGCAGGGTGGTGATGGTGGGTGGAGGCCGGGGTGCCGCCCGTGGCCTCGGGAGTGGGCAGATGCTCGTGGGGCCCTTTGGAGCTGAAGGTACTATGGCAAAGGCCTGCATGCCTTCCTCCTGGCTCTTGGGTCCGGGCTCAAGGCCTGCCTCCCCTGGGCTCTCTGTGGTTTTCCTGCCCCTCGGGCTCGCTTCGTCTTTTCCCCACAAGTCTCTCAGGTTCTATTTGTGGCGATTCCCCTGCCTATTAACGAGGTGACAGGCGGTGACATGACGTGGTGGGTCTGCAGGGAGCACGACCGCTCTCCCATGTGTAGGGGAAAAAGGCCTTCCCTTGAGAAAACCCGCATCGCTCCAGAGTGGGCTCAGCTGACAAGCCAGCACGAGGGCTTCCCACTTTGAGTTCACCAAGTGCAAGTGTCCCGGGAGATAATAACAGAGGTGCCACCAAAACATTGTCCCGTGGGCAAGTGAAACCGCCAAATAGGGCTAGGCCGGCTTGTTTATCACAAGACATTTCAGGCACGTCGGAGTTTCATCAGAGGACCCTCCAAGGGGCTCGGTGTGTCTCAGGGTCCCGGGACCATGCAATTCTTCTCAAAGGACCACTATTCTGGGAAATACATTTCTGGGGAAATGTAAGCCTAACATTCAGAGTTTCAGATCTCAGTAGGTGTTCATCATCAAAGCCCTGAAAAAGGATTGTGGTCCTTTTAGGTGGCTCGGACTGGACCTAAGAAGGAAGAATCAACTGTGAGGGTTGTATATGTTTGGAAAACTGAATGCGATGGGTGTGTCGGCCAGGAAGACAAAATGGCCTGGGACCACCTCCTCGGGGTGCGGTCTTTAGGGATGAAGAGGAATTCTCTTGGGGCCAGAACCCCCTGTTTCTGGAAGCCCTCTTTTATTCTGGCTATCTCTTTTGTCACTGAGCCCTCTTCCTTTGAGTTAAGAGGAGCAAAGAAAGATGGTTTTGCCTCCTACTGAGCTGGAGGCGATTGGATGAAACCGGGTGCATCCCGAGGAGGACGGGGAGCCTGGCCGACCATTGTAACTCAGCTGCCCTCTTGCACCTGAGCAGCCTTCCCAGAGCACATCTGTGCTACCCCCGTGCCAGGCTTTGTGTTTTGTTTTAACCAGGAAGGCTGTTTCTCTGTGACCTCAGAGGCCACATCCTGCTTCCACCGCCGGCTCTGCCTCTGAGTCTTTGGGTTGGTACAGCTCAGCCAGCAGCGCCCTTTCTGTGTCACCACCAAAGGACTGGGCTGGTTGGGGTTGGTTTCCTCTCCCTTGGCAGGACTCAGAAATAGGATCTCAGAACTTCAGAGCTGGAAGGGACTTGAAGGATCATTCAGTCCTCCTCCCCATTTTACAGATGGGTAAGCAAAGGCCCGTCTGTATAATGGCAAGGTGGACTGAGTCATCCTTCAAATCCATTCTGTAAGCAAACCCACTCCCCCCAACCCCCCCACCCCCAAAAGGAAATGGCAATCCACTCCAGTATTCTTGCCTCAAGAATCACATGAACAGAGGAGCCTGGCAGGCTACAGCCCACGGGGTGGCAAAGAGTTGGACTCGACTGAGTGATCAAGCACACGCAAGCAAGGGCCCAGAGACGTTGTCTTGTTCCAGGGTTCCCAAATGCTTGGTAGCTGAAATGATTTCCTAGATGCTCAGCTCAGCCTTGCTTCTGGGACCTTGCCTCGCTCTTGTTTTCAGGAGCAGGACAATGGAGCCACCCAGTCACCCAACGTGTCTGTAATCCACAACCTCCAGGAGAAGAAATCTTTGTCTTTGACCCTCTAGCTTATCCCCAGAATACAGGAGCTCAGGAAAGACCATGACAAAGACTCTCTCTTGAGCAGTCAGGGAGGATTATTAAGTAGTGGGATCCAACCTTAACTTTGTATTTTAGGGGGTTCAGAGGGCTGAAGGGACATTTTTCAGGAAAGATGGTTCCTATGTCTCACATCCCAAGCCAACCCCCTGGCCTCCATCGGCCAAGCATTGGCTCAGCTGTCAGACACCTGGGCAGTGGGCACCTGTGTGTTGCAAAGGAGGCTGGTCTGGTCATGATGGTCCTGTTGACCCTTCTTTTTTTAGGGAAGCAAAGGCCTTTGGTGTGCCTGATTGGAGACACATACTCACACATACACAGGCATACTCTCCTGTCTCAAATTTGGGAGCATAAATATAAAATGGGCATGAACTTGGGCAAACTTCAGGAGATAGTGAGGGACAGGAAAGCCTGGCATGGGATCACAAAGAGTCGGACACGACTTATCAACTAAACAACAACAAATATAAAATCTGGAAATCAAAGTTGTTTTTTTTTTATATAACTTTGCTCTCTTTAGAGATAAACTGTTGGGAGACTGATAAACCATTTCTAATGAGTTATGTGTTTTCTTTCCTGAAAGGTGCTGAATCGCTTTATAGGAACAGCTTCAGCTTCAGTGATGAAAAACTGAATTCTCCAACAGATAGCACTCCAGCTCTGCTCTGTCCTTCTGCTCCTGCTCGGAAAGGTAAGTCTACTAATTGGAATGTGAGTTTTTTGGCTTCCTTATTCCCTCTTCTCCTCAGCCTCTTCTCTCTTCTGTCTTACCCCTAACCAATCTCCCAAATGTGCAAAACAAATAGAGAAGACTAGTATCTTCATACCTTGGGTCGCACAGAGTCAGACACGACTGAAGTGACTTAGCAGCAGCAGCAGTATCTTTGTACAGTACAGGGTGGAGTAGATTTTGTTATTTCTCAGAATTTTGATCGTCATGAAAGTGAAATCGGGTAACGGGTGGGTGGCAGGGGATGGGTAGCTCAGATGGTACAGAATCTACCTGAAATGCAGGAAGATCCCGTTTCAGTCCCCGGGTCAGGAAGATCCCCTGGAGAAGGGAATGGCTACCCACTCGAGAATTCTTGCCTGGAGAATCCCATGGACAGGGGAGCCTGGCGGGCTGCAGCCCATGGGGTCGCAAGGAGTCGGACATGACTGAGCAGCTAACACTTGCACTTTTTTATTTCAGGAAACCATGTAGAGAAACCATGGGAGGAAGAAAACGTATAGACTGTAGACGTTGTTTTCTCTTGTGTGTTGTTATCAACTCGGTGCTAAATGATAGTGCGCTCCTAGACTGGCTGGTTCTAGAATGTAAAACTCAGCAGTTAGGATTTGCAGAAAGTTGGGTTCTTTTTTTTTTTTAATTGCACTAACTCTTATAAGAATGCTCTCAGATGACCAATTTAGCAATTAAATGGGGTCATCATTATGAAATAAGTGATGATCTAACATAATTCAAAATAGCAGCTTCAGCCTGCCTCTACTGTGATATTAATAGACAAAAAAGTTTTTAAAGATGCATGAGCAGTTTCTTATATTTTGGAGCTAGTAAATAGTCTCCAGCCAGAGAGCTGAATGTTCTATTGGGCAAGTGCCCTTTGAAAACAAAAAGAGTTTTTTTTCCCCTTAAGAAACGTTACACTCACTGAAAATAGTTGCAGAATGCAATAAAAATGGAACATAGTTAAAAAGAAATATGAAGATTTCATCATTTTCTCACTCAGGCAGGAAGGCAGAATTTCTCCCTTTTTCAAAAGAGACCTTTTAAAGTTCTCCCCACATAGAGACGCTAGCAGCCCCTGGGAATTCCGCCATTGTCCAGCCCTCCGTCTGTAATGGATCTGTTGAATTGAGAGAGACAGAACAGTCTAGGAAAGTGGCTTAAAACAAGCCCATATTCGCTACCTGATCCTCTAGAGGTAGAAATTAAAGAGGGGGAAAAAAGCCCGAGTGGCAAATTGACTTTAAAAGCTAAAAACAGTGAGTTATTTGTAGCCAGCTTCCTAGGTGGTGCAGTGGTAAAGAATCCGCCTGCCAAGGCAGGAGACACAAGAGATGTGGGTTTGATCCCTGGGTCAGGGAAATTCCCTGGGTCAGGAAATGGCAACCCACCCCAGTATTCTTCCCTGGGACGTCCTTTGGATGTAGGAGTCTGGTGGGCTCAGTCCGTGGGATCGCAAAGAATCGGAGGCGACTGAGCTCGAGCATGTGCTACTGAGGGGGCTGATTAATAAAGACATGCATCCAGAGAAGGCGTGAATGATGAGCTCTGGAGGAGAAACCAAGACACGCAGAAAGAAGGACAAATCTTAGGATGCGGGTGGACCAAATGCACGGTGGGGCCTTGTTACCCTGTGTTGGCACCTGCAAGGCCGCCCAGACCCAGGAGCCTCCTGTCGCCTTCCCTGTACGCTTTTGACAAGGAACAGTAGCGCTTCGTTAATTCCATCCTGGGGGCACCACGTGGGCTGAAGTATTGCCCTGGAGTGATAGTGTGAACAAGACTGCGTCAGAGAAGTTGAGCAGGAAGCAGGGACTCTGGGTGTGCATTCCACACGCTGCCCTGCTTCCCGAATATTGTGGCTGCTAACTCAGATCCTACACAATCAGAGATTTAAAACTTTCAGTCTTCCTTCCCTGCCCCTGTCTCACTGTACCTTTCAACTTGTTTGTTTGCTTCTCGGTTTTATTTATTTCTGGCTGTGCTGGGTCTTCGCTGCTGCGCACAGGCTTTCTCTCGGTGTGGTGAGCAGGGGCTCAGTCTCCAGTTGTGGTGCGGGGGCTTCTCGTTGTAGGGGCTTCTCCTGCTGTGGAGCGGGGGCTCTAGGGACGCCGGCTCAGTAGTTCTGGCTCGTGGGCTCCAGAGCCCAGGCTCAGTGGCTGCGGCACACAGGCTTCATTGCTCCGCAGCACGTGAGATCTTTGTGGACCCGGGACCCACTCGTCCCCTGCAGTGGGAGGCAGATTCTTAACCACTGGACCGCAGGGAAGCCTGCACCTCCCAGCTTTTAAAGTAGTGAAGAGAGATACTTCTTCCAGGCTGCTGGGATATGGGTGGGGCATGAGGGGATGATGAACTACAAAACCCAGAAAGAAACGTTTAGGCTCCTTTGCAGAAAAAGCTTCTGAGTTGCCTGTAAGCAAACACTGGAGCCACCACTTAGGGTTTGTACAGGACACTATTTAATAAAATCTTGGCAGACAGAGAGATGGGGGTCATATAATTCTGGAAAAGTCAGATTCATCAGCTGTCTTGAATACAGAAACTGAACCTGAACTCTTGTTTTTCAGCCAAACTTGGAGATACGAAAGAGCTAGAAGACTTTATTGCTGATCTCGACAGAACCTTAGCAAGTGAGTACATGCCTGGCAGTTTAAAAAACAAAACAAAACCAACCAGCACCTCTGATAAAGTGCAGTAATGTTTACCAGCTTGTCTGCGGCAGGAAGTTATATCATAAGATGTTTTTAGGTTCAGAAACAGGACCCTAGTGGCTCAGAAAGAAATCCTGAGGATAAGCTGGCATTGCAGTTGACTGGCTTTTCAACCAGTGAGAACTTGGCCCCCAGAAAACAATGGCATTTTGTTTGAGAAGTGGAGAGTAAAGTAGTAGTTAGAGTGAGATTGGAGCCTTCCCAGCATGGTGGCCTCCCAGGCTTTTCAGAAAAGAAATCAGCTTATTGACCACCAAGTATTATACTGACTAATAAAGCTGACTCATTGGAAAAGCCCCTGATGCTGGGGAAGATCGAAGGCAAAAGGAGAAGGGAGTGAGGTAGTTAGATAGCATTACTGACTCGGTGGACATTAATTTGAGCAAACTAAGGGAGAGAGTGGAGGAAAAGGAGCCTGGTGGGCTACAATCCATGGGGTCACAAAGAGTCAGACACAGCCTAGCGACTGAACAACATTCTACTGACAAACCAGAGGGTTCAGTCTCAGGGGCCAGAGAAAATGTCACAAGTTAGATCCAGGGGGTTGATCTGACTTCTAGAGGGCTGGGTTCCCAAAGAGAGTATTGGCTTGGGGAGACCTTATAACCAAAGACCCACACCAGTTACTGAGAGACCTGGATTAGGTACGTGGTACCCCGTTTCCCATTTGGCAATTGCACTAATGGCACCCCATTTTTTGAGAACCCCAAAATTTTTGAGAACCGAAGGTATCAGATCATAATTGCCATGGGGGTGCCTGGAAGAAAGGACCCTGAGAATCAATCCACACATTCTATTTCCAAAGAACAGGATCACAAGTGCCGGAAGGGTCAGCTGGAGTTTCCTGGATGACAGTTTCCACAACTTACCCTTGGGGGGCCTTTTTCAGTCACAGAGCAGCCCTGGAGAATTTCATCCTAGCCCCTTCCATTTTACAATGAAAGCGTCGGTTTTCCATATTTTATGCTGTGGTATGCTAAATAGCTGGATAGGATCTGAAAAAATAGACCCAAAACTGGTTACTTAAAAAGAATTCCGTTCTTAAACAAGGTTTCAGACAGACCTACTTAACATTAGGTGGAAAGTTCTGCCGTTTCTGTTTACTAGAAGACTTTATCACCCATACCATCCTCCAGAGAAGACCAAGGTCTGTTCTGACAGAGATGATTGTAATTGCAACACAATTTGTGTTAGACCCGTGGAACTTGCTTGTTGGCGTCAGGAAAATTGCAGCAGGCTGCCCAGTCATACCAGTTTGTACGTTACGGGGGAAGCCTGCCATTAAGTTTGGTGCTTAGAAGCCTGTCTGAGAGGTGTGCTCTGGTTAAGCATGTGTGCTAAGTTGCTTCAGTGGTGTCTGACTCTTTTTGATCTTATGGACCATAGCCCGCCAGGCTCCTCTGTCCATGGGATTCTCCAGGCAACAATACTGGCATGGGTTGCCATACCCTCCTCCGGGGTTCCTTCCCGACTCAGGAATCAAACCTGTATCTCTTAGTCTCCTGCACTGGCAGGCGGGTTCTTTCCCACTAGTGCCACCTGGGAAGCACATGGTTAAGCATAGGAATTGTCAGCTTTCACGAGTGGATCACCTTCTCTGTCTCCTATTGACAGGCATGTGAAACACGAAGTTCTGGGTCCTTCCATCCTAAGGGAAAAGTTTCAGAAAGCTCAGAGGACCTGATGAAATCAGCTACAGAATATGCTGCTGGAGAGGGCAGAGATGTTGCTCACCCACCACCAGGCTCGTCCTAAAAATACACTTTGGGCTCATCTCTGGGCAGGTTAGAGACTGACTTTGTTTACCTGCTTGCAGCATATTAGAGCAGATGACTCATGCTAATGTTGTATTTCCTCTTAAAACATAGCTTCTCTGTAATTTAAAATGCTTTTATGAAAATATTTGTAATTAATTATATATAGTTGGAAACAGTAATATGCTTTCCCCATTATAATATATTTTTGTATGCAAATAAAGTTTGAACTGGAGTCTGTCTTTTGGAAGCCTTCCTTTTTTTTCCCTCTTGGTTTCTTTCAATATGTTTCCATCCAGGTAGTATTCAAGTGAAAATAACATACCTCTTGGCTTCTAATGGGGACTCTGGGTGCTGCCACGTTGCACTAGTCAGTAGGATGATTAGTGAGAAAAACTGTTACTTTGAAGCTCATTCTGCACTCTAAAGGGAAATTCTGGCATATAGTTGGTGGGAAATTTTAATTTGAGGGTTGTGGGGGTTTTTTAAAGCTTTTTATTTTGTACTGGGTATAGCCAGTTAACAATGTTGTGAGAGTTTCAGGTGAGCAGCCAAGAGACTCAGCCATACATATACATGTATCCATTCTCCTCCAAACTCCCCGGCCATCCAAGCCACCACATAACACTGAACAGGGCTCCTGCGCTACACAGGAGGACCTTGGTGGTCCTGTTTTAAATATAGCAGTGCGTGTATGTCCGGCCCAAACTCCCTGTCTCTGCCCTCCATCCTTTGAGGACTGTGGATTTGATGGAAGCTGGGTTTCTCTGCTCTGTTCTCCCCATTTCTTAGCACCTGTTTCGTCGCCATGCGCGCTTTCCTTCAATTAAAGGAAGCACCATGGGCGCTTTCCTTCCTAGGAGCACTAAGAATCCAGGGCAGGTTGGGGCAGCTGGAGGACTTATAAATGGTGGTGCTCTCGCAAGACCTGTGTGCTGAGGCAAATTTGATGTGCTGGCCTGGGTGCTAAGGTCCAGGAGCCAGGAGCTGAAGGGGTCCCAGTGGAGCTGGGGGGTCCAGATGCAAGGTCTCCCATGCGGTAGGCTTGTTTGTAGAAGCCAGTAGCCCCACCTCCCGCCCCCTCCCTGCCTTTTATGGAGGATGGGGTGAGCCATGAAATCTGTAGTTTTCTTGTCTATGCTTTTCTACCCTTAAAACATCTGAAATAACCAGGCATTGCTTTGACACACAGAATCAAGTTATGTAAAAACTCCAATCCTTATGTTCCTATAGAACACAAATCCAAAACATAAGTACTTCCAGTTTTACAGAAATCCATAAGGCCTTATGACTTTATTGAAACTTTCAAAAGATAACTACTAATTTGATCTGTTTTTTAGGGCATTGGCAAACTAAATTGCCTTTTCTTTAAAACTTTTCTTTTCCCCAAATTTCTGGGAAACCTTTTGGGTTGAACCCAAATATTTTCTTTAATTCTTTTTTTTTCCTAACTTTTAATTTTTTAGAAAATTTTATTTTATACCAGAGTGTAGCTGATTAACCAGTGTTGTGATAGTTTCAGGTGGACAGCAAAGGAACTCAGTCATACATATACATGTATCCATTCTCTCCCAGACTCCCCTCCCATCCAGGTTCTTTATTTCTTTATTGAGATATAATTTACACACCTGAACATTCATCCTTTTAAAGTGTACACTTCAGTAGGTTTAAATTTTTTAGCCATGATTTCTGGCTTGAAGGATCTTAGTTTTCCAGACCAGGATTGAACCTATACCCTCTGAAGTGAAATTGCAGAGTCCTAACCACTGGAAGAGTTGACTCATTGGAAAAGACCCTGATGCTGGGAGGGATTGGGGGCTGGAGGAGAAGGGGACGACAGAGGATGAGATGGCTGGATGGCATCACTGACTCGACAGACGTGAGTTTGAGTGAACTCTGGGAGTTGGTGGTGGACAGGGAGGCCTGGCGTGCTGCCATTCATGGGGTCGCAAAGAGTCAGACACGACTGAGCAACTGAACTGAACTGAACTGAACTGAACCACTGGACCCCAGAGAAATCCCACTTCAGTGGTTTTTAGTACCTGTGTTCACAGAGTTGTGCAGCCATCCCTGTCTAACTCTCTGTCTCTGTGGATTTGTCTATTCTGGATATTTCTTACAAATGGAATCAGACAACATACAGTGTTTCGTTTCTGGATTCTTTCCTTTGCAAACTGTTTTCAAGGTTCATCCATGTTGTATGCGAATCAGTACTTCATTCCTTTTTATGACTGACGAATGGTCCACTGTATGGACATACCATATTTGTTTATCCATTTATTAGTTGAGGGACATTCGTGTTATTTCTACTTTTTTGGCTAGTGAATATTGCTTTCATGAATATTCACGTATCAGCTTTTGTGTGGATATATGTTTTAATTTATTTTGGGTATACAACTAGGATCAGAATTGCTCGGCCGGAATGCTCGACTTTTTGAGGCATTACGACCTTTGCACAGCTGCTGCACCGTTTTACACTCCCGCCACCCACGTATGAGGACTGCAGCTTCTCTGCACCCTTGGCAACCCTTGTTGTTGTTCATCTCTTTGAATGTAGCCAGCCGAGTGGGTGTAAAGTGGTATCTTTTTGCGGTTTTCATTTGCATTTCCCTGATGACTGACGATCTTGAACATCTATTTATGTTTTTATTGGCCATTTGTATATCTTCTTTGGAGGAATGTCTGTTTATCAGCCTTTGCCCATTTTTAAATGTTGTTGTTCAGTCACTCAGTCGTGTCCGACTCTTTGTGACCTCATGGATTACAGCACGCCAGGCTTCCCTGTCCATCACCAACTCCCGGAGCTTGCTCAAATTCATGTCCACTGAGTCGGTGATGCCATCCAACCGTCTCATCCTCTGTCGTCCCCTTCTCCTCCCGCCTTCAACCTTTCCCAGCATTAGGGTCTTTTCTAATGAGTCGGCTCTTCCCATCAGGTGACCAAAGCTTCAGCTTCAGCATCAGTCCTTCCAATTAATATTCGGGACTGATTTCTATTAGGATTGACGGGTTTGATCTCCTTGAAATCCAAGGGACTCTCAACAGTATTCTTTATTATTGTTGAGCTGTAGGAGTTTTCCATGTATTCTGTATACAAGTTCTTTATCAGACATATGATTTGAAAATAACTTCTATTTTGCAGGCTGTCTTTTCACTTTTTTATTAGTGTCCTTTGAAGCACTAATTTCATTCCACTGCTTTGTTTATTTATTTTAATTTTTATTGGAGTACAGTTGCTTTACAACGTCATGTTAGTTTCTGCTGTACAGCAAAGTGAACCAGCCATTTGTATACATATATCTATCCCCTCTGTTTTGGATTTCCTTCCCATTTAGGTTGCCACAGAGCATTGGGTAGAGTTTCCTGAAGCACTAAATTTTGATGAAGTCCATTTTATCTGTTTTTTCTTTTGTCACTTATCAAAAGTCCACTCTTGGTGTCATATCTAACCATTGCCTAACTGAAGATGACAGTTATTCATGTATTTTCTTTTAAGAGTTCCATAAGATTATACAGATCTTACATTTAGGCATCTGGTCAGCTTTGGTTTAGTTTTGTATGTGATGTGAGGGAGGTATCCAGCTCCACTCTTTCGCATGTAGGTATCCAGTTGTCATGTCATTATTTATTGAAAAGACTGTGTTTTTCCCCTTGAATTGTGTTGATACTCTTGTTAAAAATCAGTTGATCCTATGTGTATGGGTTTGTTTCTGGACCTTCAGTTCTGTTCCAGGGATTTCTATGTCTGTCTTTATTTCCCATACCACACAGTCTTGATAACTATAGCTTTATGCTAAGTTTTTAAATCAGAAAGTGTAAGCCCTTCATCTTTGTTCTCTGCATAATTATATTGGCTAGTCTGAGTTCCATGCATTTTCAGATAAATTTTAGGTTGAGTTTGTCAACTTCTGTCACAAAGGCAATTGAGTTTTTCATCGAGATCTGTGTGTCAATTTGGAAAGTATTGCCATCTTAGCAACATCAAGTCTTCCTTCCAATTCACAAACATGAAATGTCCTTCAGTTTATTTATGTCTCTTAATTTCTTTCAACTATGTTTTGTGGTTTTCAGTGTGTGACTCTTGCACTTCTTTTATTGAATTTCTTCCTTTATTTAAAAAACTTATTTATTTGACTGTACCAGGTCTTAACATCAGCATGTGGGATCTTCCCTGGGGCATGTGAGATCCTTTTGTTCAGTTGCGACATGTGGGATCTAGCTCCCCGACCATGGATAGAACCTGGGCCACTTGGGAGTGGAGAGTCTTAGCCACTGGACCACCAGGGAGTCCCTGTCAAGTTTACTTCTAAGCATTCCTTTTGATGCTATTCTAAGTAGAATTGTTCTCAATTTATTTTCAGCTTGTTCCTTGCTAGGGTGTAAAAATACCCTTGATTTTTGTCTATCGATTTTGCTTCCTACACTTATTAGTTCCAATAAGGTTTTGCGTGTGTATGTGTGTGAGGAGTTCTATATACAAAATCATAGCATTTGCAAATGGGAATAGTTTTATTTCTTCCTTTCCAATCTGAATGCCTTATAAATTCTTGCATCACTGCCCTGGCTAGAGCTTTCAGTACAATATTGAAAAGAAGTGGTGAGAGGGTGCATCCTAGTTTTGTTTCTGATCTTAGAGGAAAACTTATCAATCTTTCACCACTAAGTATTATGTAAGCTGTGAGAATATTTTCCTTTTTCATCAAATGAGCCCTTGATTTTTTTTTTTTTTTTGTAAACATAATTTTCCCATTACCTGGAACTGTTTCTGTTTCATACTTGGGAATCTGTATCTGTTTTGGATAAATCTTCTCCCCCCGTCCCCAGCTCCCCCTGGGACACCAGTGGTGGCTCACTGCCACTCTACCTTCTTATTACTAGCCTCTTCGGGATCTGAGACCCCACCTCATTTGGCAGGGCTTTCTTTAAGGTCTCCTGGAACCTGGGCGCCCAGAGTTAGACATGCAGGGTATGCAGCTTCGTGGCCTTTTGAGAGGATAAGGTCAGTGGTTTGGAGACAAGAAGTGGATTCCTTTAAAAAAAAGTGTTGGAAGAAGGATTGTTTGTGCTATAACCTCTGTTAGGCAAGTAATTGGGGACAAACAGGCTGTGGGCTGAGTCACAGCTTGGAGTTCTGGGAATGTTGAAAAAAGTGTTTTCTGTGTTCCCCAAGATGCATTTCAAGGAGCACGTTCCTAAGCTGTTTTGAAGACTAGGTATTAAGGTCATGTACTTGAAAAGGGCTGCATGTACTTCACTTAGAGATTTATTATGCACATAAATCACTCAGGGTTCAGTCTAAGGTGGTGGATCAGAAAGTCCCAAATATAGTGACTTAAACAAGATGAGAGTTTCTTTTTCACCGGCAGCCCAGAGGTGAGCAGTACAAGGCTGGGTGAGTGGCTCTCTGGTTCAAAGTGGCTGCTCCTGCTCCTGACATCACATTTCATTCCAGCCAGCACAAAGGAGAAAGAGCAAGTCAAGACAGGCTTATTTCTTTCAGTGACGTGACTAGAAGGGACACAGATTACTTCTGCTCACACTTGCTAGTCCAGATCTTAGTCAGATGGTCATTCCCAGCTGCAACAGAGGCTGGGAGAAAAAAGTCTCTTGCTGGGCAGATGAGTGTTCAACTAAAATTTGAGGGTTCTGGAGTTCCCTGGCAGTCCATTTAGGACTCCACACTCTCACTTCTGAGGGCCTGGGTTCAATCCCTGGTCGGGGAACTAAGATCCCACAAGCCAGCCACAAGTCATGGCCTAAAAAATAAAGTTTAAAAAAATAATAAAAATAAAATTTGTGGGTTCTGTTATTAAAGAAAGAGAGAATGGGTATTGGAGGATAACTAGTCATTTCTGCCACAGAAAGTCAAAGACTTTGAGAAATCCTGCAGCCAGAAGACTTCTTGTGTGTGTGAAAAAGCTACCAACAATCCACAGCCATAATCCATGAGCGTTCTTTGGAACGAGCCTTGGGAAATGCCATTGTAGGGACTCTCACTCCACTGGGTTCCACTGAACTCCACTTCCTCCAAGACCTGCATGCCTACAGCGTGGCCCTTGCAAACTGCTTGACTGTTCCGTGGAGAGTGTCAGCCAGGGGAGTTTTCTGGAACAGAATAAGACCAGATTCTGAGGATGCAGAGCTGGTAGGATGGGACTAGTATGTTGCTGGGTTTGGGGATTTTCTGTCCTAACTTCTGGGAGGGATCACTACAGCAAAACAAAATACGTGACATGTGCCCAAAGTGAGAGGATCCAGTACCAGCTCACATGTCCAGACAGCAGCCGGCCTCCGGGGCGGGCCGGGGGAGCCGAAGATCCGTCTCCTTGAGGAATTATGGCTCTGGCGGGCTGTATCGGCACCTCTGCCCCGAGTGTGAGGAGGGACGTCTGAGCTGAGGGGCAGTAGGTGGTGATGGGTGGTCTGCAGACAATCAGTGGAGTGGGGACCCTGAGGATAGAATGTGCAGAAACCTCCTCTGGGATGGGCTGGAGGAAGGGGGAGAAAGTACGGGCTTTCAAACTAGACCATCTCAATATCCCACCTAGCCATCCTGTATCCGGCTGATCTCCGGCACAGACGTTTTATTTCCTCACTTATAAAATCAGGATGTGAATCCTTATTTTCTGGGTCACTGTGAAGACCAAATAGAGATGATGTAAAGCCTCTTCCTCCTCCTCGTAACACAAGGACACTGGGTTCCTGCACCCAAGTCAAAATCAAGAATCACGGTGACTCAGATGGTAAAGATGGAGAAGGAAATGGCAAGCCACTCCAGTATCCTTGCCTGGAGAATTCCATGGACTGAGGAGCCTGGTGGGCCCCAGTCCATGGGGTCACAAAGAGTCTGACAGACTGACACCATGTCTGGTGAGCCCAGAGGGAGCGAGCGGGGCAGGGAGAGAGCACCAAACGAAGGGCCGGGAGGGGGCCTAAGCCTCATCCCTTTTGGTGGCGGGCTCTTGGCCCCTCTTTGGGGCCGGTTTCCTCCAGGTTAAACCCAGGCAGGGGACTGACGTTCGTGAGGCTCTTCAACCCCTATAGTTGAGTGGGCTCTGGTCCCGACCTTAGACTCGCAGCTCTTCTCTGAAAAGCAGATGGGGTATTTTTGGCTTCTCGGTATGTGTTTCTTCCACACCCTTCTCCAAAATGTTTTCCTGTGCTAATTTATTTGGCTAAGGAGGTTTGTGGTGAGAGACACCAAACAGGAAATAGCTGTCATAGCTGCTGTCTGCAACGTTTGTTTTTTTAAGGCTTTCTCCTGTCTAGCTCACCTTCTCTGTGTCGCTCAGTATTGATTGAAGGGCAGGGTAAGTGGAAGGGGAAAGGGAAACACATTTTTAGAAGGGAACATTCTCCTTCTAGTTCAAAGTTTACTGAAGGGTGAGGATTGTTATGCACTATGGCCGATTAGGTGGCTCCTTTCCGCCACAGGGCCTTTGCACATGTAACTCCCTCTGCTGGAATACCTGCTCTCCTGGTTTTTGGTTAGTTCTGCTTCTTTGGGATCAGCTCAATCACCACTTGCTCAGAAGGCCTTCTGGGCCCCCAGTCTAGGTCGGCCCTTGGTGCTTTTCTCATAGTGCCCTCCTCGAATGCACTCATCTCGGTTTACAATGACGTGTTCACTTGGGTGATTTATTTTTCATAGGTTTTTTCAGATTCATTTTTTTGGCCACACCTCTCAGCCAGGTGGGTTCCCTGACCAGGGATCGAACCCATGACCCTGCATTGAAAGCATGGAGTCTTAACCACTGAACTGCCAAGAAAGTCCCTGGGTGACTTTTTTTCGGTTAATTTCTCTCCTCTCTCTTACAAGCAGGCCATAACCCCCGTGAACGCAGGGACCATGCCTAGCTTGGCATGCCATGTGCTCCAGTGCACAGCCTGGCGGCAGGCACACAGGGAGTGCCCAGATCGTTTCTGTTGACTGAGTGAGTGAAACGTCTCACCTCTCACAGGCAGGCAAGGCAGGCTGGGCACGACACAATGTCTGGGGGTGCATGTTAACCTAGTCCCCTCTGCTTGATCTCTGGGCCACTGTCCTCTTGCAGGTCACTTCTGCCTTCCCTTCTCTAGGGCCTTGCTCTCATCCTCCTAAAGCATCTGAAACATTAACCCAAGGCCAAGACTGGTGCTGGGGGCCCATTAGAATGCTTTCCCCAGCTCCTTATGGTTTATCGGAGGAGAAGAGATGTCTGAAGACAGAGAACTTTGAGGCAAGAAGGAATGACTCTCTAACGGGGGAAACTCAGCCACCGTAATTGGCAGTGAGGGGAAGAGGAGCACTTCCTAGCCACTCCAAGGAGATAGATGTCTGCTGCTAGGCCGACTCTGATCCTGACACAATATTTACCTTTTCCTAGAGCTCGGATTGGAGCTGGTGATGGACAGGGAGGCTGGCGTGCTGCGATTCATGGGGTCGCAAAGAGTCAGACACGACTGAGCGACTGAACTGAACTGAACTGACAACTCGGCTTCTTAAGTCAGAGAAGTCTTCTGAACCCTGTTGCGGCCAGGACATGGTGTCAGCACACCGTGGGTGTGTGTGAACGTATGTGGTGCACGCGAGCTTGTGTGCACACGCTTCTGGGCTTATGTGTGCTTGTGTATGCATATGTGTGTGTGTGTGTTTGAATTAAAAGGAAGGAGACAAAGACATAGGCTTCCCAGGTGATGCTAGTGGTAAAGAGCCCGCCTGCCAATGCAGGAGACGCCGGTTCAATCCCTGGGTCAGGAAGATCCCCTGGAGAGGGGCCTGGAAACCCACTCCAGTGTTCTTGCCTGGAAAATCTCCATGGACAGAGGAGCCTGGTGGGCTACAGTCCATGGGCTTGCAAGGAGTCGGACACAACTGAAGTGACTTAGCACAAGCATGCATGCACAGAGACAGGAATCCTGGTGTGGAAGACCGGAGGAGGACACAGGGCCCGCGGAGGGTCTGAGGTTATTAACGGCACGGTCTGTCTCCTGGGCAGGAGTGTCCCTTCTTCTGCTGGGCCTGTCTTTGCTTGTCAACATTTCAAAACAAGATTACCTTTGTAATTGCATTTTCATGCGTCACGTGGAAAAGGCCCATTCCCATGTGCTACCAGGAGGCGTGTGACCCTCTGTCCTGGGCTCAGGGCCAGAGCCTGTTCTGGGACCAGAAGTATCACAGCCTGGCTTCAGAGTCTAAGCCAAAGGAAGCCCCAGCCAGCCAAGAACAGGTCTGGGAGGGCTAGGCCGGAGTGTGACCTCTCACTTGTCAAGGGCGTCTAGGGGGCAAGGCGTGGGGAAGGGAGCGCCCTAGGCACCCAGCCTTGAGTGAGGAACCTGCCCTTTTCGGGGTTGGGGAAAGTGGAGTATATTCTGGAGTGAGCTGCGGTAGCCAGGGAGGAACTTGGGAAACAGGATAAATTAAGCAGTGAGGTTTCTGGTAGGTGAGCAGACTCAAAGGGAACGAAACTTAAAAGGACACATGTAAGCCTATGGCCGATTCATGTTGATGTATGGCAAAAACCATCACAATATTGCAAAGTCATCATCCTCCAATTAAAATAGTAATAATGAAAAAGAACATGGAGTTCAGATCATTCTGGAAGGAGGGTTGGCAGCACAGTGTCCTAAACAGAAGAGGGGCTGGCATCTGGCACCCTGACCCCGTTCCTTGGGTTGAAACACAAAACTTGCCTTCAGTCAAGCGGCCTTGTTTTAGACCGAAGAAAACTGATCCCGGGGCCAAAGCTTTAAGTGACCAAGCGTTGTATCTCAGACAATAAAAAGTTTCAGGAAGGTGAAATCAGAGACGAGAATGTCCTAGGATGGGGGTAGGGGCAATGTGAGCTCCCCAAACCCAAAGTATAATTAACCATTGTAATCTCAAGTGATTGGGGACTGATGGAGAGATTAGCTGTGTCCAGAAGGACATTCACTTATCAATCGCTGGTGCGCAGATAAGAGAAGTTGCATCAGGCCAGCAGGCAAGGGAGCCGGGGAGCCGCGGCGGCGGAAAACATTCGGTAGGGAGGTCACCTTGATCTGAGGAAGCCCATTGTACTTGGAGCCGCTCCCCAGAGAGGTTATGAAACAGCGTAGGGCCACCGCCCCCTGGGTCCTAGGGCACATGGCAAAATGACAGCTGGATCCTTTTCTGGTTTTTTTTTTTTAACTGAAATATAGTTATTCACAATGCTGGGTTAATTTTTGCTGTACAGCAAAGTGATGCAGTTATATATATGCATGTGTATATATATATGTATGTATGCATGTATACAGTCTTTAAAAATATTCTTTTCCATTATGGTTTATCACAGAATATTGAATATAGTTCCCTTTGCTGTACAGTGTGTGCGTTAATTGCTCAGTCCTGTCCAACTCTTCGTAACTCCATGGACTGTAGCCCACCAGGCTCCTCTGTCCATGGAATTCTCCAGGCAAGAAAACTGGAGTGGGGAGCCATTCCCTTCTCCAGAGGATCTCCCCGACCCAGGGATCGGAGCCAGCTCTCCTGCAAGGCACACTGTTTACTGTCTGAGCTCCCAGGGAGGCCTCCAGGGAAGCCCTGCATAGTATGACCTTGTGTACAGTATGTACGTGCGTGCTTAGTCACTTCAGTTGTGTCCGACTCTTCGCGACCCTATAGGCTGTGGCCCACTGGGCTCCTCTGTCCGTGGGAGTTTCCTGGCAAGAGTACAGGAGAGGGTTGTCATGCCCACCTCCAGGGGATCTTTCTGACCCAGGGATCAAACCTGTGTCTCCTGCGTCTTCTGCCTTGTAAGCAGCTTCTTGGCCTCTGAGCCACCAGGGAGGCGCACACAGTATGCACGCAGTGTGCTCTACGGAAGGACCCTGCTGTTCATCCATCCTCTACATAATAGTTTGCGTCTGCTAATCCCGAACTCCCGGTTTACCCCTCCTCCACCCCCTCGCCCCTTGACAACCACATCTGTTCTCTATGTCTGTGAGTCTCTTTCTGTTTCATAAAAGTTCATTTGCGTCATATTGTAGATTCCTCCAATTTTCAATCTTGCTTGAGAAAGGGGAAGAAACGGCTTCTGCTTGGCTGGCGGCTGGATGGTGTTTTTAGACTGCACACGACTGTTTGTGATCTGAAAGACCACAGTGGTCATTTTGCCTTCATGAGAATCCTGTCTTCTCAATCCCACCACACCCGCAAGTCCAGGATTATTTTCAAGGTGTGTTAAGCCCCATTTTTGAAGGCACAACTATCTCCACCCCTATCAGGAAGAGACAGAGAGGCGCTAGCACGGCTGAGAGGCTGGATGAGCACTTCCCCTGTCATTAAGACTGCGCTCGGCAGTCACCACTTCCTCTCTCTTCAGATGACCGGCACCTGGGCTTCTTTGTTCGGAGCTGAGACACAGGAAACCTGGGGACGGTCTGAGGGGAGGTGGAGGGGTCGGGAAACACAACCCCTCAGCCAAAGGGCTGGGGTTCTATTGTCCTGCTTCCCCCAAAGACTAAATGGCAATTGAGTGTGGCACCTCTCTCCGTATGACCAGAAGATCTGGGCTACGCTAAACAGTAACCGGAGGTGAACGTGCAGGAGGTTTGGAGTCTGCTTTCTCCTGAGGTATTTACACTTTCAAAGGGCAGATTCTCGTTCGTCGGAAGGGTGTAGGGAAGACCCTCTGTGCAGGAGGGGGATGTATCCGTGACCTCTGAAGGCTTCTCTGACCTGGCCCGCAGCTGTCCCTCCCAGGCCTCCGGTCCTCCCGGCGGCCTCCTGAGCTGGCCTACGTCAGGGCACTGAGGCTCTGCACGGCTGGCCTGGCCCCGCCTGCGGTCCCCATTGCAGCTGCATGTCATCCTTGCCACGGGTGCGGGGACTGTCACGCAAGCTGCACCCTTTCCAGGGACACACAATGGCCTCCGAGGTCACCCTGGGGTTTCTGAAGGCGAAGACATCCTGTTCTGGGATTTAAATAGACAAGTCCTGCATTTAAGGAGTGTGATGTAATCTAGAGGGGTGTTTATGTGAACCAGATACCGAGTGAATCCTGGCCAGAACTTTTAAAGAGACTCTCTGAAAGGTCTTCTCATGGCGGGAAGTCAACCCCAGTTATAACGGCACCAGGGGTGAGGCGTCTGGCAAAGGTGCTCTCAGCACATTCTTGGGGCAGGTCCGCGATCCAGCGTCATCATTCCCGGCCTGCAGACAGGGGACTGAGGCTTCCGTCCTGGCCATGGAGAGCCGCTGAGATGGATCACTTCTAGGCGCACCTGGGTTAAGCGCATGTTCCTATCACACCAGCTGGTCCCCGGCAAAGATCTGGGTTTGTTGGCCTCCTGCCCTTCAAGGCTGAGCGTGGGCTCCTTGGGACTGTGATTGGGAGATTTCAGAGACTTTGCCCCTTGTCAAAGAAACCCCAGGTTTCTTCCAGCTGGTGCCCAACAATCTCAGGACCAAGGTCAGTGTTGTCGTGGGAACACATGGCTTCCAGAGGAGGAGCTGAGGAGTGAAGTTCCAGCCTCCCCTTGCTTCCCAGTTCAGGCCCAGGGAATATGTGGAAAAGAGGAACCAGGAATTACCAGGAGAAAGACATAGAATGAGTTTCTTTCTACAGGAGCCAGCAATGCAGGCAGCCACCCGGGCAGCTTCCCAGCTTGGTTCCCAGAACAGTCAAATTTATTTAGGGATGAAATTTGTCATCATTGTGCTTAGTTGCTCTTTGCTACCCCACGGACTGAAGCCCGCCAGGCTCCTCTGTCCAGGGGACTTTCCAGGCAAGAATACTGGAGTGGGTTGCCATGCCCTTCTCCAGGGGATCTTCCCGACCCAGGGACTGAACCCGTGTCTCCTGAAGCTCTGGCACTGCAGGTGGATTCTTTACTGCTGAGCCACTGGAGAAGCCCCAGAACACGGCATTAATAGCTCCCAGTTTTTAAACTAGCTTGGGACAACAGGAATATACCTGAATTATGAGCTAGGGGAACTGATTCAAATCCTGGCTCTCCTACTTCCTAGTTGGATGATTTTGAGCAAGTTATTTAATCCATTCAGGTTTGAGTTTCTGGCATAAAACACATGTCCTAAATAAAGTGAGGCTTAGTCAGAGAAATAAATGAGATCACATAGATGAAAACACGTGGAGGTTAGGGGAGGGATAAATTGGAGGTTTGGGATTAACAAATACACACTTCTATATATAAAAGATAAACAACAAGGATTTACTGTATAGCACAAGGGACTATATGCGATATCTTATAAAAATCTATGACAAAAGAATATGAAAAAGAATACACGTTATACACACAAAAGAATGCACACAATATATATATTACGTATTATATATATAACTGAGTCACTTTGCTGTATACGTGAAACTAACGTAGCATGGTAAATCAACTGTGCTGTGCTGTGCTAAGTTGCTTCATTCACCAGCCCTGGATTGTGTAACCCACCAGGCTCCTTTGTCCATGGGATTCTCCAGGCAAGAATACTGGAGTGGGTTGCCATGCCCTCCTCATGAATCAATTATACTTCAATTAAAAAAAGAAAACATTTATAAATAAGAAATACACGGTAAATAATTTTGTGCTATTAAAAGTATACATATTGAATAAATCCGGTTATTGTAGCAAGGCTAGGGTTTTGCTTTGTTTGCTGGTACAGTCTTAAAGACACACACACACACACACACACACACACACACTGTCTCTCCTTCAGTCATTATCTAAGTCAAAATACAGAACATTTCAGCAGCCTAAGAGGCTCTCTCGGGGCCCTTCACAGTCATCAGCTCCCCAAAGGCAACTGTAGACTGGTCTTCCCTGTTCTCCAGTCTTGGGATGGTGCCTGAAAAGTCTTGCTTGGTCCGTCTCTGTAACGCCATCTCCCTCTCCCCACCTTTATTCTGTGTGTCCACTGAGATTTCTCATCCAGGAAGTTACCCCCTGAGCTGAGGAATGCACAGCCGGACCCAGGGCCCATAGACTGCGGCGTCCTTCCAGACTGGAAGTCCCTCTAGAAAGCCTCCGGTGGTTTCTCCGCATCCCTCACCCTGGACACAGGGGCATCCCTCACTCAATGCACGTCTGTAAACTCACCCATCTGCCTCATTCTCTCTCATCAGCCTATGAGCTTCCTAAGAACATAGATGATTTTCCTATTTAGTCTGTATCCCTTGGCCCCTGGTACACAGTAGGTATCTGTGAAACCCAACCGAGTTGTTGAGTCTGCTGTAGGGCAGGCATCAAATTTGGCAGATACTGTTTTCCTGCCTGTATCACTTTTGTGCTGATGCAGTTGTGTCCAATTCTTGGTGACCCCATGGACTGTAGCCCGCCAGGCTCCTCTGTCCATGGGATTTCTCAGACAGGAATATTGGAGAGGCTTGCCATTTCCTCCTGCAGGGCATCTTCCTGACCCAGGGATCAAACTCGAGTCTCCTGCATTGGCAAGCAGATTCTTAACCGCATAGCAATCCACACAACATCATTCTCTGCTATTCCAAGGATATGTAAGTAGCTTTCTAATGTGTACATAAAACTAATAAGTACTTTAAAAGAAAAATGACCAAGTTTCAACCGCAGAGCCAGCAGCCAGCATCGCACAGGGCAAATGGTCAAGGATGAGAACTTTGGAAACTTGCTCCATGTTTTGGTGATGAAAAGACAGACAGGCTGGAGATGAGTTTCAGGGCCAGCAGCAGGAGCCACATGAGAGACTGGGCAGCTCCTAAAGTATAAGGAGCAGGGCTGGAAGCTGGTCAGGCTCTGGGCATGTTTGTTTGTTTCTTGGCTGCGGGATCTTAGTTCCCCAACCAGGGATGGGACCCAGGCCCATGGCAGTGAAAGCGCTGAGTCCTAATCACTGAAAGTGAAGTGAAAGTAGTATTCGTCCAGTTGCATCTGACTCTTTGTGACCCCGTGGACTGTCCTGCCAGGCTCCTCTGTCCATGGGATTCTCCAGGCAAGAACACTGGAGTGGGTTGCCATTCCCTTCTCCAGGGGATCTTCCTGACCCAGGGATTGAACCTGGGTCTCCTGCATTGGAAGCAGACTGTTTATCACCTGGACCAGGGAAATTCCCTCTGTGCATGTTTTGCTGGCATAACATAGAAGATGTGGTTTTACAGGGAAAGCTGCAAAGCTGGTTCTGTGCTTTCTCCATTTTTTTTTTTTTTTTTTTTTGGTCTTTCGACCCGGTGTTGACTCACCTGGGGTGGGCTAATTCCAGGGCCTTAGTTCAGCTACTTGCCTCGTTTCACTGGGAGGACCAGGCTCTACGTTCTGTTCTTCATCCTCTTCCATCCACTGCTGACATAAGCACCAGCATCATTTTTCACCATGTCATCATCATCTGCTTGAAACCCTTTCATGCTTTCCTTAATGTCTTAAGGATAGATTTTTCAAAAAATCTGTGAGAGGTAGAATTCACATACTACAGAGGCCACCCTTTTAAAAAGTATAATTCTGCTTTCTTTAGTATATTCACAGGGGTGTGCAACCCTCCCCACCATCTATTTCCAGAACACTGCCATCTCCCCAGGAAGAAACCCTGCACCCACTAGTCTCACCCTCCGTTCCCTTTTCCTTCCGGCCTCTGACAGCCACTCACCTACATCTGTCTCTTTGGATTCGTTTATTTTGCCTATTTCATACAAATGGGGCTGACACCATGTGTGGCCTTCTGTGTCTGCTTTCTTTCCCTTGGCACAACGTTTTCAAGGTCCATCCAAGTTGTAGTACAAATCAGTACTCCTTTTTATGGCCGAGGACTATTTCACTGTATTGATTTACCACCCCTCATTTGTTGGTAGACATTTTTGCTGTCTCTGCTTTTTGGCTGTTGTGAACATTTTGTGCGGACATAACTTTTTTTTTTCCTTTTTGTTCTCTCTCTCTTTTTTTGGTGTATACACCTAGGAGTAGAATTTCTGGGTTGTGTGGTGTGTGTTCTCAGTTGCGTCTGACTCTTTGCGACCCCATGGACTGTAGCCCGCCAGGCTCCCTTCTCCATGGGATTTCTCAGGCAAGAATACTGGAGTGGGTTGCCACGGAATCTTCCTGACCCAGGGATCAAACCTGCATCTCTTGCACTGGCAGGCAGATTCTTTACCACTGTGCCACCTGGCAGTTGGGTCGTGTGGTACTTAAGGACATATCTCAATTCCATAGCCTGAGGCCAGGGCCCTGCCCATTCTGGACGCTTCACCCAGGCTCCTACCACACCCTGGCCCAGACCACACCCTTCTCTTGCCTGAGTAGGCAAATGCGGCTCTCCGAACACACCGTGCCCTGACACATCCTGCCTTTCACATTCCATCTGCCGTTTGGCATGGCCTTTCTCTGACCTCTGCACCTGGGTGACTCCTCCGAGTTTCACTTTGGGCATCACCACCAGCTGGGGATTCTTCAATGAACAGAAACAAATCCTTGCTCTCACGTGCTCATGTCGGAGTGGGGGAAATAGGCAAGAAATTTAAGCGATGTATGACACACATACACCTAGCTAGCTTATGCTTAGGGAATTGATGCAGGAAAGAGGACTCCAGGTTCCTGCCTTCCTGGTACCCAGGAGTGGCCACGAGATTAATTCTTGCCAGTGGACTGTGAGTAGGTGGAATCTGTTGGTTCTGGGAGGGGGCTTCTAAGAAGTGGATGGGTTTTCTCCAGGTGGCCCAGTGGTAAAGAATCCGCCTGCCAGTGCAGGAGACACAGGAGACACAGCTTCGATCCCTGGGTCAGGAAGATCCCCTGGAGAAGGAAATGGCAACCCACTCCAGTATTCTTGCCTGGGAAGAGGAGCCTGGTGGGCTACAGTCCATGGGGTCACAAAAGGGTTAGACAGGACCAAGCATGCATGGGTTTTCTCCATGCTCTTTCCCTTCTGTAGTCATGGTTCAGGACACTCTGAGGCCATTAGGGATGATGGGTCCCCAAGAAGGAAAGAGCCTGGGTGCCTGAATCACCACGTGAAAAGAAGCCATAGGCTGATCAGGAATGTCGCACTAGGCTAAAACAGGATTGACACTTCTGTTGTTTTAGGCCCCTGAAATGGCCTCCTTTTTCCTACATGAAGCATTTACATGTCTCAACTCACCCTCTTACTCCCAGTCACACAAGTGATCTTCCTCTGAATCCACCCTCAAACAATGTAGAGCAGGAGGTTTATAAACACCCACAAAGTTGTTTCATAGCAAGAACTCAAGCCTACTTTCATTCTTTCTCTGCTTTAAGTACCCACGACCTCTGCCACAGTGTAAACACTCCACACATCTTTACTGAATTGAATCAAGGGTGATAGGAAATATTTTAAATTTACTAAAAGGAGGTTCATTTAGAAAATGAAGCTGTGGAGGGATAAATTAGGAGTTTGGGATTAACAGATACACATTAGTGTATATAAAATAGATAAACAACAAGGACCTATTGTATAGTACAGGGAACTCTACTCAGTAATTGGTATTAACGGAACAGAATCTGAAAAGTATATATATGTATATCAACATATCTCAATAAGAGTGTGTGTATATATATATATACCACTTTGCCGTACATGTGAAAGTGAAAGTTGCTAAGTCCCAACCCAGGGATCAAACCCACGTCTCCTGCATTGCGGGTGGATTCTTTACCAGCTGACACCAGAGAAGCCCAATAACTTGGAAATCAACTATACTTCAATTTTAAAAAACCAGCCAAACAAAAAAACCTCCACAAAACAAACAAACAAACAAAAGTGAAGTTGTGATGACAACTAGTGTCTTAATCAGCTGCATGAAAAGTTTGTTGATCTACCCAGTGATGCAAGAAGGCACAGCAGGTTTGTGCCACGTGGTGGAATCTAGCAGACTCCAACAGGTGTTCCTGGCTTGTTGCTGGGTGACTGTTGTTTCATGTTTAAGTTACTGGCCACAGACACCTGTGTTTTTGCAAGTATGGCTCAGACCGCAAAAATTCCCACTAGAACGTTTGAGTACCCAGGAGTGGTTAACTCCAAACTGGCCTGAACACTGTCCTTTTATCTCCATGGTGGGAGCCAGTCTTTTAAGTTTTTTAAATACTGTAAACATGAGATTCATGATGCGGGGTTCTGCTCCTCAGAGCTCACCAGGGTTGACTCTCTTCCCACTGGAGGTTTGTGGTTTACATATCAAGTTGTTACAGCTGCAGTTGACTGAACGTGGACCATGTGGCAGGCACTGTTCTGAGCACTTTCATATCTTATCTCATCAGATCCACAGTAGTCCTATGAGGTAGCCATTGTTATCAGCCCATTCTACCCAAGAAACCTGAAGTGAATCCAAAGTCGGTCAGTCATGTCCAACTCTTTGCGACCCCAAGGACTGCAGCCCGCCAGGCTCCTCTGTCCATGAATTCTCCAGGCAGGAATACTGGAGTGGGTAGCTGGTCCCTTCTCCAGGGGATCGTCCCAACCCAGGGATCGAATCCAGGTCTCCCGCATTGCAGGTGGATTCTGGAAAGCCCTGGAGCCTGAGGGGTTAAGCGATTTGCCTAAGGTCACGTGGTAGGTGAGAAGAGGAGACAGGTGTCTGTTCAAGTCTATCTGAACCTAAAGTCAAGTCCTCTCAACAACTGTATTTCAGAGCAGAAGGTAGACCTGCTGACTTTCGTGAACAACTCCAGTATAATGTGGGAATGCAAATTACTACTGTCCTTGCTTGGAGTCTGTTAACAGCCCATTGACTAAAGCAAGTCACATGGCGAGCACAAAGCCAAGGACAACTAAATTCTTCCCCTCTCGTGGAAGGAACTGCTGAATCACAGAAAAGGGTGTGAATACAGGGACAAGAGAAGAATGAGTCAATGAATCAATCTACTACAACCAGGAAAGAAAGAACAGCAGGGAAAACGCACACAGGAAAGGTGGAAATTATTTACAAAGAATAAATTTCTTCCATCAAAATCAAATCATGGACAGCTCCTATTCCTAGTTATTAACACTTTCTTAGCACCTCTGTGGAAACCGAACCCCCAAAGCTCCTGTATTCAGTCCTTGAGAGCTATCTCTGGCCCCAAAGCTCTGAGTTGAACTGATTTGGGCCTTTGCTGGAGATTCAGGTCAGCATTGGAAGTGGGCTTGAAAGGAAGGGGACAGAGAGGGAGAGGAGAGAAAGGGAGGAAGAGATTTTCGGGCTGTATTAAGCATATTCTAATGGCATTAAGGGGGCTTCCCTGGTGGCTCAGTGGTAAAGAATCTGCCTGCCAATGCCGGATATGTGGCTTCTGGGTGGGGAAGATCCCCTGGAGAAGGAAATAGCAGCCCACTTCAGTGTTCTTGCCTGAGAAATCCCATGGATGAAGAGCCTGGCGGGCTTCAGTCCATGAGGTCACAAACGAATCAGACTTTGACTTAGCAATTAACAATGAGATCAAGACATGCTCCTTTTCCTGATGCAGATAAATGGTGGACCCCTTGTGATAAGAGAATCCCCAAATCTCCCATTTGGATGGAGCCTCATAGAAAAGAGGCAACCCACATCAGAGTTCTTGCCTGGGAAACCCCATGGACAGAAGGAGCTTGATGGGCTACAGTCCATGGGGTTGCAGAGTTAGACAGGACTCAGCCACTAACACTTACGCTTTCATAGGGAAGATTGAGGAAGTGGCCCCTGTACCTGTTTCCTCATTACCCTGAGGGGCTTTGGGTTGCAGGGCAGGCGGGTGACCTTGAGGCTGGCTTAGAGGGAGAGGCTTTCGTGTCTGGTGTTCCTGGGATAGAGAAAAGCCAAGGTGCGAATTTGTTCTCTAGAATGATGCCCACTAACCTGCTGACCCATCTAGACTGTACCTCTGGCTCCTGTCTCTCCTCTGGAAGAGCTGGGGATGAGAAATGCTCAAGGACTGAGTATTGGAGCTTCGGGGGTTGTTGGGTTTCCACAGAGGTGTTGAGAAAGTATTAACAGCTAGGAACGGGAGCTGTCCGTGATTCGATTTTGATGGAAGAATTTACTCTTTGTAAATTAATTTCCACCTTTCCTGTTTGCACTTTCTCTGTTTTGCTCTCTTTCCTGGCTATAGTAGGTTGATTTATTGGCTCATTCTCTCCTTGTCCCTGTATTCACATCCTTTCTGTGTGTGATTCAGTAGTTCCTTCCACAAGAGGAGTAGAATTTATTTGTCCTTGACTTTGTGCTTGCCACGTGATTTGTTTCAGTCAATGGGCTATTAACAGACAACAAGCAAGGACTTGATGTGTGCTTACCTGATTGGGCTTAATTTTTTTTATGCATGTGCCATCATCATGAGAACATGCCAAACTAGCCCACTGGTCCAAGGAGGATAAGAGACAATTGGGGCAATTTTGGTCTCAACTTTCAAACTAGAGCTGCTGGGTCAAGCTTGGCCTATATCACATTGGTTCCATGGAATACCCAAGTGCATGAGGGAAATGCCTGCTTATTATGCTTGTGTGCTACTGACCTTCTGGGGTTATTTGCTATGCAGTGACAGCTGACTGATACGTGAGGAAAAGTTCCTTTTGAGGTATTTCATGGCTGAGTTAATTAATTAATTAATTAATTAATTTAAAAATGTGCACAGCATGTAAGATCTTGGTTCCCCAAGCAGGGATCAAATCCATGCCCCTTGCAGTGGAAACGCAGAGTCCTAACCACTGAATGGCCAGGGAATTTCATGAATTTACAAGAAAAAGAGTTTTATTTCTTTTGCTTGGAAGACTGATTTCAGAAAATATTGTTGCTGTTCAGTAACCAAGTTGTGTCCGACTCTTTATGACCCCATGGACTGCAGCATGTCAGGCTTCTCTGTCCCTCGTCATCTCCCAGACTCTGCCAACATTTACGTCCATTGAATCGGGTAGTATTGCTAGTATTTATGTCAGACAATACTTGGCCTAGGTTCTCTTTTAGGAGTTTTATGGTATCTTATCTTGTATTTATGTCTTTAAATCATTTTGAGTTTATTTTTGTATCTGGTGTGAGGGAATATTCTAATTACTATATATAATATTGCTCCTTAGAAGAGAAGCTATGACCAACCTAGACAGAACATTAAAAAGCAGAGGCATTACTTTGCCAACAAAGGTCCATCTAGTCAAGGCTATGGTTTTGCCAGTGGTCATGTATGGATATGAGAGTTGGACTATAAAGAAGGATGAGCACCGAAGATTTGATGCTTTCTAATTGTGGTGCTGAAGAAGATTCTTGAGGGTCTCTTGGACTGCAAGGAGATCCAACCAGTCCATCCTAAAGGAGATCAGTCCTGAATATTCATTGGAAGGACTGATACTGAAGCTGAAACTCCAATACTTTGGCCACCTGATTTGAAAAACTGACTCACTGGAAAAGAGTCTCAAAGATCTGGACACGACTGAGTGACTGAACTGATATATAAGGTAGATAAGCAACAAGGATTTGTTGTGCAGCCCAGGGAACTGCATTCAATATTTTGTAATAATCTATAAAGAAAAATAATTTGAAAAAATATATAACAGAATCACTTTGCTATACCTATGAAACTAACACAATATTGTAAATCAACTATATTTCAGTTTAAAAAAGAGTTTTATGAACCTTACTTAGGATATCTGCTGGAGTCTAAATGTTCCTGAGTCCCGAAGACTATCTCCAAATTCTGGGAAGGGCTGGTTCAAATCTAGAAAAAAAAAAGAAGTTAGGAGATGCTAATCAGTCCAGAATAAGAGTGCCTTCAATACATGCTGCTGCTGCTGCTGCTAAGTCGCTTCAGTCATGTCCGACTCTGTGAGACCCCATAGACGGCAGCCCATAGTTCAGTGTAAATGAATTACTCCACTTTCTCTTCAGGTTAAAGCTTTGGAGTTTGCCTCATCAACTCTGATAAGGTAAACTGAGGCTGCTTGGGAGGGAATGTTTGGCTGTGCCTCCAGTTTGCACAGTGTGAGATGTGAGACTATGGGGAAAAGTGACTAGAGAGAACCCCAATATCTCAAATCCATCCTCCTGGTTTAAGGATGGACTATAATTTTAAGCATAGCATTTTTGTTCTGGTTGATTATGATAAAAATACTCATTTTGAAAACTACAGAAAGCAATAATGAAGAAAATGAAAATCAGATATAACCTTACTATTACTCAAAGATAATTACAATGAACATTTTGGAGTTTTCCCAGTGACTTCTAAAAATGCGTTTTATCCTATTTTTAGTAGTAGCTATAAATTTATATCTTACGATTTGTTCATGTTGTTAAAGACTCTTGTGAACATGTTTCAGTGAATGCCGATCTTTCAGAGATGGTTATCGTGTTATTTTCGTGACCCCTCCCCTCATGTTAGTGATTTAATTGTTTCCAATTTTCCCCAAGTGTAAATAGTACTTCCACAAATATCACTGTGTGCATTTTTTTGTTCTCTTCTTAGAATATATTCCTAGAATGTAAAATAAATATTTTTAAGACTCAGGGAATCATTTCTCAAATTAATTGTACCAATTTACACTCTTAGGAGATACGTGGAAGAGTTTCTATTTTAATCTTTCCTGGTATCCTTTGAGGACACTTTAAACATATTTGCTATTAAAGTGAATTTTTTTGAAGATTGCGTTTCATCTTTATTTGCATTTCTTTGAAGTTGGTGTCTCCCCTCCATGCCTGCTCGAGGTTGCCGAAGGGGCTGCAGAAACACACACTCCCCCACCGGCTGGTTTCACTTAACGCTGTATCTCATGTGGCCCTAGGTTTGCCCAGTAACCTGACTCCATCTTCCTCTCTCCTAAACTGCCTTTTCACACTTTCTCATCTTTCTTTCTCCTTTCTCCCTCCTTTCCCTCTGTCTGCTGATGACCTGGCTCTGGGCTTCACTGGGAAAGTGAATAGAGTTTCCACATGCTCCCTCCACCATCCTGCTTGAATTGGTGCCCGTTTCCTCTGCCCTCCTTGCTGTGATTAGACCAATATCTGGGATCAACCCCTCCGATGTTCTAGATCTAGCCTTTTCTGGTCCACCTGAACACTTCACACTGACAGTTCCTGCATCGTTCCTGCATCGTTCCGATCAGCATACGCAAACCCACCCTCATGCCTCCTGTCTCGTTAACAAACACAACCAAACCCCAAACTTCCATCGGCTCCATATTTCACTCCAGCTCCTGCATCCCTTTTCTCCGTTGGATCAAAAGTCCTCAAAAGATTTGTCTCACTCTCTGCCTCTGCTTCCTCTTCTCCCATTCTCTTAGAACCTGTGTACGTATCTGTGTCCGACTCTGTCCACGGGATTCTCCAGGCAAGAATATTGGGGTGGGTTGATTTCCTTCTCTAGGGGATCTTCCTGTCCCAGGGATCGAACCTGCATCCCCTGCTTGGCAGGCAGAGTCTTTACCACTGAGCCACCTGGGAAGCCCTGACCCCACTTAAACCAGTCTTCACTGCTCTGCCAAAATAGCCATGGTCAAGGTCAGCAGTGACCCCCATGTTGCCAATGCATACTCTTGACCTTGGCAGCATTTGAAACGGTTGGTTGTTCCTGAAGGCTTATTTCATCTTGGCTTCTGGGACCTCACTGGTTCTCCTCCTACTTGCTGTTTCTCTCTCTCTCTCTACCTGAACGTTGGAGGCCTCGAAGCTTAGCCCTTGGACTTCTCTTTATCCACTTTCATTCCCATCTGATCTACTCAGTCGCCTGACTTTAAATGACGTCTGCATACTGATGACTCTAAGATTTATATCTCTAGGCTGACCCCAGACTCATGGCCCTAACTGCCAGCTTGGCTGCTAATTGGCTAAAGTTATGTCTCAATTAACCTGTCCAGATAAACTCCTGATTCCATCTTTATCTCAAATATGCAAACTTCCTGAGGCCAACTCCCTCCTTCCACTTGTTAAGGGCCCAGACTTTGGAGTCAGCTTTCTTTCTTTCATATTCCTGACCCAGTCCTTCAAGGATGATATTGACTGCCTTCAAAATAAATCCCATTCACTTCTCACTACCTCCAGCACTTCCGTGCTGGCCCGAGCCATCCTCCTCCTCACCTGGATTATTGCAAGGCCTCCCAGTTAATCTCCTTTCAGCCATCTAAACATTCAGCCTCTCTCACTTCCCCTTTCCACCACACCTCTCCTCCACAAAGGGGACTGAGTGACCCTTTCAAAGCTGGAGTCAGATCATGTCTCTCCTGCCCATGCCCATGGCTTCCCATTCACCCCACCCAAAGCACAGCCAGAATTTTGGTCTAGGGGGTCCCCCGGGATCCAGTCTTCACTATTCTCTGCCCTCATCTCTTCCCACTGCTCCTCGATCCCTGAGCTCCAGCCAAAGGGCCACCTCTGTTCCTGGGACGTCCACACTGTGCCCCCACTTCAAGGCCTTTGCCACCGTTCCCTCCACCGGGGTGTTCTTCCTGTAGACCAACCAGACGACAGACGCACATGTCCTCATCAAGGGGACTGTAAGAGAGGCCCGTCGACTGGGGATAGGTACTAAGAACCCATGCCCATCTCGTGACACGAAGGCAGATTTCAACACCTCATTCCAGAGGCAGCAAAGTCAACTCATAACAGGACCTGATGAGAAAGTTGGCTTCTTCCAATGCCCCACTTCTCTCTTCTCCCTGTTTCCCCACCCTTTGACCCACGAGGGTTTAGAAATGATGGTTAGCAACATGGTGAAGAGAAGGCAATGGCACCCCACTCCAGTACTCTTGCCTGGAAAATCCCATGGACAGAGGAGCTTGGAAGGCTGTAGTCCATGGGGTCGCTAGGAGTTGGACATGACTGAGCGACTTCACTTTCACTTTTCACTTTCCTGCATTGGAGAAGGAAATGGCAACCCACTCCAGTGTTCTTGCCTGGAGAATCCCAGGGACGGGGGAGCCTGGTGGGCTGCCGTCTATGGGGTCACACAGAGTGGGACATGACTGAAGCAACTTAGCAGCAGCAGCAGCAGCAACATGGTGAAGGATGAGTAAACATTAAAGTTGGAAAAACAGATGAAGAAAAGAGAAAAGCAAATTATATCTCTCTCCTGCACTACAGGTTTTCTGCCTACATAGTGTTGAGCTGAGGGTAAGGATCTCCACTGAATCTTTAAATGAAGTTGGCCTTCGGCTATTATAAGGTTCTGGGCCTTCTAATTTCTCACTGGAGGGCCAAAAGAATCCCGAGACTTGCCTGAGTTTTCATCCAGGGCAGGAGAACTAGTCCAACAGGATGGTTGTAAAGTCAGGCTGGCTTATGATTTTGTTCCTTGAGGCTTGCTCATTCTATGTATATACATAAAGCACCAAGCGCACGGTATACCACCCACAATGCTTATAATTTTTCTTCTCTTTGCTAGGGCTTGACTTTCCAACCTGAGCCAGAATAAGCAGCGAATGTGCTAGTATATTAAAAGCAAAAAATTCCAGCAACCAAGGTAAAGGTGAGCTTTAATTTTCTTTGCTTTTTGTTTTGGTTTGTGAGGTGAAGTCCAAAGCTGTCTAGAAGCTATGAGCTGGGTTGAGTGTGCCCATTCCTGTGAGTGCACAAGGGCTCTCTGAGAATTAGGTAGGAGAGAAGGAAGAACCAGGAAAAAAGCAGAGGTGAGACCAATGAGGAACAAAAGGGAGCATGAGGAAACAGAATAAAAACTGAAAAACCATAATATAAACTTACAGGGGTTGGTTAATTACTAACAGTGGGCTTCCTAAGTGGTGCAGTGGTAAAAAAGCTGCCGGCCAGTGCAGGAGAGGCAGGAGACACAGGTTCAATTCCCGGGTTGGGAAAATCCCCTGGAGAAGGAAATGGCAATCCATTCCAGGATTCTTGCCTGGGAAGTCCTGTGGATAGAGGAGCCTGGCGGGCTACAGTCCATGGGGTTGCAAAGAGTCAGAGACGACTGAGCGACTGAGCGTGATTACTAAGGGTAATTAAGTAGCTGTACACAGCACTTTCTTTGTAGATTTTTATGTACTCATGATTGAAGATTCAAATATGCATTTCCATTATGCTTAAGGAAATTGAAAATGTTGATCTCCCCACTCAATAGGTGTGAGGTGAGCAACCTCAGGAGTCATTTCACCTTTTTATTCCTTAGACAGCTGCCACGCCAAAGTTGTAGGAGTCTTAGAGTTTAAGATTTAATTTTAAAAAATAAACATTAAAAAAAAACTTTTCTCTGTTTGTTCAGTGATGTCATACTTTCAGGATGTTTATTTGTGTTTATTTTAACATTAAATAAGTTATAATTATCTTTGAAAAGAGACTCGCTTGGGAACAAAGAATCACACTTTAAAAAAATGGTTTATGTGTTTGTTTTTGGTGCACTGGGTCTTGGTTGCTGTGTTCGGGTTTTCTTAGTTGCAGCGAGCTGGGGCTACTCCCGTGGTTCATGGGCTTCTCATCGTGGTGGTTTGTTTGGTTGCAGAGCACAGGGTCTATGGTGAGCAAGCTTAGGCACTGCAGCTAACGGGCTTAGTTGCCCTGAGGCATGTGGGATCTTCCTGGACCAGGGTTCAAAACCATACCCCTGCATTGGCAGGTGGAAGAATCGTAAGGTTTGAATGATAATGTTCCCACTGCAAAGCGTCCCAAAGCTACTGATCTTTCTTGAGGTGTTTATCCTTTTGGGACAGGCTGTGAATAGAAAGGGAAAAATCTCCCAATTTTAGTGCAATTCAAAGTGTATGCCAGAGAAAGCTCAGGGCCTTTGCCTCAGACCTCCCTTTGAAAAGTAAACCTGTGGAGCATAGCAGTGCTTTAGGGGTTCTAATGTGACCCGTGCCTGCAGCTCACGGATTGTAGAGTGTCACCCTGGGTCTGTACCCACCAGCCCCCTGAGCTTTGAAATCTACAGGACGAGGTTCTGCCAGGACCCCGAGTTCACAGCTGGGTGGCTTCATGGGACGCCCGGCCCCACCCTGGGTTCTTCCCGCCCTTCCACTCTCCTCTGGGTCCATCACAGGTGCCTGGCACTGAAGCAGCCCTTCCCTCTGCGCCTCCCCTCTCTCCCCGCCCCTCTCCATCCCCTTGTGGGGGCTGGGGCTGGGGGAGGGCAGGTGAACTACAGCCCGGAGGCCACACGTGGCCATGGGTGTGGGAATAGGAAGGACAAGGCAGCTGGCAGTCAGCAAAACCATGAAGTTACAGCGAGTCCTGGCCCGTGGACAGAGCGAGGTCGCAGGATGAGGACGGTGAGCCTGGTGGCGGGGACGCAGGCCCAGGACTAGCTCCCTCCTCCCCAAAGGTGATCCTGCGCCCCCCTCCTGGCTCCACGGAGGCTATTTCCTGTGGTGTCCCTTCCAGGGCGAGACTTTCATGCACCCGAGATGACACAGCTTGTCTGGCATTTCCCACCAACCGACTATGGAGACTCTACTTGGCATCTGCCGTCTGCTCCTGCAGGAGAGGAGGGCCTGGGGTCAAAGAGATGGCGGGTGGAGAGCGAACTCGAGCCACTTCCCTAGTGGTCCTGTGGTTAACAATCCATCTTCCAATGGAGTGGATGTGGGTTTGATCCCTGGTCAGGGAACTAAGAGCCCACATGGCAAGGGGCAACTAAGCCCGTGTGCCACAGCTACTGAGCCCTGACCTGAACTAGAGAGCCGGCACGCCGCAACTAAAGAAAAGCCCTCAGACTGCAAGGGAAGAGCCCACACGCAGCAACGAAGACCCAGTGCAGCCCAGAACTAAAGAAGAAAATAATTGAAACAAACCAGTCCACCCCCTTGAAAAAAAAGAAAGAAAACCCAAATGAAAACAGAGAGGGACCTCGTGTGTCCTCAGCAGCAGGGAAGCTGGAAAAGATGTTGTCTGAGGCCACCAGATGACTGGAAGGAGGTTCAGATTTTCCTCAGAAGGGCGCTGCTGCGAGGACCCTCATTGACGTCAGAGCCCCCAAGACTCTGAGGAGATGAGGTGCTGGGGCGTCTCCCTGGGACTGTGAGCGTCAGAGCTAGACTCCAAGACCAAGAGGCTGCTGCTCTGCTCCTCATCCATTCTGAACTCTCAGCCCTGTTTCTGGTGGGGCGAATTCAGAGGAATGGCAAGGTCAGCTCCCTCGAGGTTTCCAGCCATTTTTCTCCTTTAAGCCCCTTGCTAGGCTGCAGGCTGGTCCAAAGAGCCCCACGTACGAATCCCAAGGGTTTTCTCCACGTCACGCCCCAGAACACTTGACCGTCTGCCTTTGCAGAAGGTCTGAAGCAAGGTCCCCTCGACTGTCAAATGAAGAGCCGGGGGCAGTCCCAGAGCCCTACACTTTGACAGGCTGGAGTTTGGGACTGGGAGAGGGAGAGACATCTGTGGAGTCGGAAACAAGAAGGCTAGAGCATTCCAGAACCTCTCGACCCCAGGAGAGGAGGTGAAGGGAGGCTGGGGTGACCACCCCTCACAGCTCAGCTGGGTAGCGTTTTTCCGGCCTCATGGGTACCTCCAGCATACTCCCACTCCACAAACCCTACCCTCTGTCCAGCCTCGTTGTTGGCAGCCCCGCGGGTGGGAAGATGTCTCAGCTTTGGTGTAGACCAGTCTGCACTGTGGACGTCTTCATCGTCGACTGGTGTGGGCCGGTTCTACCGGGAAAAGCGGATCAGTGGTCCCCGACCTGATGAACTGAACAACGCACGTCTTGTGTGAAGAAGAAGCCACTTCTGGGTGCAGCTAAAGATGATCATCCTAAGGGACTTGAGTCAGAAGGAGAAAGACAACTAGCGTATGATAGCACTTACATGTGATTTCCAAAGTATGACGCAATTGAACCGAGCCACGGAACAGAAACAGGTTCACAGACATAGAGAGCAGACTCGCAGTTGCTGGGGGTAGGGGGCAGGATGAACTGGAAGTCTGGGGTGAAAATAGCGAGAATAAGCCACTTCTCTCTCTCTTTTATAAGCCACTTCTCTTTGAGGGCAAAGCTACACTATCTTTTCTTGGTCTAGATTTTAGTCATCGTAACTTTGTCTTGGTGTGTCCTTGTGGAACATTGTGCTTCCAAAGAATGCTTCATTTAATGGCTGAAAGAGGAAGAAGAAATGGAGGAACTGGGAGCTTTTATCCACCAAGGGACAGGCACAGTGGATGATGCCATTCACGGTGATGTGGGCAGACGAGAGTTGGTGTCAGGGGGCCCTGAGTTGGTATAGTTCTGTCACATTGAAAGTCCCTCCCACTCTCTCTATGCCCCACTTTTCTCAAGGAGATTACAAAATCAGTGATCAACCTCAAGGGAAAAGGCGATATTTCAAAGGGATAAGTCATGTGGCAAAAGAGTTCTTTGGCATAGATGAAAATTGGCCCCAGGAATCTTATGCCAATGGGAGCAGGGCAAGCACAGAGTATACCCTGCCGTCTGATGCTGGTTGCCCTCAAGTTGCAGAGGCAGTAGAAGGCTCCCTCAGAGACCACACAGGCAATTCGTGTGGGGAGCCTTCTGGGAAGGCGTCAGGCTTCTGAGCCACAGTCACATGTGAAGGGAAAGA
This sequence comes from Capricornis sumatraensis, assembly GCF_032405125.1. Lineage (NCBI taxonomy): Eukaryota > Metazoa > Chordata > Mammalia > Artiodactyla > Bovidae > Capricornis > Capricornis sumatraensis. The sequence continues at coordinate 21,629,823 of NC_091080.1, forward strand.
CCCGCCGTATGGAGACTCAGAGGACCGAGGAGGCGGCGCCAATGTGCGGTTTTGGCATTTGTCAGGGTCATGCTTAGAAATCCGTCCTGGCTGGTCTGTTCAGTTGCTTTGGGATCTGCGCCAAGTGAGGCTGGAGAGACCACTGAGGATTCCCTACATCTACAGGGTCTGATTCATCCTGCATCAGCCCAGGGTGATGACAGACATGGTCTGATTTCATGCAGAGAACGGCAACCCGGTGTTAAAAAGAGGCAAACCTTCAAGAGGCTTCTGAAAGCATTTCAACCTGGGCGCTTCCCTTATCTCTTTTCCCACACTCCATGGCAAAGTAGTTAGAAAACCACAGGCTCCAAGGAGTCCCTGGAGACGCAGCGGTGGTGGGGAGCGCTGGTTTTTTAGAAAGCCAAGATAAGTGGGGAGCAGGCACACACATCCAGATTGGGGTATTTTGCTCCAGGGGCAATGAGGTGGCCAAGGTCTTGGGACATTGGAGGTCTTAGATGGCAGGGCTGAGGGACAGCCTCAGAAGGGGGCCACTGGGAGGCTGTTCTGTCCGCAGTGGCCACTGGCCAAGGACACTGCATACTTGATATACCCTCGAGAGGCGGAATTTGAGCAAGTCGGCAGAAAGGAATCTCCTCTTTAGCCAAGAAATTGCAAGATCCTTTTTCAGTCAAGGTTCATGACTGAAAGCAAAAGCAACTGACCCTGGCTGATTGCACAGAGGGAGAGAGTTTATTAGACGCTGGGCAGCTCACAGCACCTCCAAAAACAATGGGGCTACCAGGTAGAGCACCCTGACTCCTGCCAAAGGACCTGTGTGGTGAAGACGTATTTCCTCTGCTTTAGGGCTCACCGCCAATATCCCAACACTGGGCTCTGAGTTCTGTTCAGAAACAGAACCCCCGAGGACTGAAGGAACTGGGGTCTCATTGTCTTGATCACCATTGCCCACTGCCAGGATACCTCCTGAGCTCTGCCAACTTTTTTTTTTTTGAGAATTAAATAAATCTTTATTTACAAAAGGATTGGAACAGAGCCTGGAACATAGTGTTTGTTATAAATAAATGAAGGAACAAGACAACTTTTCTCCATATTCACAGATTTTCAGCCAAAAGAATGCGTGCGTTCCTTCTATTTACCCAAATAGACTGAATTACAAGCAACAGAATAATTTGTTTTTCAAGGCAAATGATCAATTTTTCATTCGCCAAGCTTAGAATACGTAAATTTGGCCCCAAGTTGAACCAACACAGTAGAACTTGGGTGTGAAGGTTGCTCTGTCTGTGCTTCATCCCAGCTTCTTCTTGTGAGGGACGGAGCTGGGCCACATATCTGGTCTACCTACCAGGGAGCTGGGGGAGCCAGCATCTGACGCTTCGGGCTTCTGTAGGGAGAGGTTCACTCTGCCTCACAAGGCGGGTGTGGGGCGCGAGCCAGAAGATATAGGTCCTTAGTGACCAAACACGGTAACTGTCCTCTATGAGGCGTGCAATGATAGGAACCGACTACAACAGCTTCTGATGCTGCTTTGCTTCTTTCCCTTGTGTTGACAAGGTGGAAGCCACCAGCATCTGGCCTCGTTCACTGTGATTTCACTGGAGCTGCTCTTGTTCATGTCCCTCATGGGCTCGATCTTGCTTAATCCCATGGTCATATCTTTGTTTGCATCTTAGGCAACCTCTTAGCAACAACTGTCACCGTTGGCCCCTCTGCTTCTTGAAATACTGTATTCTTGCTTTTCGTGACACCTCACCCCTCTGGTTTCCTGCCACCCACTTCTTCTCTGCTTCTCAATGGGCTCTTCTCTCTCTGTCTGGTTCCTGACACCAGTGTTTCCTGGCTGTCGGCCTGGCCATCCTCTTCCTCTTTGAGGCTGTCTCCTCCAGTGGTTCTTATCTGTTTTCACGACTTTAAACACCACCTATGTCCTGAGGGCTCCTGTATTTGTCTCTAGTCCAATTCTCTCCTTAGAACTCCAGGCTTCTATATTCAATTGCAATTTTTAAAAAACCTTTTTTTTTTATTTGGAGATAATCTCCAAATTTATAGGAAGTTTTCAAAAAATAGCATCAAACCACCTGTATTCGCTTTACCCAGATTCACTCATGTGAATGTGGGTAATGTACACATATATCATTTGTATGTATGTACCAGTGTGGGAGTGTAAGTGTGTGTGTGTCACACAAACGCACACACTTTTTTCCTGAATCATTTGATGGAAAGTTACAGACGTCATGGCCCTTTCAATGTTTTTAAGGGTGAAGTGTATTTTCTTAAAAACCATAGTACAGTTATCAATCTCAGTAAATTTAACATTGCTACAATACCACCATTCACGTTTCAAGTTTGTCACTTCATTAAAAAATTGTTCTTTATAGCATTTTTTTTTTTTTTTTTGACCTTCAATACAGGATCTAGTCTGGGCTTCTCTGGTGGCTCAGCAGGAAAGAATCCGCCTGCAAATGCAGGAAACATGACTCCTATCCCTGGGTCAGGAAGATCAGCCAGAGAAGGAAATGGCAACCTGCTCCAGCATTCTTGCCTGGGAAATCCCATGAACAGAGGAGCCTGGAGGGCTGCCGTCCGTGGGGCCGCAAAGAGTCAGACACGACTTGGCGACTAAAACGGCAACAGCATTTAGTCTAGGGCCAAATATTGCATTTGATTGTCAGGTCTCTTTGGCCTCCTTTAATCTAAAACATTTTCACAGCTTTCCTTTGCATTTTAAGACATTGATATTTTTGAAGAATACAGTCCCTTTCTCCTTTTTTTTTTTTTTAAGTAGACCATTTCTCAGCTGGGGTTTGTTTGCTGTTTTCTCATGGTTAGATTCAGGTTATTTATACTCTGCCGGACTTTGTCCGAGGTTAGGTAGTATCCTGCTCAAGAGTATCACATCTGGAAGTGCACACAGTCCCTCACTGGTGATGTTAGTGTTGAGCGCTTTGTCAAGTTGCAGTCTCATCTCTCCACTGTAGAATGCCTGTTTTCTCTTTTCTTTTTACTGTAACTAACACACAATTTGTGGGAAGACACACTAAGACCATGTAAATATCCTGTTCCTTATCAAGATCTCCTTTAATATTCATTGTTGATTTTTGCCTCTTCCAATCTTTACTAAAGTGTTAGTAGCTCAGTTGTGTCTGACTCTTTGTGACCTCATGGACTGTAGCTCCGCCAGGCTCCTCTGTCTGTGGGATTTCCCAGGCAAGAATACTGGAGTGGGTTACCATGCCCTACTCCAGGGGGTCTTCCTGACCCAGGGGTTAAATCCATAGCTCCTGCATTACAGGTAGATTCTTTACCATTTGAGCCACAAGGAAACCTTTATTGCTGCTGCTACTGATGCTAAGTCACTTCAGTCGTGTCCGACTCTGTGCGACCCCATAGACGGCAGCCCACCAGGCTCCCCCATCCCTGGGATTCTCCAGGCAAGAACACTGGAATGGGTTACCATTTCCTTCTCCAATGCATGAAAGTGAAAAGTGAAAGTGAAGTCGCTCAGTCGTGTCCAACCCTCAGCGACCCCATGGATTGCAGCCTTCCAGGCTCCTCCGTCCATGGGATTTTCCAGGCAAGAGTACTGGAGTGGGCTGCCACTGCCTTCTAGGATGGTTGGAAAATGATGCTTTTTCCATCTCCAGCGCCCCCTCCAGGTTGACCAGCCCACCCTTGACACGCTGCTGTAAGAGCCCTGCTCCACCATCCATCGCTCCCTTCTCTCCTCTCCTTCCTCCCTCCCTCTTCCTTCCTTTGACTTTATTATTTTGAAAACAGTTTCAGGTTCATAGCAAAACTGAAAGGAAGATACAGAATGCCCATATACCTCTTATTCCCTTGGAAAATGGCTTCTCTGGAAAAATGTCTATTCAGATCCTCTGCCCCAAATGGAATTGTTTGTTTTTCTCCCTACAGAGCTGCTTGAGTTCTACACACTTCAGACATTATCCTCTTATCAGATACAAGATTTGCAAACATTCTCTCCCATTCAGTGAGTCGCTTTTCATTTTATGGATGAGGAATTCTTACTGGCAAAATGATACACGCAAAGCTCAATACTGTCTGCTTTTTTTCCTGGCTGTGGTTATTCATTTCATTATCATGATGAATATAATTTCCCTGTATGCACGTGTGCTAAGTCACTGCAGTCGTGTTCAACTCTGCGGTCCCATGGACTGCAGCCCGCCAGGCTCCTCTCTGCGTGGGATTCTCCTGGCAAGAATCCTGGAGGGGGCTGCCATGCCCTAGGAGGTTCAGAGTGATCAACTCCAGAGTCCAGTATAGCAGGTTGGTCACCGCAGGCGTGTTCCCCAGTTTTCACCTCGGGGCCTCCTCACTCTCAAGCTGAAGGGACAGCTGGCATGTGTGGCTGAGAACACGGCCCAGAGATGACCAGCAGGATGGCTGGTTTCTCCTCAGGCAGCCTTCCATCCAACACAGCTCAGTCCCCCCAAACCCAGGCTGGTTGATGACTCAGACTCGCCGTGACTGTGCCCACCTGGCCGTGGTGACCACACAGGAAATCAGCGAAGCTGCCATGCTTGTCTGTACTTGCTGTCTGCTTTTACTTTCAGACTCATTGCCTTATTGTGGCCACTGGGCTGGTCCTCTCCCACAGTCCAGAGACCAGATGCATTGGTGGTCTCTCCACATCCACACGGCTGCCACCAGCGTCTCCCAACCTCAGACAAGCATGAGATGCTGCCCCCTGGGCTGACCATGGGCTGGGTGGTATGGATGTCTTGGCCGCACTCTCCAAGGAGAGTAACAATCCTAGATGATACTTTGACACGGTCTGGAGTAACTGAGCCAGCCTCATAAAAACTCCAACACCAGATGCATCGTGCAGGTGGGACGGAGGACGTTGGGCCAGGTGCCTTGGCTCGGTGTTGGTTCAGTTCTGAGTTACACCTGTGACTTCAGGTGGGTCAGCCCAAGGTCATTATTCCCATCAAGCTCATTATTCCCCTCAAGCTCATCATCCTTCTGGGGCCGCCCACTCCGGGAAAGAGCCCCCGCTTATTGGGAGTGTGATCGCTTTATAACGTTGCGCTGGTTCGGCTGTACAACGAAGCGAATCAGCTATACGTGTACATACGTCGTCTCCCTCGTGGGCCTCCCTCCCATCCCACGTTCCCACCCACCTCGGTCGTCCTCACTGGAGCTCTTCACAACGATGCTGAGTCAAGGGGCTCACATATGTGAGTGTGCTGGCATGATTCAAACCAGCCAGGCCTCAGCTGTTCATCCCGCTCTGCCTTGCCTTCCCTGTGGAAACCCCAATAAAGGCCACAACCTAAGCTCTTCCTTCACCCTATTTTCTGCCTCCTGACTGCACGGCTGCATCCTGATGGCCTCCCTCGCTGGGGCTCATGAATACGGTAAACTTTGTTTCCCTGAGCTGCTTCCATGTTCTGTCTTGTGACCACACCTGACTGCCTGTTGCCGGAAAGAACACAGGATAGGACTTCCCCAGGGGTCCAGGGGGTAAGAATCCACCTGCCAGTGAGGGGACACAGGTTTGATACCTGGTCGGGGAGGATCCCACTTGCTGAGGGGCAACTAAGTCCCTGGACCGAAACTATTGGACCACAACTGCCAAGTCCATGTGCCACAACTCCTGAAGCCCGAGGCCCCAGAGCCTGCGCTCTGCAGCGGCAGAAGCCACAAGAAGCAGCCTGCACACCGCAGCTAGAGTAGCCCTTGCTCACTGCGACTAGAGAAAGTCCTTGAGCATCCACGAAGACCCAGCGCAGCCAAAAATAAATAAATTTTTAAAACCCCACACGAGGTATAGATTAACATTAAAAAAAAGGAACAGAGAACAAAGAGGCTGAGGAACATTTCTTCATTGCTGGCCTTGGTTCATACCTCTTCTGCAGAGGGGTCCCTTTCTCTCTCCCCACCCCACCAAGGTGCTGGGGGCCCACCCATGGCCGGTGTCCTAATCTAGGCCACGATTCTCACCCTATAGCCCAGGAGGGGGACGGTGGTCACGTCATCACAGTGGAGATGGAGCGGGCCAACGCGTTCTTTCTCACGGATGTGAATCGTTCTTGGCACAAGTTTGGCATAAGAGAATTTTAATGCATCCCCCTGCCCATCAGAGGTGAGACTTCAGAAGGAAAACTTAAGCTAGGACAGAAAACCCAGGCTGCCCCAGCGTAGTTTTCGCCTGAAGTGAAGGCCTGTTGAATGAGCACTTGGTTGTCTGTCGGCTCTTAGCTGGGTCTCAGGGTGTGTGTGTGTGTGTCCATAAGAGAGGGAGAGGGCAGAGAAGCGGGGATGCACACGCGTTCCACACACATGGCATTGCCGTTAAAGTTGGGCAGCCAGGACCTGCCTGGGTTCTGTTTTTCAGAAGGTGGCTCTGATTCCCCTCCAACTGTGCCCTGCCCCACGGGAGGCAAGACTGGAGGCTAAGGAGGCTTGAGCCTCGAAAACCATGCCCACCCTTCTAGGCCACATTCCGGGGGGTTGGGGCCCTGAGATACCCTGCTGGGTTGGCCTGAGCCTGCTTCCAGAACTTGCCTTGGCCTCCTCCTTGGGCTCTGGTTTTCCTGGGCCAGTCTCCTGAGAGGGCATCATTATGGAGCCCACCCTGGATGCCCGGAGTGACGGAGGGTGGCTGCTCTGGGGAACGAGGGGAACGTGTGAGGACAGAACCAGGCAGTGGGCTGAAGAGGCTGAGGGCAGGAGCTCCTCCCGCGCCTCCTCGCCAGGGCCTGCAAGGGGTGGAGGGAGACCTGTGCCTCTGCCTCCAGCCGGTCCGGGCCTCTCCAGAGCAGCCGGCGACTCGGGGGAGCCCAGACACTGGGGGTATGTTTCCACCGGAGTTTCTCACTATTGAGCAATTCCTCCCACTCACTGAGACCGCCCGTCCCAGCACTTGGATTCTAAGGCAGTTTGTGGGGATGACTCACGTGGGGCCTCATCACGGAGAAAGCCATGGTTTATGGTTTGGTTTTGCCTGTCGAGCAAGGCGGGAGATGATGAGAAACAGAGGAAAGTTCCCACCAGCGTCTGGGAAGGTGCTCGGCCTTTCTCCGGGCCTCATCTGGAAGTGGGGGAGGGGCGGCGCCCCCAGCCACAGGTTCTCAGGTACCCCCTGACTCTCCCCAGGGATAGGCGGGGGATCTGGAGGACTGGCCACCCTGGCAGCACCCCCACCCCACCCCTGTCCTGGCCCCTTCCAGCTGTCGACCTCAGATCATATGTTGGACTTTGTTTGGGGGTTCTTCCCCTGGATCTTTCGAGATGCTGAGTCACCGTTACCTAATTTCACTAGTCTATTAAGCACAACCAATTGATGACCTTCTCCTTTGGGGGTTAGACGGGGCTTCTGTTCAATACTCACTCTGCCCCTGCACACCCGAGTCACCCTCCTTTCGCAGGCGGGGCAGATGCTCAGGCGAGAACCCACCTGCATCCAACTAGCAGGTCCTCTGACTCAGGTCCTCCTGCCTGGTCCCACTCACAGCACATGCGCTCCTCCAGGCTGGACACCCCCCCCCCCCCCCAGGAGCAGCTCTTGGGTCCCCCAACTCCCAACATTTGATCGGTGACATCAAGTGTCTTAATCATCTTTACCCAGCTGATGAGAAGGATTCAGTCAGGCTGTTCGACTCCGGGTCCAAGCTCTTCCTCCCTTTTCTCTAAAGCTGTATGCATGTCACAGTCCTTCCTGCCTGAGTCGATTTTGGAAGCATCTGGTCTTTCTGGTAACCAGAGTCTGACTTTCTGGATCCTTGTGACCCTGCCCGGCAGGATGGGCTGAGAGCAGCGGTCCCCAAACTTTTTGGCATCAGGAACTGGTTTTGTGGAAGACAATTTTTGCACAGATCGAGGAGGAGGGGGATGTTTTGGGATGATTCAAGCTCATTCCATTTATTGGGCACTTTATTTCTATTATTATTCCATCAGCTCTACCTCAGATCATCAGGCATTAGACTCTGGAGTTTGGGGAGGGTTAGAGGACCTTACTGTGTCTGAGTCAGTGGGGAGAGTAGAAGCTGAGTCAGCAGTGTTTGCCTGTCCTGAAGGCCTGACTTAAACTCCTGAGAAGACCAGCCCTTGATTTTGCAGAACAGGCCAGGGCTCTGCAAACAGCCCGACTCCTAGAGCAGCTCTCAGATCTCCACCATGGGCTCCTGGGGCCTCTGCAAGCTGAGGGCTGCCTCAGTGGGAGCCGGGTTTGGGCATTTCGGATGCTGTCACTTCAGCTCTACCACGTACCACCTGTGTGGCCTTGGCCAGGTTCCTTAATCCTCTCTGGAAAAGTAGAAATCGGGAGGATTAAGTGAGCTTGTGTTTGCCCAGCACATCATGAGTTCTTAATAACCAGTGGTTACCATTGTTGCTGCTACCACTTACACATCCCTTTTGTTTTTATCTGTTTACTTTCTGTCTTCCTCAGCAGCTCCTACGCCACATCTGTCCTGTTTTCTTCTCTGACCCCCAGAGACTGGCCATCGATAAGTATTGCATGAATGAATGCAGGACCGATTCGATGAATGAATGGACTTGTTGTCATGAAAGTCTTGAAATGCCTTGAACGTCTGGGAAAAGAGACTCTTCCTGATGAATGAATGCAAGACCGCATCAATGAATGAATGGACTTGTCATGAAGATTAGACGAGTCGTCTTGAAAGTTCCAGAAACAGAGACTCTTCCTCTAGGGAGGGATGGGACAGCCGTCAGCAGCTTGGGGTGAGGAGGCCCCCGGTGGGCGGAGGCCCTGGTTTGAACCCTGGAGCCCAGAGGGAGGGAGGGCTTAGGCTATGCTGTGGCAAAGCCTCCTGTTCTTTCCAGAACCAGCTGTGACCACCTCGGCGGGCAGCTCACTCCTGACCTCTGGGTGCTGTTTCTGTGTGGGCGTTTGAGGAGAGCAGGGCCCACAATGCCTCTGGCAACCTCTGAGAGGAGCTGCCCGCCTGGTCTGGGCAGCACATGATGGTCCACAGAGAAAAGACCATCTATTTCCTGTCAGTGTGAACTCTCACATTTACGGTTTTGCCAAGCTGAAAACAACAATAACACACTCTGCTCTCCATAGCCCTGTCCCCTCGTGAAGGGAGAGGACAAAAATGTCCAGCCCAGCCCAGGAAACAAAGTCCCCTCTGTTGGCAGCGTGGGCTTCTTTTCCAGTCCCCAGGCCCCCCGCTTGGCAGTGGAGTGAGCTGGGCCCAGCAAGCGGGGCTTCGTGGATGGCCTGGGAGACCCCCCGAGGCCGGACTTGCTTCCCACATGGGAGTGGGGCGGCCCCGGGCCCTGCTGGGGCACCTACCAAGGTGCTGGGGGTCCTCGGAGGTCTGAACATATCCCCCGTGCCCGTGGGTCAGCGCTCCCCATCCCCACCCAGGCGCCTCATGAGCCCCGGTCAAGGGCACACAGACTTCCGAAGCCCAACGTGTTCCCAGAAGCCCCATCCTTTGAACAGTCTTCCTTTTCACTGCCCTGCTCGAAAACAGAGAAAGTTCACACCTCCGTCTTCTGTCTTAAGGAGATTCCTGTTGTGACTCGGTCTCCCACGTGGGTCTTTTCTTTCCCCTTCCTGGGTGAGGTCTGGGCTGGAGCCTCAGAGCAGAGAAGTGGACATGCTGGGGCGGGTTGGCTGTGCCGCTGGGAGAAGGCCTTCCTGCCGCCTCCACCCCGCGGGGCTCTGGGGACAGGCCCTGGGCGCTGAGAGAGGCCTGGTCTCAGGCACAGACTGGGGCGGGTTGGCCTCCGAGCTGACGGGGATCACTGTCCAGGCCGCCCTGCCTCCCGGCAGCAGCCACAGACACTCACAATCCCCTGTTTCCTTTCTTCCCCAGACCTGTCTGTTCTCAATTACTCTGTGGGCCTGCTCTCTGCTTTCTACAGCTCATTTGTGAAGGAACATTTGCCCTGGAGCTGGGGACACGTGAGCATCCAACACCTTCACTCTAGGAGGCCCTGTGGCCTCGCGGGTGTAGAGAAGGCCACCCCCAGCGTCCTGCAACCCCCAGCCTGGAACGTCCCGCTCACTCTGGCTTCCTCAGGAAACCAGGACTTTCCCCAGCTGCGCCCTCAGCTCAGATTTTCTTTCCTTTAAGTTTTCAAATTTTTCTTGCCTAAATTTTTTTCAAATTAAGAGGCTTCTCACAGGGCCTCTGTGGCACCTGGAGCTTTGTTTTGACAGGGGCCCAGTGTTCTGGAATCGTTGCTGTAAGTGGGTGTGGAAATTGCTGCGGGGAGCAGACCCTCAGGGCGTGAGGTGCTGGGCGCTGGGCAAATGAGTGCGATGGACCCGCTGGCGGGGTGTTTCTTTTTTTGTTTTTTTTAAATTAATTAATTTATTTTAATTGGAGGCTAATTACTTTACAATATTGTGATGGTTTTTGCCATACATTGACATGAATCCGCCACAGGCGTACATGTGTGCCCATCCTGAACCCTCTCACACCTCCCTCCCCATCCCATCCCTCTGGGTCATCCCAGTGCACCAGCCCCGAGCACCCTGTCTCATGCACTGAACCTGGACTGTGTTTCTATAGTAACTCGGGCTCGCCCGCCTTTGGCCTGACCGTCGTTAACCTGGGGACTTTCTCAAGGCGCCAGTGTCTGTGGGCTCAAGTGAGACATTTGCACTTTCTGATGGTGGATTGGAGTGAAAACACAATCGACTGAAATCAGCAGCGGAAGGGAGACACAAGTAAGACTGGAAACTCCGGGAAGTGCTCAATTTCCAATCAGATGTAAATCATCCCACAGCAACTAGAACATCCTGAAGGGTGTTTTGCCTCTTTGAGGAATGAAGAAAAAAAAAGGGAAAAGAAAGTGATAGAAATCCCAGTCAATTCCTGTAAAAACTGACCTCAGTTCTCAGAGAGTCCATGGGAAAAATGTCACAATATATCACTGATATGTAGAATCTTAAAAAAAAAAAAAAAGTACTAATGAACTTACTACAAAATAGAAGTAGAGGCATGGATGTGGAAAACAAATTTATGGTTACCAGGGGGTAAATGGGGAGAAGAATAAATTGGGAGATTGAGATTGACATACACACACTATTACATATAAAGTATCAATAAATAACTAATAAGAACCTGCTGTTTAGTACAGGGAATGCCACTAAATACTATGTAATGGCCTATATGGAAAAAGGATCTAAAAAAGAAAAGAGTAAATATACATGTATGTATGACTGACTGGGGGGCTTCCCTAGTGGCTCAGACAGTAAAGAATCTGCCTGCAAAGCAGGAGAACTGGTTTCGATCTCTGGGTCGGGAAGATCCCCTGGAAAAGGAAATGGCTACCCACTCCAGTATTCTTTTTTTTTTTTTAACTTTACAATACTGTATTGGTTTTGCCATACATTGACATGAATCCACCTCAGGTGTACATGAGTTCCCAACACTGAACCCCCCTCCCACCTCCCTCCCCATATTATCTCTCTGGCTCATCCCAGTGCACCAGCCCCAAGCATCCTGTATCCTGCATCGAACCTAGACTAGCGATTCGTTTCTTATATGATAGTATACATGTTTCAATGCCATTCTCCCAAATCATCCCACCCTCTCCCTCTCCCACAGAGTCCAAAAGTCTATTCTTTACATCTGTGTCTCTTTTGCTGTCTCAGATACAGGGTTATCATTACCATCTTTCTAAATTCCATATATATGTGTTAGTATACTGTATTGGTGTTTTTCTTTCTGGCTTGCTTCACTCTGTATAATCAGCTCCAGTTTCATCCACCTCATTAGAACCGATTCAAATGTATTCTTTTTAATGGTTGGGTAATACTCCATTGTGTATATGTACCACAGCTTTCTTATCCATTCATCTGCTGATCCAGTATTTTTTGCCTAGAGAATTCCATGGACAGAGAAGCCTGGTGGGCTACAGTCCATGGGGTCGCAAAGAGTCGGACACGACTGAGCGACTGATAAACACACACAACTGATTCACTTGGCTGCATACCTGAAATGAATACAACATTGTAAATCAGCTATACTCCAACAAATATTTTTAAGAAAGAAAGAAGAGTCATGACATGTAGGCTTATTCTTATCCTCAACCCAGAACAAACTCTTCCTGTTTAACTGTAAAAATAAAATTTGGAAACTTAAGGAAAAAAATTTACACAGAATCCAATCATTCAACATACCATAATTATTTGCTTTGTTGGCTTAGTTTTTATTTACTTGAGCCACTTCTGGTTTAAATTTAAACTCTTAATAACAATTATGATTGCAAAACTATTGGAAAATTTGATCAAAACCCTTAAAATAGACAAACTTGAGGCTCTTGAAGAGAATTTCCCCAATTAGTCCCTTGTTTCTAATTTATACAAGTAATGTCTTTCAGAAGGAATTTAAGTCAAATTAGAAAAATAAATAAATAAAGATACTGATAGTTGAGTATCCACTATTGTATCGATTGTGTGTGCTCACTCAGTAAGTCCTGTCTGACTCTATGTGACCCCATGGACCGCAGCCTGACAGGCTCTTTGTTCGTGGAACTCTCTAGGCAAGAATATTGGAGTGGGTTGCCATTTCCTTCTCCAGGGGATCTTCCCTCCTCAAGGATTGAACCCTCATCTCCTGCATTGGCAAGTGGATTCCCTACCAGTGTGCCATCTTCAGGGGAGGTATAAATCAGTGGCTGTCAACCCCAGAGTAGTTTTGCTTCCCAGGGGAATAGCTGGCCAAGTTTGCAGACAGTTGTGGTTGTCACAGCTTGGAGGAGAAAAGCTTCTACCAGCACTCCAGGGTGTGGACGCTAGAGGTGCTACTCACTGCTCTACGATTCTTAGACTGACTCCCTCCCCTTTTCCCCCAAAATGAACCAGTTTAAAGTTCAATAGAGCTGAGGTTGAGCAACTCTGGTATGGAAACGATTAAGTGACACAAAGACGCATAAGGCACAGTTACTGTTTTTAGGAAGTCACAAGGTAAATAATTTTCAACATGCCATCTAATGGAAACAGCCCTGGATCTTCCACACGTCTCTTCCCTGTGTTGGCTCAGGTTTCAGATTTATGGAAAAGACAGGAGTCCCACCAAGCTCCTGGGCTAGGCTTTTTGGGTGGGGCTGGAGTGGGCAGGACAGGGTCGTGGGGGCGGAGAGGCTGTGGTCCTCGCGCTGGGTGGATACTGTCTGGAATCTTGCGCTACTCTTGGGTAATGGTGGACAAGCAGATTCACTTTTACCTCAGGTTGTCCACTGCTTTGAGACCACCCAAGACTGCCTGGGCCTCGAAGGTAGAAGGACATGACGGTGGGGAGACTTGGCAAGTGCAGTCAGCTCTGGGAGTCTCTGCGGGTCTCACTGTCCTCTGGCATTCTGGGTAGACACATTCCACAGGTGGGCCTCGCCTGGCATTCTGGGTAGGGCCTGGCCCAGACGAGATGTCTCCAAGCCTACGAACTATGGTATTGTGGTTACAGAGAATAGTCCTTGCTTCTAGAGATAAGTGCTGAAATATTTAGAGGGGAAACACTGATGTCTGGAATTCGCTTCAGAATCTGGAAGGCGGGTATCGGGTGAGCGGCTGAGGTGACAGAAAACAAGATTTGCAGCGAGTCCCAGGGACGAGTCCCAAGGATGATGTGTGGGAGGTTATTGTACTCATTTTCCCTCAGCTTTACTGAAGTATCACTGACAAATAAAAGTAGCATATATTTAAGGTGTTCAACGTAGTCTTCTGATATACATTGTAAAGGGCTTCCCTGGTGGCTCAGATGGCAAAGAATCTCTCTGCAACGCAGGAGACCTGAGTTCGATCCCTGAGTTGGGAAGATCCCCTGGAGAAGGGAATGGCAACCCGCTCCAGTATTCTTGCTTGGAGAATTCTGTGGACAGAGGAGCCTGATGGGCTACAGTCCATGAGGTCGACATAAATTGTTAAATGCTTACCACAATAGCTTATTAGCATAGTCATTACCTTACATGGTTACCGTTTGTGTGTGTGTGTGTTGAGAACATATAGGAACTACTCTTTTTCCATATATCTTTATGTTTGGAATTTTCCATAAAATATCCATAAGCCATGCTTGGTCCTCAAAGCAGAGCAGGGCATGGTGCGGGGACCAAGTCAAGCGTAGGGACCTCCTAGTTCCCTTTTGGGGAGTGTTATTTGATTTCGTTTCTGAGTGCAGGCCCAGGTGCAGAATGAGAGTTTTCAACATCCTCCTGGGGATCTGGAACACTGGAGCTCCTGTCAGATGGATGGGCGGGGTGAGCTGGTAGGAGGGAATGCGGAGGAGGGTCTCAGGTAAGCTGGGGAGGAGGAGGGTGTGCCCCTTAGAGCTGCCCTGGAGCGGACCGAGGAGGCTGAGTCTGGGATCAGGGCTGGGAGGACCATCCCCTGAGGATGAAGGGGAGTGAGGGGCAAAGATGGACGGTGATCCTGAGGGTCTGAGCTGGAGCGGGACTCAGGTGGGTGGATGAGGGCAGAAGGGGAGTAGAAGGTCTGTTAGTTGTTTCCGTCTGTCTGCTACAACCACTGTTTCATGGCTCTCTGTTTGTCCTAGCCCAGGGGCTCTGCCCTTACACACCATTTGACACAGGGAACGTCTGAGCAGAACTGCAGAAGGGTGTGTACCCAAGGGGCTCTGTAGATGGGGTAAGAGAGAAGGTGGTGGGATTTGACTGTGGGGTCGGTCACTTAGGTGGGGCAGCAGGGGGACTTTTGCAGAGTCATCCACCGTTGCAGAAAAAACCACCCCAGGACTTGACTTAAAACAGCAAGCATTTATTGCTGCCTGTGGGTATGTGTTTGCCTGGGCTCAGCCGGGTGGTTCTTGCGCTGGTCTCACCTGGGGTCTCTCACGCAGTTGTGATAAGATGATGCCTGGAGGTGGAATCACCTGGGGTCTCCAGGGGCCTGAGGACAGGTGGCCTCTCCATGTCACCTCAAGACTCCCGCTTTCCACATGGCTTCCCTGCACCATGTCTCCATGTGGACTTGCTGCAGAGAAGCCAGCCTTTCTGCATGAAGACTCAGGGCTCCCCAGAGTGACAGCAGAAGCCTTTCCAGGGCTTAGCAGGAGACCAGCCCAGACTCACCTCTGCTGCTTTCTGACAGTTAAGCGGTCATGGGCCAGCCAGGAGAGGGAAATAAACGCCATGCAATGAAGGAGAGGACAGTAAAGAATTGTGGCCATTAGTTCACTAGAGGGCCCTTATCTGGGGTTAGCTTGGAAGGAGGAGGGAGTTGCAGCCATACTAAGTGACGCCCACTTGGTAGCTGTGGGAGATCCCAGAATTGCCGTTCCTTGCTCCTTCCCCCTCTTTTCACCGGCTTGGACAGGCAAAGGGGTGATGGTTACACCTTTAGAGGCTCCTCCAGACTTCCCATCAGCTTCTGTGGAATGGTGACATAGGGATCTTTCTGGGACCAGTTGACCAGCTCACTGTGTCCCATCATTTAGTCACTCACCTCACCCAACTCTGAAGCCACACCTGTCCCATGTATCCTCTATGGGGTCAGGCTTTGGCCCCATCCTGGCCTATTTTAGTCTCTTTGGGCTCCTATAACAAAGATACCATAGGCTTGGGGGCTTAGACAAAAAAACATTTGTTTCCCTCAGTTCTGGAGCCTGGGACTCCAAGGTCAAGGAGCCAGCAGATTCAGTGTCTGTTGAGAGTCTTCGTCCTGGTTCATCAATGACCATCTTCTTGTGTCCTCACCTGGAGAAGGGGAAGACTGCTCTGGGGTCTCTTTCATAAAGACACTAACCACCTGATCGCTTCCTAAAGGCTCACCACCACGTACCATCACACTGGGGATAGGGTTTCAGTATATGAATCCGGGAGGGGGGCACAAATATTCAGACTATAATACGATCCTTTCACTCTCTTCCTTCTGGACCCACAGAAAGGAGGCCTTGGGGTGTGGGAATGAGAGCCTGACTGGGCTGTAAGTGAATCTATCAAATAACGGGTCCATAGGCAAATGAGGGGAACGTGGCAGGACACTTGAGATAACGGGGCGTCTTCCAGCATCAGCTCTGCTCACGGCATCCGCCGGGTCTTTTGGGCCAGGCGGTGAGGAGGCAGCATCTCAAGAGAGCTTGTGGAGTCACTGTGGACCCGCGGTCCAGTCGGTTCAAGTCCAGGTCAGCTGATGAGGACCGTCTCTCTCCCCACCTGACCCGCGTCAGTCAGAGGCTCCTGCAGGCGGGCAGGGAGGTGTGTGTAGTGGGAACAACCGACGTCCCACCCCTGGACTCCTCAGGGTTTCCTTCCCTTAGTTACAAAGCACCTTCACTCTGCTGTCCCGGCCAGGCCAGATGTTAGCAATTTTCAAGGCGCAAACGTTTCTCGTTTCATTTTACTTTAATCAAGTTATTTGAGTTCTGTACACCAAAGGGTCTAGGGAGCGGGATGACCAGGGAGGGGTCCCAGCTGCTGGTAGCCTGGGGTTGGGGGTGCCGGGGAGGGGCTTTTGTGGGCTGAATGGCTCCTCTGTCTGCTGGCTGGGGAATGGCTGACCCTGGGCTTCACGGGGGAGCAGGTCCCCTGGTTCTTGGGTCTGGAATTGAAATCTGACCAGTTTCCATCAGATTGTTGGCCACCACCCGTTCTGTCCCAGCGCCCAGGTGGGAATGAACACCCCGACACCCCTGGCTCAGCCCCGAGCTCTCCCCTCTCAGCCACATTCCACACACAGGTGGGCTGGGCTGGGAGACATTCCCGGATAGAGCTTGCCAGATTGCCTTAAGAAAAAAAAAAGAGGGAAAGAAATATGTTCACCTTCAGAGCAGGACTGGCTGTGGAGACCTGGAGTGGGGCTGGGTGAGATCTCCCTGGAGAGATGGATTTGGTTTCAGTTCTGAGCAGAAGGGTGCTTGGGAGCCTGTGCCTGGTTCCCCTGGCTTTGTGAGGATGGAGTGTTTTTCTATGTCCCACGGAACTCAGTGGAGCTGGATCAGTAAACACCAGGAGGCCCTGGAGAAGCCCTTGTTGACCAGAGATGGTAGCTCTCAACCTTGACTGGATGTTGGGATCATTTGGGAAACAAAATCACAGATGCCACCTTCACGCAGACATTCTGATGAACTAGCCTAGAGTTCGGGCTGGACAAGGAACACCCCCATGTGACTCCAGTGTGCAAACAAGGCAGAGAACTGCTGCAGGGTGTTGCTGCTCGTTGACCGCTGGGACCTGGACAAGCTTTGTCAGTTCCCAGCGCAATCAGACAAGGTGACTCAAGAAGGGCATCTTAGCTGGAGATGTCCAATGTGCTTCCAGTCCACAGCCACAGCCACGGAGAGTCAAAGGGTAAAACTTGCAGCTGTCTGTAGATGGCTCAGAAAAGCCCTGCAGAAGGGATATCTCGCCACAGCTGGGTCTTTGGGCTCCGAGGAAGCAGTCCAAAGCCTTGGAGGGAGAAGGTGGGGGCTCCAGCCGCCCTCCTTCTACTTTATCTGCTTGGCTTCCTTATCTCAGTAAGTGGCAGCTTTCTGCTTTCAGTTTTGCAGGCTCAAAGTCTTGGCATCATCTTAGATTCCTGTCCTGCTCTCACATTCCATGTCTGTCCATCAGCAAACCCTGCTGGCTCCACTATCAGAATACATTCAGGTTCTGACCACGACTCACCATCTCCATTGCTCCCCCGGGCCCTGCCACCATCATGCCATGTGTGAATTAGTGTCGCGACCTCCTAACTGGTCTCTCTGATTCCACCCTTGACTCTCCACTGTCTGTTTTCAATAAAACAGCCTGAGTGATTCAAAATGCGATTCGGAGTAGGTCACTCTTCTGCTCAGAAATCTCATTGATTGCCGGGCTTACATCATGTAAAGTTCTTGTCATGAACCATCAGGTCCCACAGAGTTTGGCGGTCGCTATCTCATGGACCTCATTGTCTGATACTCTCCCCCTTGTTAACTCCCATCCAGCCCCACTGGCCTCCCTGCTGTTGTTCAAGCTTGTGAAGCACTTTGCCACCTCAGGGCCTTTGCACTGGCCGCTTCCTCTATGCTCTTCTGTTTGATATTCGCACAGCCCACGACCTTACTTCCTCCAGGTTTCTGCTCAGTTGCTGTCTTACCAGAGAGGCTTTCTGCACCTTATTTAAAATACTGCCCCCAACCCCATCCTCACCCTCTTATGTTTATCCTCAGAGCTTATCACTACCTACGAGTTTCCTGCTTATGTTTTTGGGTTTTTGGCTCTTGCCACTAGAATGTATGTGCTCCATAAGAGCAGGTTCACTGCTGTATCGCCAGCCTTGGAAAGGGCCTGAAACACAGCGGGTGCTCAGTAAATGTGTGTGGAATAAATTTATGAGGCAGAGCAGTGGCGAGAAGATTCTCCAGGAATTCTCTCGGAAGGTCACGTGGGCTAGGCCCTGAAGGACCAGGGGTGGCAGGTGGGGAAGGGGGTGGGAGGGTGTGTGCAGCAAAGGGGCCTTGGGCGCAGGGTCGGTCAGAATGTGGGGCGGGGGTGAAGCGTCTGCAGAAGGGGCTGGGCGAGCACCACGTTGCCCGGGGGCAGAGCTCCCACCCCACTGACTGACCCTCAGGGCTGCCCGGAGGCTGGGGTGGCCGAGACAAGGGAGGCCTGCAGGCCGTGGGGGTTTATCGCGGTTACTCGGTTTCTCTGCTTGATGCCACAGATCGTGCAACCTCTGGGTTCAGACTTCTTTGCTTCACTCATAAACCACATAAGTCTTCTAAGCAGGCTGGGCCTGAGATGAGGGCGGAGGGAGAAAGAGAGCAGCGGGTTTTCATTCTCCCTCTCCCCCGCCGCTCGATGGCGGCCTGCAATGGCGGCCGTCAGCCTTGGAGAGCGCCCCTCAGACCTGCGAGCGTAGCGGGGTGCAGAGCCTGTCACCTGGACGGCTGGCTTCTGAGTCCTCAGTGCATCACCACCTCGCGGAGGTCACTGGTGGGCTTTGACAGGGAGCAGGAGTGAAACGCAGGGTTTGGTCTATGAGGAGCCGAGTGTGGTGAAGCGCTGAGTGTTTTGCGCTACTGTGCGAGGGTGAGCAAGGCTGGACTTGCTAACCTGCATCTTCACGGTTGCTTCCTTCCTCTTCCTGCAGAGACAGAAGTCCCTCTATCGGGCCTTCCTGAGTCCTTACTAGTGCCAGGAGGTTATGTGCTTTATCACATTATCTTCAGTTCAGTTCAGTTCAGTCGCTCAGTCGTGTCTGACTCGCAGCACGCCAGGCCTCCCGGTCCATCACCATCTCCCGGAGTCCACCCAAACCCATGTCCATAGAGTCGGAGATGCCATCATTACCTTAGTTCTTTTTAATTGAATATGTTGTGACCACATCATCTTATTGATCATCTCCAAAAAAGAAAGTGGAACAATAACAAAACATTTTTACAATGAAAGAAATGGAGGTATGAAACGCTTCCTTATGAGGGGTGATGTCAGTAGGACTGGGGGAGTAAGGACCTCGGAAAATCCTCTTCTCCGTAGAAGCAATGAGAACACTGGCAAAAATGGTCAGAATCAACTTTTCAAAACTGGGAATTAACCTAAGACTACAAAACATGTGGGAGCATTTACTTAAGAAAAATGGCTGGAATTTAGTAAGAGCAGTGAGCTTTGTGGTGTTTTCACTTCTGTCAGAACTAGTGAACAAGCTCAGGAAGGTTGCCATACAAAGATCAATGTACAAAACTCAACCGTGGGCTTCCCTGGGGGCTCAGTGGTGAAGAATCCGCCCGCTAATGCAGGAGACACGGGTTCAACCCCCTATCAGGGAATATCTCACAGGCAGTGGAGCAGCTAAACCTGTGAGCTGAGGCTACTGAAGGTCGCATGCCCTGAGGCCGTGCTCCACAAGAGAAGCCGCCGCAGTGAGAAGTCTGCTCACTGCACTAGAGAAAAGCCTCACAGCTATGAAGACTCAGCACAGCCAAAGATAAATGGATTAATTAATTTAAAAAACCCTCAGGTGTATTTCTGTACATGAGCAATGAACAATCTGAAAATGAAAAACTAAGAAAGTATTTTTACACACAATAGCATCCAACAGAATAAAATACTAAGGAATGAAAAAAGAATTACAAGTCTTATACACTGAAGACTACAAAACCTTGCTGAAAGAAATGAAGTTGTCAAAAGATAGAAACACATCTTCTGTTTATGAAGACTTAACCTTGTTCAATGGTGGGACTCCCCAGAGTGACCTACAGATTTAATGCCATCCCTACTAAAATCCCAGATTTTTTTTTTTTCCTCTCTCTCTATAAATGACAACAAACTGATCCTAACATTCAAATGGAGATGTAAGGGACCTGCTGCGCTGCTGCTGCTAAGTCGCTTCAGTCGTGTCCGAGTCTGTGCGACCCCATAGACGGCAGCCCACCAGGCTTCTCTGTCCCTGGGATTCTCCAGGCAAGAACACTGGAGTGGGTTGCCATTTCCTTCTCCGTAAGGGACCTAGAACAGCAAACTTTTTCTAAAAGAGAAGGACAAATTTGGAGCTCTCATATTTTTCATTTTCAAAAATTACTGCAAAGCTATAGTAATTAAAACCAGTAACATAAGGATAATCAGATAGATCATTGGAATAGAACTGAGAGTCTGGGAATAAACTCACATTTTTATGGTCAATTAATTTTTGACTAAGATTCCAGAACAATTCAATTGAGAAAGAATTCTCTTCAACAAGCAGTTCTGGGAAAACTGAATATCCACATGTAAAGTGTAAAGTTGTATGCTCACGTTATACCATACACAAAATTTAACTCAAAATGGATCAAAGATCTAAATGTATGAGCTAAAGCTATAAAACTCTTAGAAGACAACATAAGCACAAATCTTCATAAACTTGGTTAAGCAGTGGTTTCTCAGATACGACATCCAAAGCTCAAGTAACCAAAGAAAAAAATAGATAAATCAGATTTCAAGATTTAAAAATAGGGAATTTCCTGGGGAGGGGGGTTCATGTTTGGGAACACATGTAAGAATTAAAGATTTTAAAATTTAAAAAAAAAAAAAAAAAAGGGAATTTCCTGGTGGTCCAGTGATTAAGACTCTGGGTTCCCAATGCAAGGGACATGGATTTGATCCCCAGTTGGTAAGCTTTCACAAGCCACATGGTATGGCTAAAAAAATTTTTTTTTTAACTTTTTTGCTTCAAAGGGCACTATCAAGAAAGGGCAGACAACTCACAGAATGAAGGAAATGATTGCAAATCATAATATTTCTGATATTAGTCCAATATCCAGAATATTTAAAGAATTCTTACAACTCAACAACAAAAAGTCAGTTAAACAATAGGAAACAGATTTGAACAGGTATTTCTCCCAAGAAGATATGCAAATGCCAATAAGCACGTGGAGAAATCCTCTATATCATTTGTCACTGTGCGTGTGTACTCAGTCATGTCTGAGTCTTTGGGAGCCCATGGACTAGTGACTCGCCAGGATCCTCTGTCCATGGGAATTTTCGGGCAAGAATACTGGAGCAGGTTGCCATTTCCTTCTCCAAGGGATTTTCCTAAGCTAGGATCAAACCTGAGTCTCCTGCATCTCTCCCATTGGCAGGCAGATTCTTTACCACTGAGCCACCTGGGAAGTCACTGCTGCTGCTAAGTCGCTTCAGTCGTGTCCGACTCTGTGCGACCCCATAGATGGCAGCCCACCAGGCTCCCCCGTCCCTGGGATTCTCCAGGCAAGAACACTGGAGTGTGCTGGGGTCCAGCCCCGGTGGATCAAGGGAATTCGAAGGGTGGACGGCGTTGGCGTGAAAAGACTTGTTTATTTATTAATATAAGATTAGATTAAGAAACAATAGTGTAGTAGGAAGATTAAGTGGAGGAAGAGGGCTGAATAGCTTGGGTTACGCGGAAGACCAATAAAATCCCAGACAAGGAATTTGCACCATCTACGTTGGGCCACCGGCGCTTGCTTGAATATCTAAGGGTGCCTCGCCTTAGGCTCCCTTTCGCGCTGGTCTTAACAGCCAGGGCAAGTAAGTAGACTTGGCAGGCCTCCGCGCCCCAGATGGGAATTCGGCCTGAAATTAGAGTAAAGAGGAGACTTGGGGGAAACCAGTCCACCGACTGGCTCTCCTATTGTCCTTCAAGGCCTTTTATACTTTTGATTATACATAGAGATCAATGGGTAATACAAAATTATATAGTGTTCACAGCCCAGACTCTTTCTGTATATCTTTTTGTATACAAAAGGTCTCAGGTGATTTACATTATCTTCTGGCCAAGAGGCTTGTTAATGTTTTTTGGCTCTCTTCCTTAATGAATGTTAATTTTGTTTCCCCTGAAGTGTTTTTCTTTAATCTGCATCTCCTTAAAGCGTTAAAGTTACATCTCTATAGAACAAAGGCGCAGTGGGTTATAACAAAGAAGGTACTTAACTCAAAGATCTAATTTTGCTAATACCAGGTCTACTACTTGTTTTTCTATATGCCAACTATATCTAAAAATAAAGGATATGAAAATTTGGCAGCAAGTCTTGGCTCAACAAATGAAACCTTTAATCAGTCCTATTCTAAAGATTTTGACTCTTCGGAAGCCCCTACATTCCTAGGATATTTTAAGCTTCCTGTGCCTCCTGCAGTCAGGAGGCCTCAAACAATCACACGCGCAGCTGTACGAGTCCTGCAGGCAGGCTAGAAAGCCGTCAGAGGGGTTTTTGGATTGAAACACCCTTTCAAATGCAGAAGACTAAAGCCCTGAATTGACTTTTTCCAGAGAATGTCAGAAGAGAAGAAAAGCAGAGCACAAAAACTGGCAGATTTTTGTTGGGGTACATGTTTAGGAATTTCCAGAGGGGCCCCTGAAGTCTGAGCACGCCTTGCGTATGTCAGCTTCCTTCCTCATGACCTTGTCACGGGCGGGATTCCTCACACTGGCTCCCGGCAGGAGTGGGTTGCTATTTCCTTCTCCAGTGCAGGAAAGTGAAATGTGGAAGTGAAGTCGCTCAGTCGTGTCCGACCCTCAGCGACCCCCTGGACTGCAGCCTACCAGGCTCCTCCGTCCATGGGATTTTCCAGGCAAGAGTACTGGAGTGGGGTGCCATTGCATTCTCCATGGGAAGTCACTAGGAAAATGCAAATCAAAACCGCAATGAGATACCACTTCACATCCTCTAGGATGGCTATAGTTAAAAAGACAGAAAATAGCAAGTGCTGGAAAGGATGTGGAGAAACTGGAGCCCTCATCTTGCTGGTGAGAATGTAAAATGGTAGGTACAGCTGCTTTGGAAAACAGTTGGACAATTTCTCAAAAGTAAAAACATAGAGTTACAATATGACCTAGCAATTTCACTCTTAGTTATGTATCTCAGAGAACTAAAAACATATGTCCACACAAAACCTTGTACAAGAATGTTCACAGCAGTATTATTCATACTGGCCCCAAATGGAACAGTCCAAATGTCCATCAGCTGGTGAATGGATAGACAAAATGTTTGTATAATTGAATGTCATTTGGGCATAAAAAGGAGTAGTGATCTATGAGACGACATGCATGAATCTTAAAAACACTGTGGTTAAGTGAAAGAAACGGGAAAACGTGCCATATCATTTGAAAGCATATATAAGAAATATCCAGAATAGGAGACTCTGTTGAGACAGAGTGTATAGATTAGTGATGCCAGGGATGAGGGGGAGAGACAACAGGCAATGATTACTAAGTATGGGATTTCCTTTTGGGATGATGAGAATATTCTAGAATTAGTGATGATGTTTGCCTTATCGTCTGAATATACTCCAAACCACAGAACTGCCTTCAAAGGTTGAATTTTATGGTATGTGAACTTTACCTGAATAGGAATATATTTTAAAAACTTCCCTGGGACAGAAAATTAGGCTTCCCAAGAGGCACTAGCGGTGAAGAATCCGCCTGCTGACACAGGAGACACAAGAGAGGCAGGTTCGATCCCTGGGTGGGGAAGGTCCCCTGGAGGAGGAAATGACACCCCACTCCTATATTCCTGCCTGGAAAATCCTATGGACAGAGGATCCTGGCGGGCTACAGTCCATGGGGGCGCAAAGAGTCAGACATGACTGAGCACAGCACACGGGACAGAAAGCTAGTGAGTATAGGAGATGCGATTTCATGAGCTTAAGCACTTTTTTTTTTCTTGCCAAGACGTCTGTACCTTGCTAAGCAGCATATGCTCCCTTGGAAACTCCTCAGGTGCCCAAAGAATTAGTCTCTGTGGGTCTCACCGTGTCTTCTGGGCACAGCGGCCTGAACGTCTGCTTATCACCAGGGTCTGACCTGGACCCAAGGGCATCCTTGCTCTTCCCACTAGTAAGATTTGGTTTTAGGGTCAAGCTTTGGTACCTGATTTGCTCTTTTGGGATAAAATCCTTTCTAGGAGGTCCCTCATCTCTCCTGTAAGCGGGTTGCAAGTGGGCCTAGGCTGCCACATTTACCAGATGTGACAGAATTCCTGCTTAGGCTGAAGCTGAATCTCTACCTCGGCCACACTATTATTACTGTGGGTACTAATATGACCCCTGGAAATCTCCTTTCCCTGAGAGATTTTAAATAGGGTAGACTTTTCCTGCTTCCACCCATCCACCCCTCACTGCCCACTGAGTTACTCTACTGATGCATCCATCCGTGCATCCCACTGACTGATCCATGCTGCGCCAGGCTCTTTGCAAAAGCATGATTTTGCGTGAGTTTGGGAATATGGGCCGGACTGATGTTTTTCTAAACCTTCTAGAGACTAATGAATCTAGAGGTCTTATTGGATTGTGGGTAAAGCTGAGATGTTTGGCAGCCACGATAAGCAGCCAGGAGTCCCAGGCAGCTTCACAATGACCAGGACAGTTCCTATCCTCCCTGAGAATGTCTTTCTTTTCTTTTTTTGGCATAGAGCAAGCCATTTTCAACAAAAAGGCTTGCAAATGGCAGTGCTCCTTCCCGAGGGCTCCTTGTGCACGGCACAGACCTTTCATCACCAGCCTAACTTGTAATCTTGGGTAGAAGAAGTTTCTCAACTCATTTTCAAGGAAGAACAAACACGCAAAGCAAAACAGAACGGCCACGTCATGAAGTCCCTCCAAGTAAGGAGCTGTGTTCTGTTGAGCTGTCACAACTCGGCCCCTGGCTGGCCTGGGCCACCCCCGGCTTTCCCCATCACCACCCCCTTTACAGGCCGGTCGGGGCTGGAGCTAGCAGCTGAGCAGCCCATAAGGCCACCCTGGAGGCTCCAAGGAGAACGCTGCTTCTCAGGGCCGGACAGAGGAGCCACGCAGAGAGCCAGCTCTGATGCCCCCGGGACAGTCTGGCTCCAGGCTGTGACTCAGACCATGCTCACCCCCCCGGCCCTCCCGACTACCCGCCCTGGAGGGCCAGCCCACGTGCCACCTCCCAGGACCCCGGTGCCCTGCACCCCACTGCTCTTCAAGTTTCCTGACTGCTTTTTTGGGGGCCAGACTGAAGGCAACGGAGATGGGACTCCTGTTCTTACCCACGGCAGGGAAGGCAGACCTGGGGACAGTGGTGACACGGCCTGCTCAGCTCCTGAGACTGCAGTCAGTGTGATCGCTGTGGCGTGCACCTCCCCTCCCTCAGTCTGCAGGCTGGCTTTTCTTTGCTCTTTTAGAGTAGCCTGGCTGTCTTTCTTTTTTATTAAAAACTTTTGCAAAACTTGAATGACTCTTTGCATCTTATAGTGCTTTACGCTTTTCAAAAGTTTCACGGGCATGATGATTTCATGCAATCTGTAATAACCCTTTCTCCCCCTCTCCTGGCCCCTGTGTTGCCTCGGCCGCCTTCCCTCGCCCCACTAGCTTGTTTTCTATGAGTCTGCTTCGTTTTTGTTTTATTCACTAGTTTGCTGTATTAAACAAAAACAATTCTTTTTGGAGTATCGTCGATTCCTAGTGTTGCATTGTATTGTCTAGATTCCTGGTTGTCTTCGCTCCTGGTGCACGATGGTAGTAAGAATAGTAGCTCTCCCATGAAATTGTTGTGAGGGTTTCGTGTTTATGCAAAGTGCTTAGGAAGTGCCTGGCCCCCGGGAAGATTAGGTTGTTGTTCAGTTGCTAAGTCGTGTCCAAATCTGCGACCCCACGGGCTGCAGCACATCAGGCTTCCCTGTCCTTCAGCATCTGCTGGAGTTTGCTCAAACTTGTATCCACTGAGTGGGTGATACCATCCAACCATTTTATCCTATGTAACCCCTTCTTCCTCCTGTCTTCAGTGTTTCCCAGCATCAAGGTCTTTTCCAATGAGCTGGCTCTTCGAGTCAGGTGTCCAAAGTATTGGAGCTTCAGCTTCAGCATCAGTCCTGTCAGTGAATATTCAGGACTGATTTCCTTTAGGATGGACTGGGTTTGATCTCTTTGCTGTCCAAGGGACTCTCAAGAGTCTTCTTCAGCATCACAGTTTGAAAGCATCACTTCCTTGGTGCTCAGCCTTCTTTATGATGATCCAGCTCTCACATCCTTACATGACTACTGGAAAAACTATAGCTTTGACCATACAGACCTTTGTCAGCAAAGCAATGTCTCTGCTTTTTAATATACTGTCTAGGTTTGTCATAGTTTTCCTTCCAAGGAGCGAGTATCTTTTAATTTCATGGCTGCAGTCACTGTCACGATGTATTTTAGATAAGAGTCAGCTGTAATTATTTTGTTTAATAATAATTTTTATTATTCACCCAGTATATTCCAGAACATGGCAGTCTGGAATAAGCCTTCTAAGACTCCTCAGTCACCCCAAAAGGGACTGACTAAAGGGACCAGCTCCTCCGAGGGCCATCTGAACACCTGGCTAAGTCAGGGCTTCTCCCCTGGGTTTGAGGAAGGGGCACAGGTCAGGAAGACATCCCAGACAGACTTTATTACCGTCTTTATTTATTTATTTCAGTCTTTATTTTAAAAACAGTTCTAGTGCTAACTGCCCCCAAAGGGGAGCCTGCGGCTGCCGTGTAAACTACTGGGAAGCCCTCTTGAGAAAGGCCAGCTCGCCGCCCCTCAGCCAGAGGCAAGACAAAACCCTGACCAGGAAAGCCCTCCTGAGAAAGGCCGGCTCGCTGCCCCTCAGCCAGAGGCAAGACAAAACTCAGACAGGAAACGCAGCATGACCGCAGCTGCTTCTGCGAGTAGGACAGAGAGCTCGGGCTCTGTGCCGTCCTGGAGGCACGTGGGGTCCCGAGGCTGAGTGGCTGCCCACCGTCTGCCCCGCCCTCTGCCCCGGCCCCCAGCTGCTCCGCCTGCCATTTTCCTTTATTTTGTCCCCACTTCATTCCTCCTGGGGGACAGTCTGCGCCTGTTCTGAGGTGTTTGGCTAAGCCTAAGGAGTCTTCCCTAGTGGCTCAGGAGACCCAGGAGACCCAGGTTCGATCCCCGGGTCGGGAAAGATCCCCTGGAGAAGGAAATGGCAACCCACTCCACTATTCTTGCCTGGAGAATCCCATGGACTGAGGAGCCTGCAGCTGGGGGACGGGGTTTGGGGCGCTATAGTCCACAGGGTCGCAGAGTCGGACATGACTTAGCGACTAGACCACCACCAAGGATATCCTGGTCCCCAAAGGAAATTGGTCAAAGAGACCCTGACCTTCCGAGGGGCCACATCCGTCCCTGGGACTAACACCAAACGTCGGTCGAGCGGGACTCACTTTCTGCTTATGATGTGTTTCATGACTTCCGTCTTCACATGAACCATGGAATTATTATCCTCATCCCAGAGGGGAGGAAAGGGATGCTCAGGGAGACCAGGAAAGTTGCCTAAAGTCACAGAGCTGATAGGAGCAGGTCTAGAAATCCACTGTGATCCCACGGACGCTGAGCGGGCACCACTCAGAGCAGAGTGCGGGTTTCTTGGGTGCTGTTCGCGGCTGGGACGGATTTGACCACGGGAAACAGGTGCGTGTTCTCATCACAAACGTCAGCCTCCCCAGCCTTCGGTGCTTGTCCGTGGGCTCGTCTGACTCACAGTCTTTCAGGGTACCAGCCGCGAGATCTCTTTGTGGGAGACCTGGGTGGGGCAGGCTGGTTTGGTGGTGTCCAAAGGAGAACGTCATGGGGAGGGGCTGAAGTGGTTTTAAGAGAGACATTGATGTCATGGTCTTTATTTATAAGCCCTGGGGGACGGCAGTGATGAAGGGGAGGGAGGTCACTGGCAGAGCGAGAATCAGGAAATGCGTAACTGATTCTCCTTATACATGTGGTGATGGATGTCGACTAGACATTACGGTGGTCATTTTGCAATAATACGTATATTGAATCACTGTGTTGTACACCTGAAACTAATATAATGATTGTGTCAATTACATCTCAAAAAAACAAAACCAAACCTTGATTTTCCTTAGAAGAGTAAAAAAGAGCTGATTTTAAGAGGCCACTTTCATTTTTCAGAGGCACCTGCTTTTTATAGTACTGAGACAATATTAAGAGCTTTTAGAAACTTAAGTAACAACTTCTTTCTAAAGACTGAACTATAGACACTTTAGAGAACATCTCAGCAGAAGCGAGCTCAGTACCTTCGTTGCACAGGAGGAATGTTCTGAGTTGAAGAGGCTCACCCTGATCTTTATTTCAGGGCTCAGCAGGATGGAACTTGAGAAGTCCACAGGTCTTTGCACTCAGACTTCCCCCTGGCTTGCTGGGCTGCCCACGTGGACCCAGACCAGCTCTGCCTCTCTGGGAGGGAAGCGGCTTCCAGCAAATGCTGTGGCCTCTCAGGCGTGGGTGTAAGTTCTCTGTTGAAAGTCCCCTAGCCCGGGGGGTTAGTGGTAAAGGACCTGCCTGCCAGTGCAGGAGACACAAGGGACTTGGGTTCGATCCTTGGGTCAGGAAGATCCCTGGACAAGGAAATGGCAACCCACGCCAGTGTTCTTGCCTGGAGAATCCCATGGACAGAGGAGCCTGGCGGGCTACAGTCCATTGGGTCACAGAGTCGGACAGGACTGAAGCAACTTAGCATGCATGCACACACAGCCCAGGGCAAGAATTCTCCTCTTGGTAAAGGGAACAGGGCATAAAAAAGAATCCTATTTGTTCACTTCACCAGAGACATGGTTCAGGGACTGTGGAGTAGGTAGGTTTCCTACTTCCTAGGTGAAAGGCCTTGCCTTTGGGTGGAAGACCCTTGACCAGGGCTAGAGAATCCCCTCCTGATCATGTCTGAGGCATCTGCTTCTGCTGAAACCTGGATGTCAGAAAGGCAGTGTTTCCTTAAGACAGGGGCAAAATACAGGTGGGAAGCTGATGTCTCTACAAAAGCAAGATGCAAGAGAACCAAATCACCACCCACACACACGGGTGGAAGCGTTCAGTGGGCAGCAGAAGAGCAAATGCATACCCTCATGTGGCCACATCTCGTGCCCTCGTGCAGTGCCCAGGCCCCGTGCTCTGCTTGGGTGATGCTCCACGTGGTGAGCGAGCCCCATCCCCTTCCTTGCCTCCCTCCACCACAGTCCTGTCTGAGGACCTTCCTCTCTGCCTTTGAGTGAGGGATTCAAGCCAAGATGAGTGTGATGGACGGCCTCCCAGGGCTATTTGTATTTAAAAAGAGGAGCCCTTCTTGCTGAGAAATCCCTTTCTAAAGACAGACTTCAGACACAAGGGGGCAAGAAGCCAGGCCATCTGTGCAGAGCTGCACTCCTGCCAAGTGCCTGAATGTCTGCTTTCAAGCGGGTCTGTGGAGCCGCGCGTCCCCCACCTCTGCAGAGAGCGCGCTCCTCTCCTCCAGTGTGCAGGAAAGGTCAGGGCAAAAGAGAGACGCCTCAGTTCAGGCGCCACACATCTTTGTACTCCAGCCCGCCATGTACGGACATGCATATTCTGTCTGCCTGGAAAAGAGTTGTTCAGAAGCATCTGGGCCCTAAAGGATGCTTTTCAGATAATAGACATGTCTTTGTTCACTGTGAAACAAACAGCTCTATTTCCTGGTCCGTGTGTCTATTAACTAAGCCTTAGGCTTTCCTGGGCACCCCGTCAACCATCCTTTAAATTGTATGTGCGTGCCACCTGCAGTCTGGGCATCCTGGCCTAGGGCAGAGACCCTGGGATGCCTCAGCAGCTCTGGGGTCTATGGGAACCCACCAATGCCCTCGCATTGCCCCCATCCCAGGAGGCAAAGCCAATGCTGGTCAACAGGCTACTTCCTCCAATGTGGACACTTACTGGGTTGGCCAAAAAGTTCATTCGAAAAACCTAAACTTTTTGGCCAACCCAGTATTTCCACTGGTCTACAAATGCTCCTTTCTAGGCCAGCGTTTTCAGGGCTGAATTTCACACAGGCCAGAAAATCTTTTGTGAAAGGAAACAGACCACCTAGCTTTGTCGACGTTCACTCTATTCCTAGAGTCTGATGATTGATGACTTCTTAGTGATGAGTTCCGAAATGAAGACATGATCAGTCTCACTGAATTAGCATTAGCATTTTATTCATATAAATACGGTGCATTTGCAAATCCAACTCGAATGTCTTGAGTAAGGACACTTATTTTTCTTCCGGTTTCAATGAATGAGGCTTCAAGTGTGGCATCATGAGACCAATTACTCAAAGGACTCTTGACAGGCTCATTACTTTCTCACCACATTCCAGCAGGCATGAGAGACACACTAGCTTTGGGATGCTCAGACTGACAATTTCCTCCCATTTCCAGGTCAGGGTCCAGTTACTGTTACAAATGCCTCAGAGCTGCATGTAATTTCAATAAATCTTTATATTCTGGAAGTCCTCTGGGGTCAAATCTACCGACTTGGGAGTCAGAGTCTATTGACAAACACTGTGATTGTTCCTACAGGGAGAAGAGCTGACGGCTCCAAAGTCCTTTCGCTGAAGCCCATGAGAACAGGGTGCCTTTGGCGCCTGTTGGGGGCCAAGGGGTGGGGGCATGGGTGGTCACCCACGCATGACAGGTCCACTGAGGAGATTTCTTACTGCAGAACACAATATTCTAGCCACCCTCTGGACCCAAAGCACCTTAAAAGAGTGTTATACTTGGCTCTGAGTGGTCAAATACCGCAAGTGCCACTCAATTTTAAAATTATGTAACCCTGGCATTCCAAAGCCCATGGGCATGGCTGTGCCAGAAGAGACGAGGTCTCTGTTTGAAGGTGAAAGCCCCAGACAGGGCTTAGTCTCAAAAAAAAAAAAAAAAAAAGAAAAAGAAAAAAACTTGCCAAATTGCTCTCATCTTGAGAGTCTACTTGGCAAGCATTTTTTTCTCCTCTGGAGGAGGTTTTTGTTTACAGGATTTAACAATTGATGAAAAAAAGAAAACCCACACAATTGTGCATTGTTCGCTCCGGCACAAAGGTCGGCTCTCAGCACACAGTGGGTTTCCAATTCCTGATCCTTTTTGATCCCATTGTGTAGATCAGCAGATATGGAATTTTATTTTATGGCTGCAAAATGCAAAGCAAGAGACAATGGGCAGAAATCTTCTGAATCACGATCCTACAGAACTATCTGCCCAGTTGGGCAGAAAAGTCCCTCTTGTCCAATTCTAACGGTGTTTACATAACTTTTAGAATGCATATTCATTCAATAACACGTTTTTTTAGGGTGATTGATATAGGTGCCCAAATCCTCTGTCCCATAGGGGCTAAAATATGTGTGGGGCTGAGACAATGAGGAGGCTGAGAAATGAGGAGGCTCTTGTAAGACGTAGGGGACAAAGTCAATTCACTGTAGGAGATAAAGGAACATGAGACTGCAGCCCTGCAGACCACTTTGTCCAGCCCTTTTTATTCAGAGATGAGGCCCACGAGCAACTAGCCCAAGACTGCACAAGTATTGATATTAATAGTTCATGATCAAACAGCTTCGACAACTTCCTTCTTACCAATTCTACCCTGTTTGGAAATCCTCCCACTACAGACCAGGGGAATTATTTTCCATTACTCACAATACTTCTGCCACAGGATATCTTAGAAAAAAACATAAAGGAGAGGCAACAGGTAAGAACTTTATGATATAATCCTGATGAGAAATTGGTAGCGAATTCAACAATTCATTTAATTATTTGAAAAAGCTATATGTTAATGGTTGGAATACTTTTTTAAAAAGGGACATTTTTTTCCTTAATAAGGTGAAATCATGTGCAATTTATTCAATACAAGTGGCCATGTGGCTATTCCTGAGATGCAACTCCAGGAAAAAAAAATTTATCTAGGCACAGGAGGTGTCAGCTTAGACTTGTGATCTCTCTCATAATGGTGATGGTTGGAAACAGAAATGCAACACATAAGCGACGATTCTTCTTGCGCCTTGATTCCCCCAAATCTCTTCCCTCTGCTCCCTGAGGAATTTCACTCTGGCCGATCTGAGAGGAACGGGAAGAAGCCAGGTGGAGCGGGGGTTTGGAGCTCCCAGAGACGCATTTCAGCAACACTGACCACACGGTCCAGGTAGCACCACTCCTCAGGGGCTTTCAAAGCCCCCAGAGTTTGTTTAGAGAAAACCCTGCTGGCATGGATGGATTTCTCCTCCTGACAGTTCGCAGGAGAGGGTGTAAAGAATTGAATGATTCATTCCAAACATGTGCTAGGCGCAGCGACCCCTGCTCAGACCCTTTTTCTGCGGGAGCGCTCGAGCCGCACATGCGTGATGAGGACCTCTTGCGGGCGCTCACAAAAGACCCCGGGGGCGGGGTGGGGAGACGCATCCTTCACCCGGCGGCGACTCATGGCTTTCATTCCTCCTGGCTGCTCAGGATCACAATGGACCTTCTCAGCCTTACGTGGGCTCTCTGAGGACGGGTTTAGCTGCCTTTCAGTGGAACAAACCCCCCCACGCCCCCACACCAAGGCGCACAATGCGGTTATTATAACGCCCTGGCCCTAAGAAGGGCCTGGGAACAGCTTGGAGTGGACTATAATTAAGTTCACTTAATAATAAAGACACCTCTTAGGTATTTATTGCAAGAAACGAAAAGAAGCCCGTCATCCTCTCACTCTACTCCCCTCCCCCACCCTCCTTCCCTTTTACAAACCAGGAAAGCCAGGGAGTTATACGTTTTTTAAAAAATAACTTTTGCAAAGGCTGTCTGGCCAGTGGGGAAAGGGAAATTAAATTACTTGAGAACATTCTTTCCATTTTTTTTTTTTTTAAAGGCTTCTGCTTATTCAGGTAGTTAACTCAGGGGGAGGATTGTTAAAAGGCTGTTCCATCAATCACTCTTGGGTTCAACTTCCAAAGGCTTTCAGGGGCTGTGACCCTCAGCAAAGAGGCATCCCTAGGGATGAAGCTGCCATTTGGATGGGCACTTCCTCAAGCCGCCGCTGTGTCCAGGAAGGATCCATGGGGAGTGTCCCTCGGGCAGGGTCCCATGTCCTTGGTCCCCATCCCTCCGCCAAGCACTCAATTGTGCAGCTAGTTTCCAAGCAGTGGGGAGAGGAGAGAGCTCCAGGAAATATGGTCAGTTTGCAAGAATAAAGCATGAGAGGGGGCAGGCCAGGGTCACAGCTCTGCCCCTGTCTGGCTGAGTGTGCCTCTTTTCTTGAACTTCCCTAAGGCTCAGTGTCCTTTGTAAAACGAGGATGTTAGTAATACAAGCGTTAGTGGCTCAGTCGTAGCCGACTCTTTGTGACACTATGAACTGTAGCCTGCCAGCCTCCTCTGTCCATGGAATTCTCCAGGCAAGAATACTGGGGTCGGTAGCCATTCCTTTCTCGAGGGGATCTTTCTGACTCAGGGATTGAACGCAGGTCTCTTGCATTGCAGGCAGATTCTTTACTGTCTCAGCCACAGGTACAATGAGTAATGAATGGCCTTAAGTTCTCTGAGCCTCACTTCTTTTATCTGTAAAATGAGGTTAAAAAGTAACCTGTTTTACATGCATTGTTGGGATAACTGAATGGAGTAATGTATGAAATCGCTTAGCATACGTGGTACACAGTGATCAGTAAATGCTAGCTGCCATTCTTATCATTATTCCTGTTATTAATGCAGGATACTTATTGGATTGAAATTGTTTGCATCATTGGATAATTCAATACACAGCAGGCGTCTGTCTCGACAAACAAGACAAGCCATGCAAACTGGCTGGGCAACACTGCACAGGAAAGCTGATTGCTTTTATTTCTTTGGTAGGGAGATGGAGTGGTGAAACAAATAAGGGTCATCGTTTCTTTGCTGTAATTAATTAAAATGAAATGAACTGTACAGTTCCCACCATGTAGATAACATTAATAACAAGACTAGTCTTTTCAGCTTGTCGTAAGAAAGCACACACATATTGGTGCTCCCAGCATTTTGGACTTTGCCATTAGTGATGAAGAGAAACTTTTATTACATGGTCGAAAAGAGGCTGACTTCTGCTGGAACATTTGATTAAAAAAAAAAACAACACTGGACATCGAGCCTATTGATAAGTAAAGGTCAGCCCAAGAGAGGGTGAGAATGAGGTACATTTTGGGGAAATAAAAAAGAATGAGGCTTATAAAAAGAAACAAATTTGAGTCAGTTGAGCTGAGATGGATGAACCTTGAGCCTGTTACAGAGTGAAGTAAATCAGAAGGAGAAAAACAAATACCACGTATTAACACATATATATGGAATCTAGAAAAATAGTACCGATAAACCGATTCTCAGGGCAGGAATAGAGAACACACTCGTGGACTCAGTGCGGGAGAGGGTGGGGCGGACCGAGAGAGGCACTGGCAGAAACACACGGCCACTGGCAGCTAGTGGGGTTCGGACGCATCACTGACTCGACGGGCACGAGTCTGGGCAAGCTCCGAGAGACGGCGAAGGACAGGGAAGCCGGCGCGCTGCGACCACGGGGTCGCAAAGAGTCAGACACGACCGAGTGAACAGCAGCAAGTGGGAATGTGCTGTATGACACGGAGCTCAGCCTGGAGCTCGGTGGTGGCCTAGAGGGGTCGGGTGGGGGTGGGAGGCTCACGAGGGAGGGGATATATGATTTTTAATGCTCCTTCACAGTGTTGTACGGCCGGAACCAACATAACATTGTAAAGAATTATTCTCCAATCAGAAATGAATTAAAAAAAAAAGGAACGAGGCTGTTGTTTAAATAGTTAAAGAAATCTCCAGTTACCATTAAGCTCAAACATAGTGCCTTGTTTTCACTTTATGTAAAAAAAAAAACAAAACAGCATTTGGAGCTACTACATTTTGGACACTAAAATGGAGGACTGTGAAACTCTGAGAAGCCCTGAAGGAGAAGAGACAGGAAACTCAAGGCAAGACATCCTTCATCCTCCTGATCCCAGCAGCATTTGTTCTTTATTCTTTGAAAACCCTTTTAAAAGTCACATGGAAGAGGAAGCACTCTAAGGATCTTTCGATTCCTTTTGGTTTTGGCTAAGACAATGAAATTATTGAGAAAACCCAACCTTTTATAGAATACTGCTGCTGAAAGGACTTTTGAGTGGGTTGAATACTATCAAATCATTGTTTGTTGGGCAATACAGAGTGGAGGGAAAAAATAAAAATAATTACTGAACAGGAGCGGATTCGGTGGGTTTGCATAGAGCTGCATTCCAGTGTCAGAATGTGGCATCAAAGGCTTCGTTTACCGCGGTCACTTTTTTTTATCCTAAGTGACCAAGTGATGATGCATTAAGGCAACAGCAAGGTCCCCTTCATCCCTCAGGGTTTTGGAAACAGACCATGCTCCACCATTCTCAAACCACCTTCCTTTAACCCTGGCCTTTCACATAATGCAGGTCAACTCGCTTCCTCTAGCGATCACACATCAGTGGCGCACGGGCCTCACTCTGGTTGCTTCTCTGAATTCTGATTACTTAGCAAGTGCAGGAAGGCTCAGGAATGGCAGAATTATCTGGTCATTGCACGCAGACACTGGATAGACCTCTTCTTTTCTTCAGGATATTCTTTCTTTGTATCTTATTTCAAATCCCAGGGTCATCAGGGTGATAAGGGCACTTCTTAAACACTAGACAGCATGGTGGAGGTGAAAATCTGTTGTAAAATCTGAGGGATGTCCTTGGTGTCCATGGCAACGAAAGACCGGCCTGCTGGTAGAGTTCTCTGAAGCCTGTCAGGATGGATGGGGAAAGAAAATTACCATCGCAAACCAGGGTGCCCCTTCCACCTCCGGCCTCTGCAGACCTCAGCATCCGAATGGTTTCTTAGGAAGGGAACCTCTCACTTTTTAATATCTTGCCCTTGCTTGCAGTGGAACTGGCTGTTGCTAGGCAACAAAGAGCTACAGAGAGAGGCTTGCTGGAAGCACTGAACCGAAAGAAAGGTCTTTTCAGTGAGAAAATTGGGGAATTTGCAAGGAAAAAAATGCTCTCTCTTTTATGACGGTCGTTTCCTGGTATTTTATATTCCCTTGGCAGAACGGAGCCCTTGGGATCAATCTGGGACTAGCTCACCTAGATTCAGAGAACGTGTTGGCCTCACACTGTCCTACTAACTGCCTTTCCTGCCTTAGAAAACCAGGCTTCAAGAAAAGTTGCCCAGCCAGACCTCAAGTGGTTCTTTCTTCCTCTTGTGTTCTCTCTCTCCTCTCTCTCCCTTTCTCTTTTCTGCCCCACATCATACAATGTGAAATATAATCTGACTTATGCAATGCCTGCTTTGATGACACTGAGGTTATATGGGCTTATGATAATTTTTTTAAATGCCAAGTTATCATTCGGAACAAAGGGCCATTTTTGGAGGCAATGAAAGTACAAGACACAGTTCTATCCCAAAGAACGCCTCCTTTCACTGTGCCAGCAGAGTTTGGTTTTGGAATGACATTTAATAAAAGTCCACTCTCCTGTGCAGTATCATGCATTTGGCATGCCTGGTAGACCAGCTAATTCTACAATGTATCTTCTGCCAGTGGATGTTGGATCATTTCCCCAGGAAACCACAAGGGTATTATTGTGCTTTCTTAAGTGTTCAAACAGGATCTGTTCACTAGAAAGACAAAATAGCTATTTCAGCTCAAACAGTATTTGTTGAGCTTGCCGTCTGGATTCAGCCTGGGCTGGTCCTGAAGACAGTCTAAGCGGAAAAGGCATGGTCTGCATTTGAGGACATGGAAGTTCTCAAAGAGGCTAACACGCACAACTGAGAAAGATGTGAAGTCATTTGTAATAAAGCGACCGTAGTTATGTGGTATTAAGTCTGTTCTTAGCCGTACCCTGCAATCCTGCAGCAAATTAAAGGGAAGAGAAAAATATGTCAGAACTTTGGACCCTAAAACATTTCCTAGTCTGTCCAGGACTCTGCGGGCTTCCCTTGGGGCTCAGCTGGTGAAGAATCTGCCCGCAATGCTTCAGTTCCTGGGTCGGGAGATCTGCTGGAGAAGGGATAGGATACCCACTCCAGTATTCCTGGGCTTCCCTTGGGGCTCAGCTGGTAAAGAATCTGCCTGCAATGCAGGAGACCTGGGTTCGATCCCTGGATTGGGAAGATCCCCTGCAGAAGGGAAAGGCTACCCACTCCAGTATTCTGGCCCGGAGAATTCCATGGACTATACAGTCCATGGGGTTGCAAAGAGTCGGACACGACTGAGCAACTTTCACTTCCCAGGACCCTGTACCATAGGGTGAAACAGGTGAAAGAGGTGGAGAACCAGAAGGGTATGTGGGCTCTTGTGATGTAGGCAGGATTTTATTTGCTCTTTTTGAGGAAATATACTTTCAATTGTGTTTTTTGCTCCTTACAAGTACTTTAAGTAGAGAAAAACCATTTCTGTCTGTAATTCAGAAAGAAAAATGTTAGTGTGTTTAAGAAATGAAAATGTTTCCAGGTCGCTCCTTTCAGATGATCCATGATAGCATTTATTATCTGACCATGAGTCTCTCTACTGAATATTCAGCATATTTCGTGTAGCATCCTACTATAGATACAGACATACATGAAGGAGAAATACAAGAAGGAAGATTATCAGTCTGTGTTTATATATATATATATATATATATATATATATATATATATCTCTCGGAGAAGGCAATGGCACCTCACTCCAGTACTCTTGCCTGGAAAATCTCATGGACGGTGGAGCCTGGTAGGCTGTTGTCTATGGGGTCGCACAGAGTTGGATACTACTGAAGTGACTTAGGAGCAGTAGCATATATACATATATATATGTGTGTGTGTGCTGTGGTCAAGTTGCTCAGTCGTGTCCAAGTCTTTGTGACCCCATGGACTGTAGCCTGCCAGACTCTTCTGTCCATGGAATTTTTCAGGCAAGAGTACTGGAGTGGGGTGCCATTTCCTTCCCCAGTTTATAGATATGTAGACTTGATGAAAGTGAAAGAGGAGAGTGAAAAAGTTGGCTTAAAGCTCAACTTTCAGAAAACGAAGATCATTGCATCTGGTCCCATCACTTCATGGGAAATAGATGGGGAAACAGTGGAAATAGTGTCAGATTTTATTTCTTTGGGCTCCAAAATCACTGTGGATAGTGATTGCAGCCATGAAATTAAAAGACGCTTATTCCTTGGAAGGAAAGTTATGACCAACCTAGACAGCATATTCAAAAACAGAGGCATTACTTTGCCAACAAAGGTCCGTCTAGTCAAGGCTATGGTTTTTCCTGTGGTCATGTATGGATGTGAGAGTTGGACTGTGAAGAAGGCTGAGTGCCGAAGAATGGATGCTTTTGAACTGTGGTGTTGGAGAAGACTCTTGAGAGTCCCTTGGACTGCAAGGAGATCCAACCAGTCCATTCTGAAGGAGATCAGCCCTGGGATTTCTTTGGAAGGAATGATACTAAAGCTGAAACTCCAATACTTTGGCCACCTCATGCGAAGAGTTGACTCATTGGAAAAGACTCTGATGCTGGGAGGGATTGGGGGCAGGAGGAGAAGGGGACGACAGAGGATGAGATGGCTGGATGACATCACTGACTCAATGGACATGAGTTTGTGGGAACCCTGGGAGATGGTGATGGACAGGGAGGCCTGGCATGCTGCGATTCATGGGGTCGCAAAGAGTCAGACACGACTGAGCGACTGAACTGCACTGAGCTGTGACACACATACTAAATCTGATTTACATGTATGTGTGTGTATGTTGGGCTTCCCTGGTGGCTCAGTGGTAGAGAATCTACCTGCTATGTAGGAGCCACCAGAGATGCGGGTTTGACCCCTGGGTCGGGAAGATCTCCTGGAGAAGGAAATGGCTACCTAGTCCAGTATTCTTGCCTGGAGAATCCCAAGGACAGAGGAGCCTGGTGGGCTACAGTCCATAGAATCGCAAAGAGTCAGACATAATTGAAGTGACTCAGCACGAATGCACACATGTCTAGTATGTCTAAATACAATGTAGACACACATCCCTAATCTCTGATGCTACGAAAATAGTAGATGCCTGTTACTTTGAATATGATTTGAGCATGAACTGAGCTTGACACCTTGATGTAAAAGGCCAAGTGTATAAAATACTGCTTAATTTTATTGGTAGACAAATCAATTTGCTATTTATTTTATTGTTGGTTCAATATAAGCTGAAAAATAAATAACTGAAAATATTGCTGCTCATCTAAATATAAGGTAGAAGATCCCATCCCCTCAGCTGGTTGTCAGCTGCTTGAGGGCAGCCACTCTGGCTTCTGTTTCTCCCCCACGCCCCTCACTAGCCCTGACAACGGGAAGCTCGTGAAACAGCACGTGTCAGCTACTCAAACCTCGCTATCCCTGCCCTCTGCTGTACCCTAAGGTGGCACTTACCTGGCTGCTTGATCGCCTAAAGATCCAATAAAGATGGCAAAAGCATTTACTTGAGGGTTGCTTGTCAGGATCTGGGCAAACTTGGCAGGGTGTATTCCATAGCGAGACAGGTTGGCATCACTTAAGACGATGACAAAGTACTCATCAGCTTCTTCTTTGACGATTTCCTTGATGGCATGTTCTGTCCCCT
The DNA here is from genome assembly GCF_032405125.1 of Capricornis sumatraensis. Lineage (NCBI taxonomy): Eukaryota > Metazoa > Chordata > Mammalia > Artiodactyla > Bovidae > Capricornis > Capricornis sumatraensis. The sequence goes on from NC_091080.1 coordinate 21,669,553, forward strand.
CTAAGGTGTGGTCCCCACTCATGCAGAACTGAGCATGGGCATGCATCGTCTGGGGGTAAGAGACATGGCACAAAAGCCACTAATGAGAAGCTTTCTTTAAAGAAAAAAAAAAAACACATGATTTTTTTGTTGACAGTGAGAAAGCTCACCAATACTCTGAGCGAGTTCTATGTAATTTGCACCTTAGACTGACCACAGTACACAGTGATACCTGGATGTGGTCAAGAGTTTTGTTAAAAACAGGAAATGTTCCAACACGATCCCAGTCGACACTGAGTTTTAAGACTCAAGCTGCCATTTAAAGTGAGAATATGTAGGGACTTCCCTGGTGGTCCAGTGGTTAAGAGTCCGCCTTCCAGTGCAGGGGACGTTGGTTCCATCCCTGGTTGAGGAACTGTGATCCCACATGCTGGGGGCTAAGGAGGGGACACGCAACTACTACTGAGTCCTCAGGCCGCAGTGAAGACCCAGCACAGCCAATAAAAACAAGCAAACAAAAATCCCCAAAGCCTTACAAAAATGTCAGGAAACGTAAGAGAACAGGAAGCTTGGTGTCACGTGGGAGAATGGAGATAACACAGCAGAAAAATAAGGAATGGTTTGGGTTTCTAATAAACAAAGTTATAATATTAAGCACTGTTCTTAGTAGGAATGGAGGAAATTTACTCTGATAAACCTGATGAGTCTGTTTCTACTGTAGATCTAAGTATGTGAAACTGAATTTATTGTTAGAAAAATACTAAGAAATACATAAAATTGGGGTTAGAGAGTACTCTAGAAGGAGTCCTTTTCCTTCTGAAATATGTAGGGGCTCAGAAGAACTCTAGAGAATATAGACTGTAGATCCTGACACTAAGCTGAGTCCCCTCAAAATACATAGGGAACAAAGTTTAAATTCTGTATGGTATAGATCAGGAATTTTGGCATAAGTGCCTTCTCATATTAATGCTTAAATTTCTGTGAAACAGAGTCTTTTTGCTTCCAGTTAACTGCTGCTTCTTCAGTGAATCTTTTCAGCGACCAGGTGGAAGGTTTCATAATATAGAGGTAATTGAATGCATTTACCTTGAGAATTTCTAGTCTTTGCTTGTTGTCCTTGGGGACTTTGTTAATTGGAACTAGACCAATGTTGTATCCATCTCCAGAGTGTCCAGCGATGTCATACTACAGGCAAGAGAATCAGATTTAGAATCCTCTGTCCACTAAAAAATGGTCACTGGACCTATAAAGCATCCAACTTTGTTTTGTTATTGCCCAGAACTGCCAAACATAAGTCCATGGGTGTTTACCAACAAAGGCAAAAAAAGTCCATGCTCCTTCCCTTCCGGTCCATTCTCATGTGATCTCTGCTCTCCAGCCGCAGGGAGAGAGTATGAGGAGGGCTTCAGGGGCTATCAAGAATTCTGTTCTTAACTTTCAGGGGGAGAGCTTCACAAAACATACACATATGTACACACACACCCCACATTGTCATTAAGCAGAATTCTAAGGTGGCCTCCAAGATTCCTGGCGCCTTTGGTATATACAACCTATACAGTCTTCTCCCCGTAGATGTGGGCAGGACCTCAGGATTATGTTATGTAAGGAGGCCAAAGGGATTTTGCAGATGTAATTAAGGTTACTAATCATCTGGCTCTGAGTTGATCAAAACAAAGATTATCTGGATGGGCCTAATTTAATCACATGAGCCCTTAAAAAGTTGAGAGATTTCTTTCTTGCTGATGGTGGAAGGGAAAGAGATTTGAGTGTGGGGAAATTTGATATGTGGGAGTTATCTGTGGTTTAGATGGTGGGCACCACAGAGCAGGACCCCAAGAATCACATCTAGGAATGACCCTGCCTAAGAGCCAGCACTGAAACAGGGACCTCAGTTCTACAACCTCAAGGAACCAAATTCTGCCAGTCTGAATGGGCTTGAAAGCAGATTCTTCACCAGAGCCTTCGAGTAAGAGCCCAGGCTGGCTGACATCCTGATTTCAGCCTTGTAAGACTCTAAGCGGAGAACTCAAGTGAGCCTGCCTGGAGTTCTCAACTACAGAACTGTGACTTTAACAGGTATTGCTTTAAGAAGCTACTGCTGCTGCTGCTAAGTTGCTTCAGTCGTGTCCGACTCTGTGCGACCCCATAGACAGCAGCCCACCAGGCTCCCCGTCGCTGGGATCCTCCAGGCAAGAACACTGGAGTGGGGTGCCATTTCCTTCTCCAATGCATGAAGGTGAAAAGTGAAAGTGAAGTCGCTCAGTTGTGTCTGACTCTTAGCAACCCCATGGACTGCAGCCTACCAGGCTCCTCCGTCCATGGGACTTTCCAGGCAAGAGTACTGGAGTGGGGTGCAAGAAGCTAAGTCTATGGTAATTTGTTACACGGCAGTAGAAAACTAATACACATACTTTTTTTTTTTCCTGAACACAAAAGTGAATATATTCACTGTAGAAGTTATAGAAAAGCACAAAACAGAAAGTAAAGAGGAACTAAAGAGCCTCTCAATGACGGTGAGAGAGGAGAGAGAAAAAGCTGACTTAAAATTCAACGTTCAAAAAACTAAGATAATGGCACCTGGTCCCATCACTTCATGGCAAATAGAAGGGGGAAAAGTGGGGAAAAGTGGAAGCAGTGACAGACTTTATTTTCCTGGGCTCCAAAATCACTGTGGACAGTGACTGCAGCCATGAAATTCAAAGATGCCTGCTCCTTGGAAGAAAAGCTACGACAAACCCAGACAGTGTATTAAAAAGCAAAGACATCACTTTGTTGACAAAAGGTCCTTATAGGCAAAGCTATGGTTTTTCCAGTAGTCATGTACACATGTGAGAGCTGGACCCTCCCTAAAGAAGACTGGGCACTGAAGAAGTGAAGCTTTCGAACCGTGGTGTTGGAGAAGACTCTTGAGAGTCCTTGGACAGCAAAATCAAACCAGTCCATCCTAAAGGAAATCAACCCTGAATATTCATTGGAAGGGCTGAGGGTGAAGCTCCAATCCTCTGGCCACCTGGTGTGAAGAGCCGACTCATTGGAAAAGACCTCAGTGCTGGGAAAGATGGCAGGTGAAAGGAGAAGGTGGTGGCAGAGGACGCGATGGCTGGATGGCATCACTGACTGACGGACAGGAGTTTGAGCAAGCTCTGGGAGCTGGTGGAGGACAGAGGAGCCTGGCATGCTGCAATCACGGGGTTGGAAAGAGTTGGATACGACTTAGCAACTGAAAGATAATAACAACAAAGAAGTAGAAATTATCCATGATCCCATTATTGAAAGGCAACTTCTGTTAATGGTTTCTTATATAAGTTCACACACACGTCAGCATCAACATGATTTTTAACTAATGGGTAACACTGACCATGTGGTTTTATAATCTGCTTTTCTATTTAATAGTGCATGACAGAGATTTTTCAGTTTAGCAAATACCTTTTAAATTCGCTCTCTCACAATGCACAAGAGAAAGTCCTGTCTGTTGAGAAAAGGCTGGAAATGAGACAGGGTATTGCATTTTTATAGAACTTGGGAAGAAGTTTGGGATTTGAGGCAACTATAATTGGAGCAAGGTGGTTCTCTCCAATTGTGGGGTTTGCCCCTGAATTCCCTTTCTCCTCTCATTTTCCTCTAAGAATTTTTTGTGATACTGACATAAAGATTGGAATAGACCTCAGGGCATTTGAGCAACTGGGGGATCTGAAAAGAAAATTCTGGGTGTGAGTCTGGGGCAAAATATTTTAGGGATTACTTGGAGTGCTATGGGCTTCCCTGGTGGCTCAGCTGGTAAAGCCTGCAATGCAGGAGACCCAGATTCAATCCCTGGGTTGGAAAGATCCTGGAATGCTAAGGGTCAAAATACTTCAGAATCACTACTATCTATTCACCATCAGTCAATAGCTGTCTTTTGAACACCTACCACATGCAAAACACTGCTTAAGGTGTTGAAAGTGTTAGTAGCTCAAGTCATGTCTGACTCTTTGTGACCCCTTGGACTGTAGCCCACCAGGCTCCTCTGTCCATGAGATTCTCCACACAAGAATACTGGAGTGGTTTGTCATTTCCTTCTCCAGGGGACCTTTCCGACCCAGGGATCAAACCTGGGTCTCCTGCATTGAGGGAACTCCTAAGGTGTTGAGGGGAATGCAGTGATTTCTTTTCATGTCTATTCTTTTATATCCGGTGAGTTTTTTGAGGGCAAGGCTGTATCTTATTCATCTTAACACATTTTATTATCTATGAGTAGCCCTGCTGCGTTTATTGTTGAAATGCTTTGAAAGAGTTGCAATCAAGTTTGGAAATTAAGAAGCTTTCCTTTCCCATGTGTGCTACATTCTTTCACAAATAAGTTCTGCAGAAGCTGGAATGCATTTTTTTCCTCCCAGCACTCATGTGATACATGGTGGTTAACCCAAGCTAGCTGACAAAAACAACCCATAACATAACTGAAATCATGGTATTTAGAATGAAAAGTAGAACATTTTCTGTTGAAATAATTTTTATGCAAAAATAAGGAGTCAGAAGGCAGTCAGGTTACGGGGAAAGATGAGCTCTATTCTAGACCTGCTGGGACTGTGCATCTGGGGAGACGTCAGAGAAGAAACCTATTTCTTGTCATCTGCGATGTGGCTGTCACCCTCAGGAGGGGTCAGTGTGACTGTCAAGGGTGAATACACAGAAAGAGAAGGGCAGAGGACCCCAACCAAGTCTTGGGGGGCATCCTCCTCGTTGAGGTGGAAGAAAGACCCAGGGAGGAGTGAAGAAGATGCGAACGAGAAGTGGCGGATGCAGAGTACCCGGGATGGCCCTGGAAATCAGCATGCGTGGCTCAGAAGCGGCTGTGGAACAGTGCTGAGTGACATTCACCGTGGCCATCCAGGAGCAGGGTGACTAATGACCTCTGGGCAGAGACTCACTGGAGGCCTTCGGGGGCACAATTTCAGTAAAAGGTTTGTGGTATGAGATAGAAACAGAACAGCATCTAGACAGGTGTCTGGGGAGAGGTGCCCGCATTTCATAGGCACCTCACTGCCTATAAAGAGAGGAGACAACTCATTGGAAAAGACCCTGATGCTGGGAAAGACTTGAGGGCGGGAGGAGAAGGGGGTGACAGAGGATGAGATGGTTGGATGGCATCACCGACTCGATGGCTGTGAGTTTAAGCATAGTGCAGGACAAAGAAGTCTGGCGTGCTGCAGGTCATGCGGTCACAGAGGCAGACATGATGGAGCTACTGAGCACCAGCAAGAGCGGAGGCGGTGGGGGGAGATCAGGGTCACAGTCAGAGGGCCAAGTCTGGAGAGAGGGGAAGGACACGTTTTTCCTGAGCCTAAAAGGAAGGCAGAGACAAGCATACAATCGAAGGGATAAGCAGACAAATGAAGGCCCATATAGGATGTCTATTTAAAAGCTATAAATCATGGTCTCCTGTATTACAGGCAGATTCTTTACCGTCTGAACCACCAGGGAAGCCCATAAATCAGCCTGCAAATTGCTAAATAAAATATGTTCTTCCTCTACTTTGATAAATAGACATTATAATGACCTGGAAAGCCAGGGTCAAATTCCGAACACTTGGATTCTCGAAGCTCCATGCTAGAACACGGCGGTGTGGGCGGGACTGGCCCCTGGCTTGCAGCCCATGCCCTTCTCTCTGTCGCTGGCTCTGTCCCCAGCTCGAGGGGACAGGCGCGTGTGTGGACACACGCCATCACACCTTTGTGTCCGCACAGTGCTGGCTGTGCACACCATTGGCCAGTCGGCCCAGGAAGGCGGACCTAAGAAAGACACCCAAGAAACAGACTTGGGGTCACCCGAGCAGGACAGCTGGGGATCCCAGGACCTGGAAGCAGGTGCCAGACACAGAATCTAAGTGGGCTTGCTCCACCGGCCCCACGGACTCTTCCCTCAATGGAAGGGCATGCTCAGAGGAGGGCCAGGGCGGGACACTAGTCTGTGCCTGGTTTTAGAGTGTTTTATTAAAAATGCAAAGGATGGTATGAAAGAATATTGGGGGAAATTTGCCAATCCACTAAAAAAACTTGGTAAGAAACGCTTTCCAGGGATATAAAAAATTCCATATATGAAAAAAAAAAATCTCTGTGTCTAGTTTGCTGTCATTGTCGTGAAAAGGTAGCAAAATTTAAAACCTAAAGGCAGCACAGCCCTGGATGATGGCGTGCTGGCTTCAGTAGATGCCTGACCACGGTCACCAAGGGCTCAGTGCGAGGACAGGCCTAGATGTGGAGGAAACCTGCACAACTCCTCCACGGACGCAAGCGCCAGGCCCCGTCCAGACTGACTGACCATGGTCACGGCAGGAACTGTTCTGAACGGAGAACAATGGCAACAACGGCAGTACCCTTGCCTGGAACATCCCATGGACAGAGGAGTCTGACCGGCTACAGTCCATCGGATCACAAGAGTCAGACACAGCTGAGCGACTAAACCACCACTGAGAAGGGGCCAGGCAAACTGCTCTCATCATGGGGCTGTGAAGTAATCTGTTAAAATGGGAATCTTACACATGATGGGGTAAGACCAGTTCCTAGAAGCAGAAGTGAGTTTCCCTTATTTGGCTCAGACAAGGCGAAGGCCACACTTAGTCGTGTCCAACTCTTTGCGACCCCATGGACTGTAGCCATCAGAGCGCTATAAATACATATTTGATTTTTTCTTCTCCTTTTAACTGATGGTTAAATATCTTACCGACCAGATGACCATGGGTGATACTATAGAAATAAGTATTTGACCATGTGGTCTGCTTACAGGGTTGACACAACTGGTCACTGCAAGGGAAAAAGTTGCTAGTTAATTATTAAACAAATAGTAGTCAGGCTTTCCTGGCGACTCAGGGGTAAAGAATCCGCCTGCCAACGCAGGGGGACACAGGTTGGGTCCCAGGTCTGGGAAGATCCCACGTGCCCTGGAGCAATTAGGCCCCTGTGTCACATCTACGGAGTCTGTGCTCCAGAGACTGCAAGTCACAACTACTGACCCCGCAAGCCGCAGCTACTGGCCCCGCGAGCCACAACTACTGACCCCGCGAGCCGCAGCTACTGCGGCCCGGGTGCCCCGGAGCCTGCGCTCACAGCAAGGGAAGCCGTCATAACGAGACGTCCTGGGACTGCAGCTAGAGCGCAGTCCCTACTCTTCGCAGCTAGGGAAAAGCCTGTACAGCAACGAAGACCTAGTGCAGCCAAAAGAAAAACAAAGAAAAAAATTTAAAAAACTAAAAAAAAAAAAAAAAAAAAGAAATCCAAATAGTAGTCAAATGAATTGCTGGATGTTCCTTATCAAAAACAGATACTGACTGACTGAACCTCCACAAACATTTTAGTCTCAAAACAGTCTATCATTTGATCAAACGATCACTTAATTATCTGCCCAGGAGAAAAAAAAGCATTCTACACTTTTTCGGGTAAATGAGATGGACAGGTGAGTTGCACACCTTCCTCCCTCCTCCCTCCCTCCCTTTATTTGCAGCAAGGAAAGTGCAGTTTGCAGAAAGATCTCCCTTTGTCTGTGTCTAGTTAGTATTACAAAGGCTGAGAAGACACACCTAAAGGACAGGATGAGGCTTTTAAAATAGTTTGCGGGCTCTGGTTCTCATCTTCCAAATGGGCTTGGGGATTCTTCTGCGTCCAAAGTAAATAAAATGCTTGAGAGGAATTCAAAGTACATCCAAATGTGAAGCATTCGCTGGCGTTACTGGGGATCATGTTAAGCTTCCATGAAAAACCATCCTTCTATGTCGTAATTATCTGGGATCTGCTCTCCAAGGATCCCAACACTTTATAGAGAGTAATTTGCTAATCCTCAAAATCGTCTGGGTGAAAGGAAAAAGTATACAGACTCATCCATTTCTGTTTCTAATGCCTGATTCTGCCACTTACCCAGTGTCGGGACAGACTGGCTTCTAGGCAGGACTCGTAGAACTCTTTAAACAAGAACCTCATTGTTGCTGTCAACCGTCTAACATTTATTTTCTTTCTTTTTTTCTGCCTAACATTTAGACCACAACTTTTTCTAAGTAGCTCAAAATTTTTGTGATCATGATTTCTCCACTTTTCAGAGCCTCCCTTAAATCTCTGTGGAGTCCTGCATTTAACATCCAACATAAACATTAAACCACAGCAGCAAAGAAAAGTCTCAACTAGAGAGGACTGATTTTAATACTTTTTTTGCTTTAGAAACTTGTTTAAATACCCTTTTGCTATATTTTCTTTTGCAAATCTCATTTGTTCAGAGAAAAGCAGGAAAAAAATGAAAACAAATGCTGAGTTTTGGTCCAAGACACAAAAATTTATCATCAGATTAGAAGGATGATTTATAATGTAATATTTAGATGGCAAAGAAAAGCTTTATTTCCAACAAAGAGCTATTAGCCTTTTTATGAATAAGGTTTGTGTTTAAATTTCTGTTGGGAAGGATAATCGTTTGCTAACTTTAGGAGGAATTGTGCTTTAGTATACCTGTTGGGCTTCCCTGGTGGCTCAGGTTGTAAAGAATCTGCCTGCAATGTGGGAGATCTGGGTTCAATCCCTGGGTTGGGAAGATCCCCTGGAGAAGGGCATGGCAACCCACTCTAGTATTCTTGCTGGAGAATTGCTATGCACAGAGGAGCCTGGCGGGCTACAGTCCACAGGGTCACAAAGAGTCAGACACGACTAAGTGACTAAGCACATATCTCTATATTTAAAGTAGCAAGAGACAATCATTTGAGGCTATTTTGGAAGTCTGATAATATGTGAAATTCTAATCTCCTTCTGGACGTACAAATACACCATTCTCAGGTAGGACTGCTGACAGCCAACCAGCCAAGGATGAGACAATAAATACAATTAAAAAGGTCAAGAGATGCGCCAACAGAACTCTAGGGTGCAGACAATAATCTACAGTGTCAGTTACCGCCGAGCTTTCTTCATAGCGAAGTCAGTGTAAAGAGAAGGATGTTCTGGGGGTCAAAGGCTCTAGACTTAGCTCCAACTTTAACAAGCTTTGTGACCTTAGGTGAGTTACTTAACCCTTCCAAATCTTATTTCCACGTTATAGATAAGGCTGGCTGAGATGACCTCTAACCCTGTGTGCTTGTAAACCACTGAGCCTCTCTGACTAGTAGGGATGATCTCTGTTTCACCTAATCTCAGAGGGTCACTGAAAGGCTAGGACAATACATTTAATGAGCATAATGTCAACGTTATGGTTTACAAAGTGCTTCTGTCTATCTGATTTCATTCTGATTTTCTCCACACCTTTGTGATTGGTGTTAATATAATTTCCCAAATTAAAAAAAATCGATGCTCAGAGAGATTAACAGACTTTCTTAAGGTCAGAAATCTAGTGGTGACGGAGTGGAATCTGAATCCAGGCGCTCTAAGTCCAATGCTTTTACTGAAGAGAAACAACTGTTCCTAACTACTGCCCCGCCCCTCTAGCCTGTCCCAGTCTTTACCTAGGAATTCTGAACTTTCACATCTATGATTGAGTCAATTCTGAATTCCTGTTTAACTCTGAATGGACTTAGAGAAGTCTGTACACCCTTCTTCACTTTTACTTCCAAGCAGAGGAAGAATGTACTCAGGAAATTCCCTGGTGGCCCAGTGGTTGGGACTCTACCTCCACTGCCAGGGCTTGATCCCTGGTCACGGAACTAAAATTCCATGAGCTATGTGGTGTGGACAAAAAAATAAATAAATAAGAAGAAAAAAAGTCTATGTGGGAATTCTCTGGTGCTCCAGTGGTTGGGACTTAGAGCGCCCACTGCCATGGGCCTGGGTTCAGTCTCTGGCTGAGGAGCTAAGATCCTGCCAGCTGCATGGTACAGCCAAAAAAAAAAAAAAATTCATCCAAAGCTTGAGCTGATGATTGATTTCTCTTTCTAAATGTGTGAAACATGCCTGAGATATTAGAAAAAGGAGAGTGATAGATGCGGAACCAAGTTTTTGATAGAAGGAATTTTCCCAGCAGGTGCTGGTTTGAGTCACACCTTTCCACATCTTTCTGACCAAGATGTCTTTGAGAAGAGTATGTCTACTACACCTCCTTTGGGTGATGGAGGAGAAGATAAGAGTACTTTATGTAAGTGGTATATTTGCTCCTAAATTACAGCTTTCTAAGTATACCGATTGGGCAGAAACGATACGGCTCTAAGGACAAGGAATAAAATGTGAGTGAAGAAAAGGCCATGAAGTGGGAGTCAGACATCCTGGCTGTTTACGGTTTAGCTGTGTGACTTTGGGATGTAGATTTTTATTTTCTCATCTTAAAACAGAGGCTGGTGAAAAAAATTCCCAAGATCCTCTCTGCTGCAAAGACCCTAAGAGAATTCTGGGGGCCCACCCAAGAAATGGACTGAGAAAGTCTGCTTCACTTAGTTACAGGGACACCTGTGCCTGTTTTTTTTGTGTCAAGGGAGTGAGCCATCTAAGTCTAGGTGAGGACGGACGAAGCTTTTCCCGAAAAGAATGCCTCCAGAATCTGTAAGATATAATGATCCAGTGTTGGCCCTACAATAGCGGTTTTCTAACTCTAAAATTTTTTTAAGCAGTGGAATTCTTTCTCCAAATGAAATATTGCACAAAGCCCAGACTGTGAAACGTCATGCAATATCAACACAAGTGGAATTAGTTTGGTGGAGCTGGGGATGAAGGCGGAAGGGGTAAAACGTGCCGTCCACACACCTTCACCCTCCGACATCCTTCAGGGGCTCCTTTTACTCTGTTAGGGAGACTCCCTGGTGGTCTAGTGATTAGGACTTGGCGCTTTCACTGGTGTGGCCTGAGTTCAATCTTTGGTCGGGGAACTAAGATCCCACGAGCTGTGCGGCGCAGCCAAAAGAAGAAAGATGAAACCACGGTCTTAGAAGTGATTTATATGTCTCCACGGAAACACTACATTTGAGGGGTTTCTTCCCAAGTTCAACTTCTCAATAATTCAGCCTATTTTCTGGTGTCACTATTTGAGTGCTCAGTAGAGAAATACCTAACTTCTGGTGTTACTGAATATTTTGAAGGAAAAAAAAATTAAATTAGGCATTAAGAGCTTTTGCAAAGGTGATCTGCTTTAAGGTTATAGTGAAAACATTCCCAGGGTTTGGAGAAATCATGAGGAACAAACTGGAATGAAGGAAAAGGAAAAAACACTTCCTGACTTAAATGAAATGGCTCCCTACTTTTCAGGCCAATGTTTAAGCGCTACATGACTATTACAAATTCTGCTGGTTTTAAGATTAGAAGACTTTATGCTGATTTATTCAGAGAAGGCAATGGCCCCCCACTCTAGTACTCTTGCCTGGAAAATCCCATGGATGGAGGAGCCTGGTAGGCTTCAGTCCATGGGGTTGCTAAGAGTCGGACACGACTGAGCGACTTCACTTTCACTATTCTCTTTCATGCATTGGAGAAGGAAATGGCAACCCACTCCAGTGTTCTTGCCTGGAGAATCCCAGGTGCGGGGAGCCTGGTGGGCTGATGTCTACGGGGTCGCACCAAGTCAGACATGACTGAAGTGACTTAGTAGCAGCATGCTGATTATTAGCAAACAATGTTGCTCCTATCTTAAGCCTACTTCAGTGGTTCCTGAGAATAACTGAACTCAGTGCAGAGAACAATTATGAGAAACTTAAAACATTCCAGATGCTTCTGAAACGTGTTCTGCCACTGAATTACTTTTTCTTTTCAGATATCCTTGCTCAAAGGTCCTTTCCTTCTCAGTAATTCTTACTCATGGGTTTTGCTAAGCTGCAATAAAAGTGGAAAGCGAAAGTGCTAGTCGCTCAGTCGTGTCTGACTCGTCAAGACCCCATGGACTGTAGCCCGCCAGGTTTCTCTGTCCATGGGATTCTCCAGGCAAGAATCCTGGAGTGGGCTGCCAGCTCCTCCTCCAGGGGATCTTCCAACCCAGGGATCGAACCTGGGTCTGCTGCACTGCAGGCAGATTCTTTATTGTTTGAGCCCAGCTTCATCTTAGATTTGGACTCTAATGACCCAGAGCCCAGGAGCTGAGCCGAAGACAAAGAAAACACACAGTAGACGCCAAGAGAGAGGCTGTGGGAAGAGTCCAGATCCCTGAGCCAGGCCAGTGGCTTCTGAAGTTTTTAAAGCAAACAGACTCGAGAGCCTTACAACGGAGGTATGACTGCAGGAAGACAACATGAAGAACTTTCTGGAACTGGGGAGTGGGGAGGCTCAGCATATACTGCTGAATTCCTAACATATGACAGCACATGCAATGCCATCCTGGGCTATGGAAAATATAATTTTCACTAGGAACTCCTAAAACTGTCATTTGCTCATGCCTCATTTTATATTTGTTAAGTGACACACTTTCATTACTTATTCCTAGTCCTTATGTTTCCTTCAGAGATGAGAACATCAAAGTACAGACAGATTAAATGAGTTGGATATGATCATATAGTATAAAGATATAGAACATGGACTCCCCTGGCGGTCCAGTGGTTAAGACTACGCCTTCCAATGCAGGGGGTGCAGGTTCAATCCCTGGCTGGGGAGCTAAAATCCCACATGCCTCCTGGCTGAAAAACCAAAACATAAAACAGAACCAACATTGTAACAAATTCAATAAAAACTTTAAAAATGGTCTTCTCAGTTCAGTTCAGTTGCTCAGTCGCGTCTGACTCTTTGTGACCCCATGGATTGCAGCATGTCAAGCTTCTCCAGCCATCACCAACTCCCAAAGCTTGCTCAAACCCATGTCCATCGAGTCAGTGATGCCATCCAACTATCTCATCCTCTGTCGTCCCCTTCTCCTCCTGCCTGCAATCTTTCCCAGCATCAGGGTCTTTTCCAATGAGTCAGCTCTTCACATCAGGTGGCCAAAGTACTGGAGTTTCAGCTTTATCAGTCCTTCCAATGAATATTCAGGACTGATTTCCTTTAGGATGGACTGGTTGGATCTTATTGCAGTCCAAGGGACTCTCAAAGAGTCTTCTCCAGCACCATAGTTCAAAAGCATCAGTTCTTCGGCACTCGGCTTTCTTTATGGTCCAACTCTCACATCCATATATGACTACTGGAAAAACCATAGCCTTGATTAGATGGACCTTTGTTGGCAAAGTAATGTCTCTGCTTTTTAATATGCTGTCTAGGTTGGTCATAGCTTCTCTTCCAAGAAGCAAGTGTCTTTTAATTTCATGGCTGCAGTCACCATCTGCAGTGACTTTGGAACCCAAGAAAATAAAGTCTGTCACTGTTTCCATTGTTTCCCAAACTATTTGCCATTAAGTGATAGGATCAGATGCCATGATCTTAGTTTTCTGAATGTTGAGTTTTAAGCCAACTTTTTCACTCTCCTCTTTCACTTTCATCAAGAGGCTCTTTAGTTTTTCATCAAGGGGCTCTTTCACTTTCATCAAGAGGCTCTTCTTCTCCCCCTAAAAAGATAACAGAACTGAGTAGACAGGACTCTGTCACTTGATGTATATGTATCAGATGTCTCTGAGAAGGTACCAAAAAAAAAAAAATCTGCCCACAGTGGCCACTGGCAGGGAGGGTAACTGGGAGCTAAGAGAGGGGAGCAAAGGCTCATCCTTCACGCTGCCTTCTTTGTGCCTTTTACACATGTACCATGTGGTCCCATTACTTGCATCTCCACATATTTCATAATACACGGAAAAAGGTCTTGCAGAATGCACACAGGCTTCATCCCACCAGCTGCTTGCCTTCTTCAAAGAAGGCCTGGTGAGCCCCAGCAGAGCCCGGGCAGCCTGTGGATACTCAGAATCTTGGTTATGTTGGCACAGGTGGTGGGAAGATTATACAGTGTGTCTCCAGTGCACCTGCTGTGGGGGGAAAGCCTGTCAGGAGTTCTGGAGACATAGAGGCTATTGGGAAAAGGTACATGACACCAAGATAAAGTAGCCGGACAGATCCACAGCATTCTACAAGACAGATGACCTGGAGTCTATAGAGGGTGGCCATCATGAAAAGTAAAATGACAGTGGCAGGAAAGGTGGTGGCACAGGTTAAAAGAGGTGGAACAAAAAATGAGGTGGGGACTGCGACTGGATCCCAGATTGAGAAAGATGATTAGTAACTCTTGGGATGGTTTATATTCCATAGCCCAGGAGGGCAACCATTGGGATGGTTGGGGAAAGTGAACGGGGACTGAATAATTTAAAAATACACTGGAGTGTAGTTACTTTACAACACTGTACTAATCCCTGCTGCAGAGCGAAGCGGGTCAGCCCCATGTTTCCATGTGTCCCCTCTGCTGGGGATTCCTTCTCTCTAGGCCACCAAGGAACACTTGGTAGAGCTCCCTGTGCCGTCCGGTAGGCTCCCGTTAGCCTCTGCTTTATACACAGTGTCAACGGTGGGTATATATTAACCCTAATCCCCCAACTCATCCCTCTTCCCTCCTCAGTATCCATGCATCTGTCCTCTACCTCTGTGTTTACACCAGAATATTACTCAGCCATAAAAAGGAACGAAACGGGGTCATTTGTAGACGAGCATGGACCTAGAGACTGTCATCTAGGGTGAATTCAGAGAGTGAAAAACAAGTATGAAATATTAACCCATACATGTGGGATCTGAAAACACTGGTATAGACGGTCTTGTTTACAAAGCAGAAATAAAGACATGGGTTGGATATTATAAGTATGATGAAATTAATTGATGATTTTCTTAGAAGTAATAATGGTATTGAGATCGTATTAGGGAATGTCTTGACTCTTAGCAGAAGTATAGTAAAGAATTTAGAGACAAAGAAGTATGACAGTTAGGACTTACTTTCCAATACATCAGAGAGGATAAAAAGAGTATATATTCAGAGAGGGACATAAAGAGATGAGGGGAAAAGGGATCACTTGGTGAATCTAAGCAAAGGCACATGGGCGGTCATCTTATAGTTCAACTTTCTTGTAGATTAAACCTTTTTCAAAATAAACAAATTTGGAAACAAAGGGGAAAAGCTTAAGAACAAAACAAAATAGGGAAAACAGAGAGAAGCGTCCGGGGCTAGTGTAGCCTTCCGGCTCCGGGCAAGCCCGGAACGTCTCTGGGCCTCGGTTTCCGGTCTGAGGAGGGAGTGCACTGTGCGGTGACCGCAGCGGTGGAGAGCAGGGCCGCAGTGAGGAATCCGCAGGCAAAGCCCTCCGCCTCCTGACTTCCCTCCCCATCCCTCCAGACACCCAGCGAAGGACCACTTTTCCTCAGAGAGCTCATCTTGTGAAATCGTAAGGAGTTTCTCCTTCTGTTGTGAAGATTTTAATCCTTTTAGCTTCTTAGGACTTTCTATCATCTTAAAAAAATATCTGCAGGAACTAGATATAGTCAATGTGAGGGGTATAAAAGAAAATGCACAAAGTCAAAACCGTTAAAGCACTTCCTGTTAAAAATCAAATAGCATAAAACACGATGAAGCTTCAAGCCCTGAAAGACCTTTATTGTATCTCAGTGTCTTTCTGTAATTTCACCCGGATTTGTCAGTAAATCAAGTATATTTCAATAACAATGTTTAGAAAGTCAAATGTAGCTATGCTACCTTCTCAATATTTCTTTAGTTTCACAGATTAAAAAAATGAGGAAATTCTTTACAGTGTTGTGGCAACTGAAGAGACCCTCACAAGTACCGCATATTAATGCATATATGTGGAATCTGAAAAGACTGGCATAGGTGATCTTATTTACGGACAGAAATAGAGACACGGACGCAGAGAACAAACGTAGGGATACCAAAAGGGGAAGCTGGGGAGGGGATGAACTGGCAGATTGGGATTGACGTATGCACACTATTGACATGTGTCTGTGCTCAGTCGTGTCCGACTCTTTGCGACCCCGTGGACTGGGATTTTCCAGGCAAGAATATTGGGGTAGGTTGTCATTTCTTCCTCCAGGGGATCATCCTGACCCAGGGATCCAGCCCATAACTCCTGTGGCTCCTGCATTGACAGGCAGTTTCTCTTACCACTGAGTCACCTGGGAAGCCCCGACACTATTGATACTCTTGTTGGTAAGGGTGGCTCACTGCAGCTCTGATGCTCAATGGAAGGAGAACCACTTCCCACCCTCTGAGTGTTTCCTCCATGCCCAAGCACAGAGAAACCAGTTAGAAGATCCCATACTTTTCTGTTCCTTATCAGTTCCTTATCACACTTTTTTGTTCCAAACAAAGAGTTCTTTGTTTCTTTATCTATTATCATCTATCTGGGCTTCCCAGGTGGCCCTCGTGGTGAAGAGCCCGCCTGCCAATGCAGGAGACCTAGGAGATGTGAGTCCACCCCTGGATCAAGGAGATCGCCTGGAGAAGGACATGGATACCCACTCTAGGATTCTTGCTTGGAGGATTCCATGGAGAGAGGAGCCTGGAGTGCTCTGGTCCTTGGGGTCACAAAAGAGGTGAACATGACTGAAGTGACTTAGCAAGCACACATAAAATAGATAACTAATGAGAACCCATTGTATAGCACAGAAGCTCTACTCAATGCTTGGTGGTGAGAAATAGGAAGGAAAGCCAAAAGAGGGGATATATGTATACAGATAGCTGATCACTTTACTGTACAGCAGAAATGAACACAACATTGTAAAGAAACTATGCCCCAATAAATTTTTTTCAAAATATAAAAAGAAAAATGGTGGGAAAAACCCTAAAAAAAAAAAAAAAAAAGAGAGAGGTTGTGTGCGGGTGTCTGGAGAGGTGTGCTCTGCTGTGCCTTTATTCCTGCATGCCTCTCTGGAGTCATCTATCAGAGTTAATTTTTATAGGTCCTCCTCGAAAGGTTCCAAGCTCAAGGTTGGCAGGGAACGCTGTATCTGACAGAGACTGCTCTTAGCAAGTGCTCAATAGGCACCTGTAATTTTGTTGAATTTAGCTGAAATTCAGCAGGTCATGTGCCAACAATTTGTTTTCTAATTGTCAATCAGAAACGAAATGAAACAAGATCTTGTGAATGCTTGCTTCTTTGATATTATTTCTTTCTTTGTACAACATGTCCAGTTGGACTAATTGTTCTTCCAGATTACAGACTTTTAACCGTGAGAATTAGACAAACACAAATCTCTCCATATATTCTGCATGTGAGATGCCGTGAAATATCCAACACGCTCCCTCCCTGTTAGCTTGGTCACTTCCTGCCTTCTGTCTCAGCCTTTACCCAGTCCTGGGGAACTCTGTCAGTCCATTTGTTGCTGAACTTCTACTGAATCTTTCTAAAAATCTGCAAGAAGTAGCTTCACATACAGAACAGTTCTGTTCTCATAGACATAGAAATCCTCTTTCTAATGGGAAAAATGTTTCTAGATAACTATGAATATCTAGATAACTCTGGGCTTCCCGTATGGCTCAGTGGCAAAAAGAATCTCCCTGCCAAGGCAGGAATTGCCAGCAACCCCAGTTTGATCCTTGGGTCTGGAAGATCCCCTGGAGAAGGAAATAAAAACCCACTCCAGTATTCTTGTTTCTTGCCTGGAAAATCCCACGGACTAGAGGAACCTGGTGGGCTAGGCCATAGGGTTGTAAAGAGTCGGACACAACTGAGCACGCACGCACCACATATATGAATATACTGGTTTTAACTGTGGAATGTTTGCTGTGGTCTATGAGAAGTTAAAATCTTCATGTAACTCAAAGGGAGCTCAAAGGGAGCTCAAAGGGAGCTGAGGTACCCTGGGATTCAAGATCCACAAGAGAAGTGAATGGGCTGATCCAATTATTTGCAGAACTCAAGGTTTTAAAACATAGGTGGGATTTATGGTGATACAATGGATGTCTAACCATCTACTTCAATCACAGTGGTCCAAGTGATTGAAGAATTATGCTCCATCTTATACTAGCAAAGACCTAAATTAATTAAAAATGTTAAACCCATATGACATTAAAAAGTACATATACAGTGGAATATTACTCAGTCATAAAAGAATGAAATAATGCCTTTTGCAGCAACATGAATGGACCTGGAAATTGTTGAACTAAGTGAAATAAGCCAGACAGAGACAGACAAATATCATATGAGAACACTTATATGTAGAATCTAAAAAAAAAAAAAAAAACCCAAATGAACTTATTTCCAAAACAGAAAGAGAGTTATACACACAGAATACAAACTTATGGTTATCAAAGGGGAAAAGGGGATTAGGGGAGGAGTACGTTAGGGGGATGGGATTAACATACACACACCACTATATATAAAATAGATAAGCAACAAAGACCTACTGTATAAGACAGGGAACTACACTCAATATCATGTAATAACCTATAACAGAAAAGAATATGAAAAAGAATATATATATATGAATCACTTTGCTGCATACCTGAAACTAACATGATATTGTAAATCAACTATACTTCAAGAAAATATTTTTTAAAAAACACAGAAAAGTAAAAAAAAAAAAAAAAAAATCAAAAATCAAGAAAAACTCATTTGAAGGGAGGGAGGGCTAAGGAGGGAAAGCACTGAACACTCGTCTGGGAGCCATAAGGCAGAACAGGGCTGGCCTGGCTGTGCTCGGATCCTGGCACAGAGACTCCTGGTGACTGAACCCAAGAGGGGTCTGGGGCAGCCCCGTGGTGCTCACTGGTCACCAGGGGCAGCGCATTCCAGCTCCTCAGGGAGACAGAGCTGCTCCCCACGATGAGGGTCCATGTCCCACTGTGTTTGCAGGACGTGGATACTGGCAGAGTCTTAGGCAGCCTGACAACCCACAGCACTCACTGACTCAAGACGCCTGTTCCTTATCCCTTCATTGTAAAAGGAATCTTTCACACAGAGTTTCACACAAGGGACTCTGGGAGCCTCGCAGCCTCAAACGTGGGCCGAAAGTCAATGAAGCGGCGGGTTTCACAGTCTGCTTCTTGCTGTATCCATCACAACACACAGACACGGCTCAGCACAGTAATCCCCAGGTGTGGGCGGGATGTCAAGCTAAGTCATTGGAGATGGGCTGTTTCTGAAGGACGTGTTTGATCTCCAATGCGGTCGAGAGTATTTAGGATAGACTGGGTACCCGTGACCCGTGGCTGCACATATATTGCTCCTCTCAACTGAGCTGCTGGTTAATAATCACTCAGCACCGTGTTCAGGTTATTTGCTCTGGTCAAAGCCAGGAGTACAGTGCCCTTCTCAGAGCTCAAAGCAAACTCAGTGATGACCAAAGGGCTATCATCGAAAGGGGATCATTTCTCCCAGGGCACCTTCGCCATCGGCTGGGGAGACTCCTGTCACTGTGTGACCCTCCCTGTGAGCCAAGGCCAGGCAACGCTGAGAACCGTGGGAGGCGGCCTGGTTGGTGATGGAGCAGGAATGGATGGGTGGGTGAGGGGTGCTGGGGTGGGGACGGTGGCCCTGAGAAACCTGGGGAGACGCCTGCCGTGCTTCTATCTGCCTGTTTCTGCTCCTCCCCACCCCCCTCCAACGTGCGGCTTCCTGGGCGGCTCAGCGGTAAAGAATCCGCTTGCTGATGCGGAGACGCAGGCTCCATCCCTCGGCTGGGAAGATCCCCTGAAGAAGGAAATGGCAACCTGCTCGGTATTCTTGCCGGGGAAGTCCCATGGACAGAGGAGCCTGGCGGGCTCTAGTCCAGAGGGTGGCAAAGGAATCGGACACGAGTGAGTGACTCAACGACAACAGCAACACCACAACATCACACAGCTTGTCAAGGGCAGTGCTTTCTTCTGTAGCTACTGGTCTTTAGGTCACAGTCTTATCATTTTCTGATTATTACAGCAGACGAAACAGAAGGCTCCCTTTCTTGGTGCTGACAGATGGGTTGATGAGAAGATGAAGACCCTGTCTGCTCCAGGTGAGCACCCCCCAGCCAGCCTCACGTCCTGACTCCGGGCGACTCCTGGGCAGATGGGGTCTGGGATGCCTCTCACCCTCCACAGTTCACGCCGTTACCTTAAACTTCTCCTCATAGTTCTCGAAGGCCTCCATGACCATGCACACAGCTTCCATCGAGCGCTCGAGCCGGCCATCCACCCCGTTGAAGCGGTACATGCTGCCCGACACGTCTACCACCAGGCGCAGGCGCTTGGGTTTCTGTTGGGGGCTGCCCATCTGAGGGAGGGATGACAGAAAGGCCTTGAGAACCAGAAAACCATCACTGGCTGTGGTTCTGAGGGGTCTCACGCCAGCCCCAGAGTGCCAGCTGCCAGGTAGGTGCGTCAGCTGTAGGCTGCGTCCTGCACAAGGCTGTCCTGGCAGGTGAGGAGGCATGGGTTTGTACCGTTAGGAATCGGGTCACACAGCTAGAGGTGAGTGGGGGGCTCCCCATCAATCATATTACCACCCAAGCTCTGCCTTATGTCAGATCAGCGGCAACATGAGATTCTCACAGGAGCACAAACCCTACTGTGAACTGTGCGTGTGAGGAATCTAGGCTGCTTACTCTTTATGAGAATCTAATGCCTGATAATCCGATTCTGCAGGAGGAGGAGGGGGCAACAGAAGATGCGATGGGTGGATGGTATCACCGACTCAATGGACATGAGCTTGAGCAAACTCTGGGAGAGAGTGGAAGACAGGGAAGCCTGGCGTGCTGCAGTCTATGGGGTAGCAAAGAGTCAGACACGACTTGGCGACTGAACAATAACAATCATTTCATCATATAATTACAATGTAATAATAATAGAAATATCAATAAAGTACACAATAAACAAAATGTGTTTGAATCATCCCGAAACCATCCCCCCAACAAACCCTGCCTGGTCCATGGAAAAATTGTCTTCCATGAAACCTGTCCCCAGTGCCCAAAAAGTTGGGGACTGCTGATCTACAGAATTTCAGTAAATGGAGCTTCAGGTTTGTGTTGGTAGTTGGGGCCACATGGGGGAGGATTTTCCTTTGGAATATGGTCCTTTCGAGACCCAACCTAGTCCAGTAGAACTTCCTTAATGAGACTGATGCCATCTTAAAAACAATAATCAGGAAAGAATATAAACCCCAATGCGTCATTTTGTCATTAAGCCTTAGAGCCAGTTTCTCTAGGAAGATGGAGCTATTCTGGCAGCCCACAGCAATTTTACCTGTTGTGTGGTGACCTGAAAATCACTTCCACATGGTCAGTAAGAAATGTCAGATTCCTAAACTCCGGGATGTGAGGGGCAGGGGTTTCCTGGAAAGAAGTAAAGGAAAATCTCTCTTTCTGTCTTTTGCCTTTAGGAAGCTTTCAGCTTTCTACTCCTTCCAGTTACTGAATTACTGCTTCTTTTTACTTTTCCTGGCATTAAAGGCATGAACGTGGCATCGAACTATAGGTCAGCAGCAACCATCAATTAAAGTGTGAAATGCTTAGGAGTTTCAGTTTGGTTTTGGACCCAGGCCTGCCAATGTGCAGAAAGAAAAACAAAAGTATGCTTGTCAGATTTACTTACAAGAGAAAAAGGAGAAAAATTCCAGATTATTTGGTTACCATACACTCGCTGACATGTATGAAAACGAATGAGCAAAGTTAGTCATTTCAAGAAAATGCTGTGGGTACTGGAGTGTAATGGCTGGAGACAGATTCAGTGTATTTCTGAAAAGCTTGTTGAGTCTGCCTACCTTAGGCACTGCCTAACAGTGCCTCATGCTCCATGACGACTCACGGTTTCAGATGTATTTAAACACAGTGGTGGACCACAGTGAGTCAGTAAAGAAAGAGGCCATTGACTCATACCCCTATGGCTCCCCGCCCACCCCACCGACCCCCCGGGTCTCAGTGGCTACTCAGCAATTCCGGTTATTCGAGGATTTTGGAAGTCCAGAGCCCTCTAAGAGACTCACTTACTTGCCATTTTTTGCCCCTTGTATTACTGGAAATATTTTAATGTTATGACTCTTAAACTTTACACTGTGGGAGAATTCCTTATTTTCTAAACATTTCTTTGGTCACACGATAAACACAGATCTTTAAAGGAACAGAACAGCAGAAAACCACTAAGATGGCTCTAGCGTTCTCATCTGAGTCACCCTCTGGGATTCAGGGGCGTGGAGTGACTTGTGTTTCCCCTCCAGGGCACTGCTCTGTGTCCTGGGGGCTCGTCTGAGAGATAGCAGCGGCCTCTCTGGCTCCCAGCGGCTGTTGGCAGGCACTGGCGGCACACCGGAGCCGGGGGTGGCGTGTGTGTTCCCTCCGCCCATCCCGTGGCCCAAGGGTGGTCCTCCTGCTGACAGCCGTGGCCCTTGGCGGGGAGCCCTCCCCATGACCCACCTTGTCCAGGTTCCAGTAAGTGCTCTCTCCTCCGCCCTTTCAGACCGAGGGCAGATCCCTGCTGTTGGAAGACCACACTGTCTCTTTTTGGACTTTCCTACACCCCACCCTAACTTTTGTAAACAGTCTCTTTATTAGGTTCCCTCAAATGCTCAATTTGAGTGTGCCTGGTATTTCTTGACTCATGCTGGGATCTTGATTCATATAATAAACTGTAATATTTATGTTTTCTTCTAATTAAAAATATATATAATGCTTTCCTTGATGGCCATATTCAGGGTTTGTAGTCTTTCGACTAAAACAGCAACTCCAGGAAGCGTCTGCCTGTGAAGAAAGTCAAACTACAGGTCCGAGGCTCCCAGGGCACCCATACTCACTTGTGGCTCCAGCTCACCCCGGCGTTTGTAGATGGCTTTTTCTCCAGTCAGCCCATCAATGATCTTGGCATCATCTAGCTCCCCAGTAGCCTGGTGTCTTAGCCACTGTCTTTCTTTACCTTTAGCCTACAAAGACACACACATGAATGCTTACTTTAGCTCTGGAGAGTCCCTGATACATTTTATGCATGAATAACAGGAAACACGGAGCTTCCCTGGTGGCTCAGTGGTAAAGAATCTGCCTGTCAATGCAGGAGACAAGGGTTCGACCCCTGGATTGGGGAGATTCCCTTGGAGGAGGAAATGGCAACCCATTCCAGTATTCTTGCCTGGAGAATCCCATGGACAGAGGAGCCTGATGGGCTACAACAGTCCGTGGGGTTGCCAAAGAGTTGGACATGACTAAGCAACGAAATAAACTGAACAACAACAACAGGAAACACGCCAGGGATCTTTTCAGTATGTGCTGGTTCTGCACGAGCACAGCTTCACAAATGGACTGGTTTCGGCTCTGCTGACAAAGAAATGCCCTTTGTGTAGATTTTGTCCATGACATGTGTTTTAGCATATGGAAGGACAAAATGAGCTCACGGCGCGTACGAACAGGATAGTGGTATGCAAATGAACCTCTGGAGAAGTATGCAATATCCGTAATGGTGATGCATCTCTTCTGGATTTTCTGTCACGGTACTCCTAGAAAATTTATTAGGTAACAAATTAATCAGCTTGAACTTGTTAACACTGTCTGCAAGCACAGAGAAAACGTAGTCTTCAGATTCTTAAATGTGATCTTCAGATTCTTCCATTTCAAGAAGTTGTTGTTCAAGTTCTCTGTGACTTAGAGTGCAGATGGGAGCGGCTGAGAATCACAGTGCGTAAACATTTCGTACCCTTATACCCTACTGACATTCTGATCATCTACATTCAGGAATCTCCTAAATTCCTTTTCTAAAGATATTTCCACATAATGCTTAAAACTATGCCTAGTGGACTAAGATGAGAGTTAAGTGATAAAGAGTCGTAATATCCCAATGAAGGCACAGGTTTATCAAAGCTGATATTTACATTAAGAACCCAGACAATGAAATAATACTCAGTGCTAAAAACAAATCAGCTATCAAGACATGGAATGACATGGAGGTAACTTAAATGCATATTACTAAATGAAAGAGGTCCATCTGAAAATGCTACAGCAGGTAGGGTTCCAACAATACGACATTCTGTAAAAGGGCGAAGCTATGGGGAAAGTAAAAGAAGTCAGTGGTTGCCAAGGGTTGGTGGGGAGGGAGAGATGAAAAGGGAAGGCACAGAGGATCTTTAGGACAGTGAAACTATTCTAGATGATGCTGCAATGGCAGATACATGTCACTACACATTTATCCAAACCCACAGAATGCACAACACTCAGAGTGATTCCTAATGTAAACTATGGACTCTGGGTGATAACGTGTCAGTAGAGGTTCATCACTTGCAACAAATGTACCATGTCGGTGGTGGATGTTGGTAATAGGGAAGGGCATGTGCGGGGCAGGAGGGATATAGAAATTCTCTGCCCTTTCTGATCAATTTTCTGGGAATCTAAAGTTGTTCTAAAAACCTGAAGTCTCTTAAAAAATCCAGTTATGAATATAATGATAACTCTTTACTATACTGAGCCCATTTTCATTTCAGCAATGCACCTGCCAAGACAAAGAGTGGCTCAGGGTAGAAAAAGCCTAAGACTTGGATTCAGCATGTGAAAATCCTAGTTTTATCTCACTTTGGGCAGTTACTGAGATTCTCTGTGTCTCTGCAGCCCCGTCTCCAAACTGAGGGGACACTGTGTCTGTGAGCGTCTGTTTGAAGTATTACAGTCTGCATTTGGGCTTCCCTGGTGGCTCAGATGGTAAAGAATCCGCCTGCAGCGCGGGAGACCTGGGTTCCCTGGGTTGGGAAGATCCCCTGGAGGAGGGCATGGCAACCCACTCCAGTATTCCTGCCTGGAGAATCCCCATGGACAGAGGAGCCTGACAGGCTGCAGTCCATGCGGTCACAGAGTTGGACATGACTAAGCGACTAAGCACAGCACAGTCTATGTTTAATTAGAAACAGAAGTCACTAGTATTAAGTGGCGGAGAAGGCACTGGCACCCCACTCCAGTACTCTTGCCTGGAAAATCCCATGGACAGAGGAGCCTGGTAGGCTGCAGTCCATGGGGTCGTGAAGAGTCGGACATGACTGAGTGACTTCACTTTCACGCATTGGCGAAGGCAATGGCAACCCACTCCAGTGTTCTTGCCTGGAGAATCCCAGGGGCGGGGGAGCCTGGTGGGCTGTCGTCTGTGGGGTCGCACAGAGTCGGACACGACTGAAATGACTTAGCAGCAGCAGTAGCAGTATTAAGCAGAGGATTTCCCAGTTAGTTTTTTTTTTACCCTTTGCCTCTTTGCCTCTTCCTAATTATATCAAAATAATGACAGTAATATTTTCTCAAGTAACTGGGAATTGTCCCTAATTTGTAAGCTTCTAAGCATTAATCAAAGTCCAAAAAGTGACTCTGAAGCAATTTTTGTTTTCCACTAATAGATCTATTCTTCAATAACAGAAGTAGCTGAATTGCCTGTCTGCTAAGTGCATCAAATTATGGGGAAAATAACTGCTTAGGAAACCAGTTCACTTCATGTCTATTTTGACATTAGCATCAATGTAGTTATATTAAGCTGGTTTGCTATTGATAGTAAACATTTTGAGAGACTTGGGTGGATAATTAGTTATATGAAACATACTCTGCTTTCCAAAATTCATTTTTCTGCTCCAGCATCAGCACTCTCGGCACTCAAAAGAAGCAGAAAACATCTAGAACCACTTAGCAGATATATAACTGGATGAAAATCTTCCATTATCTGGAGTTTGGTGGGTGGGTGCGGGGTGGGGTGGGGTGGTGGTGGTATACCAAGAATCTCCTAAATAGCTATCTAAGGCTCTCAGCCATTTGGTTGTTCTCTAAGTTGGGACAGAGTCAGATCTAACAATACAAGAGACCTGGGTTCAATCCCTGGGTTGGGAAGATCCTCTGGAGGAGGAGATGGCAACCCCACTGCAACATTCTTGTCTGGGAAATCCCAGGGACAGAGGATACAGTCCATGGGATCGCAAAAGAATCGGAGACAACTCAGTGACTAAACAATAACAATCTTCTAAATATATTTATAAAGATCCCACTGTAATGAAGCTATCTGGAGTAAGGATGGTTTGCTATTTTAAATATTCCTATATTTACCTAAAGTATACCAGTACGTTTACCATTTACCAGAAGAACTTTGTCTTCAATTTTCCTTAGTAGGCTTGTGAGACAGAAATCTCACTTGTCAGCTAACTATCAAAGTCACTTCATTGTGAGGTAGCTCCTTAAGACTAAAAAGTAAACAAATGTTCACTCTTGGCGACAGATTTGCAAAATCCTGTGCTACTGATATCAATCCCTGATCAGGGGTAGAGCACAGAGGCCGCTATAACAGACTGAGGGCACAAGAAGGGAATGACAGGTGGTGTGAATTTGGGGAAAAGGTCTAACTTAAGAGCAAGAGAACCACGATCCAGAAAGGTGTGTTAAACAACCAGCCCAACAGCACTGCAAAATTCTTCTTTTGGTATCTATGCTAATAACTGGAAAAGACCCTGATGCTGGGAGAGACTGAGGGCAAGGAGAGAAGGGGGCGACAGAGGATGAGCTGGTTGGCTGGCATCACTGACTCAATGGACAAGAGTTTGCACAAACTCAAGGTGACGGTGAAGGACAGGGAAGCCTGGTGTGCTGTAGTTTGTCGGGTTACAGAGAGTCAAACACAACTTAGCAACTGAACAATAGCAACAACAATGCTAATAATTAGTAAGCATTATAATAAAAGGAGGTCCTGGGGAGGGAGGTGGGAGGGGGGTTCATGTTTGGGATCGCATGTACACCCGTGGTGGATTCATGTCAATGTATGGCAAAACCAATACAGTATTGTAAAGTAAAATAAAGTAAAAATAAAAATTAAAATAAAATAAAATAAAATAAAAGGAGGTCCTTTCTAGGGAATCTATTATTGCCCTTAGTAAGGGGGTTATCAAATTACAAAATACTTATTTTTCCCTTATAATATCATGTTTGTCTGCTGTCTCTAGACTGTCCATCATGGAAGAACCTAGAGATCTGGGGTCTTAACTTTCTTATGCTGGTTTGCTTCTTTTCCTGTGCACAGCTATCATCTTTTAACGTCCTCTCTAGTTTGAAGGCTTTGTTCCCATTCTGTATACCAATAAAAGAAAAAGACTTAATAAAATTTGGGGTGAGAGTGAAGGAAGGGATATGGTTTTTCCAGTAAATCTGCCACCCACTTTTTTGGGTCAACGTTTAAAATTCAAGTATAATATACTCATAATAAAGTGTATAAATCTCAAGTGCAGAGGCAGTGAACTTTAAAAGCGAACACACCCTTGTAACACGCGTACCCCCCTGGGCCTCCTGGGGTCTCTCCTGGACTTGACCCAGGCCCTGCCAAGGACCCCTGCCCCCCACCTGCTTGACTTCTAGCATCACAGATTAGGTTTGTGTGTTTTTGCATTTCATAAAGTGGGATCATATAGTATGTACTCGTCTGTGCCTGGCTGCTTTGATTCAGCATCGTTCCTGGGAAAGGCACTGACACTGTTGTGCCCAGCAGCTCTCGATTCTCTGTCTCCACCATAACAATGTCCAATCGTGTGACTTTTGACCAGACGTCACAATTGATGTCTTATCCGCTGCTGCTGCTGCTAAGTTGTTGTACGACCCCATAGACGGCAGCCCACCAGGCTCCCCCGTCCCTGGAATTCTCCAGGCAAGAACAGTGGAGTGGGTTGCCATTGCCTTCTCCAATGCATGAAAGTGAAAAGTCAAAGGGAAGTCGCTCAGTCATGCCCAACTCTTAGCGACCCCATGGACTGCAGCCCACCAGGCTCCTCCGTCTATGGGATTTTCCAGGCAAGAGTACTGGAGTGGGGTGCCATGACTGTGTTATTTCCAGCTTGGGGCTATGGTGAGTAATGTTGTCATGAATATCCTTGACCATGTCTTTTGCAGCAGGTACATGTGTATTTCAGTTGGGTGGATATGCTGGATACACTCAAGTTTAGGAGATACCATGAAATAGGTTTCCAAAGTGGTTTTTCCAATTTACATTTCCCAGGATCAGTGTATGAGGGCTTCCTTTGTTTGTATCCTCACCAAAACTTGATATTGACAGTTTCTTTTTTTTTTTTTCTTTTAATTTTAGCCATGTTGGTGGGCATCTATTCTCTTCTTTTAAATTTTTATTTGTGGGTAAATGACTTATTTTTGATTCTGCCTGTCACAGATATTTTTAGAAACAAGAACCAGTACTTTTTGTTTTTCAGAAGTGAAAGAATGTGCTAGGCTTTTGCTCCAGAACTATGGACACAAAGACATTTTTATATAGTAGCACTATTCATTCAAGTATATAGCTTGCAGATAAATAGGGACAGATAATTTATTATCTATCATCTAGCCAGCCCACCAGTACTTGGAAACTCAAAACAGGAAGAGACATGTCAGGATGGGTGTTCTTGAAGGCAATGTGCTGGAGGCGGAGAGGCTCTTCAAAACTCTACTGAGGGCTGGAATAGAAATATTGATTATTTTGGTCTGTTTATTTTATGGGATTCATTAAAATGCTTCTTTAAATAGTAAGTTCCTACTGTATTTAAATATATATTTTTACTGATAATGAAGAGCCAAGACATGTTCTTTATTGTTATTTCTATTGCATAAAGAAAAGTATTCTTGTAAATATGTCCATTTGTTTTGTATTATGTCATAAGTTCATACTAATGAGAATTCATTATATATAAAGATAGGTTTCACTAGTAAAAAGTCTACATTACAGACTTTCTAAAAAGGAAATACAGTTTTATTACTTTCATGTAAAGAATGATTAGCGTGCTCAGAGGATGACGTACTCTGGTTAATTTCATTTTCTGGGAAATAATTTGGTTAACCAGAAGGCACACACAGACTCACACACACACCACACATCTATGGCAGTGAGGACACCAGGAGGAACAAACTTGACAAAAATCAATTATCTTGGGGTTTGTGACAGTGGGTCTTGTGACTTCAGCACTGAAAGTATTCTGACTCATCTTAAATCGTCACTTATTTGGGTTACGGTTAAGCAAGACTTCTTTTATTTTCTTTGACAGAGTTGCCATTATAATTATTTGACTTATTTATCTTTGGCTGGGCTGTGTCTTCGCTGTTGCACAGGCTTTTCTCTAGTTGTGGTGAGCAGAAGCTACCCTCCGCTTGTGGGGGGCGGGCCTCTCGTTGCGGCGGCTCCTCTTGCTGGGGAGCAGCGGCTCGAGGGCCAGCAGCTTCAGCAGCTGTGGCTCCCGGGCCCTAGAGCACAGTCTCCGTGGCATGTGGGGTCTTCCTGGATCTAGTATCGAACCCATGCCTCCTGCACTGGCAGGTGGATTCTTTACTGGTGAGCCAGCAGGGAAGCCCAAAGACTTCCTTTAGCTATAAACTCTACAAGCAAGCCAATCTCCTACTATTCCTTTAGAATTAATGGAAAGATTAGAAAGGTTTAAGCGGCTTTGTAGAAAGCACATCCATTCTACGGAGTAAGACGTATAGATGACCGTCACTAAATACTTGTTGGGTGAAGAAATAGATGTAAATGGATATTGAGGATACCTGGGAGTAGTGATTTTTTTTTTTTACTAAACATTAGCTTCCATTATTTAAACATTTCTCCATGTTTGACTAACATATACTTTTTTGCTATTGATTCATACCATTCAAACAAAAAGGATGCTGAATTAAGGTAAACTTTTGTATGTTATTTGTAAAAAAACAAATTATAAATCACTGGAAACAAAAAAAATTTTTTTTCTTTATGATTCTTGATATTTTGACATAATATAAATAGCTACTAAATACCTGTTAGGTTGCCAGTTGCTCTAAAGGGTGAAATGGTATTGCAAAAAGGAGCAGCTATGGACCTTCCTGTTTTAGGGAATTCCCTGTTTCTTGAAGTAACATCTCATTGCCAGGGAAAAATAAAACAGAACACTAGTGATCCATGTCCTTCACAAAGGTGATTCTTGTTAGGAGAGTGTTACTCTTGGATGGTGACAAGGAGCTGAACTATTACCCGAGTGACAATATACTGGCATTTTACAGTGAGTTGTTATGAGCAATTTCACGTCTCTCCTTCAAGAATTAAAAATTTTTTACTTCAAAGCAGCAGGGAGCTGCATGTATCCGTGAGCACGTGTAACAGGCAGCTTAAACTCAATAGCTCAAAACTGGCCCCAGAGCCCGTCCTCCACTCTCCCCAAGTTCTCGCGACAAGAGGCAACGGGCAACCCCGTTCTTTCAGCTGTTCAGGGCACATATCTGGGAACTGTCTTTGGCTTCTCTCTCCCTCGAGTCTCACACCTAGGCCCCTGGCACAGCCTCTCAACTTCAGTGGCATCTGCCCATCTTGTACCACGCCCACGTCAGCCCTAGGTCAGCGGCCACCTCTGCCCACCTGGAGCACTTCAACAGCATCCTACTTGCTTCCCGCCCCCTGACAATCCCCTCTCCACAAAATAACCAGGGTATTTATCAAAACATGCGATTTGCAAGAAATATATCTAAAAAATACCAGCATGATTAAACTCTTAAAAAGCCTGACTTAACTCCAATTTCTCTAATCTAGGAACGAAATAGTATTTGTTTCTCTTCTTTGTCACATGCATTATCATACTTTTTGCTTCCTTCTATTTATACCAACGTCTTGAGTCTTAACTTTTAAGATAATATGGGGATTTAGGCACTATTTATTATTTTTAAACTTACTATTTTTATATTGTGTACCTTTAGAAAGCATTATTCTTGATATTTAAACTTTCTTTTCAACATATTTCCCACAATTATTTAGACCTGATTCTGTGTTCAGCTGCTTCTAACGCTCATTGCTGGTCCTTTAATACTACAGAATTCCTGTGTTGGGTTTTTTTTTTAGCATTTATTTATTTGGCTACACCCAGTCTTAGTGCAGTATGTGGGATCTAGTTGGGATCTATGTGGGATCAAACCTGGGCCCCGTGCATTGGGAGCATGGAATCTTGGCCACTGGGCCTCTAGGGAAGTCCCAAGTTCCCCATTCTCAAGGAATTTGATTCCTTTCTTAACTGGCTAGAATACTGACACATATATATGTATAATGTGTATACATACTGAATTCAAAATTTAAGTGACATATATTTTTAAAGCCTCTGAATATCTGAAAATGCCTTTCTGTCAGTTTTGCACTTCAGCTGAGTAGAGAATTCCTGGGTCACAACTTTTCTCCCCTCAGATCCTGCAGATGTTCTTCACAGTCTTTTGGTGTTCAATACATGTAAGATGAATTTTTCTTTCTTGGATGACACCTTAGTTTTTGTCTTCCTGTTTGCTCTTATATTTTCTTTGTTTTTGAAGTGTTAAATTCCGTGAGGCTGTCGTGAGGTGTTTATCTCTTTTCATTAACTTTGCCTGGCACTCAGTAAAGCTCTTTTGATCCATTGACTTAGGCCTGTCTTCAGCTCACACGTTTTTACTATTACTTGAATTATTGCTTATGTGTGATTTTTGGTGGCCTCTTTGGGAATATTGCTGGCTCATTCAGTATATATTTACTGGGCACTTACCATTAGCTAAGTACTGTTCTACTTGTTGGGAAGGCTCATGGCTCCATATGTTAGCACTCTGCTCTGTTTTTATTGACCAGCTTTCTTAGGGTTTCTACCTCTACAGTATGGAATAACAATTCAAGTTTTCCATTCACATTAGTAATTAGACTTCAGACTGGATTGAGTCTGTTCTTCCTGCTTTTAATGTAGATTTCAACCTTGGCATTGCGTTTTTCATTTTCTTCGAGACCTTCCTCATGGCATTCAATTCCCTTATTATTCCTGCTTGCCTCTTGGCCAGATCCTTTTCAGATGTCTTATTTCACTTACTTCAGGCTTCTTTGAATTGTGAGAAAACAAAACAGATGTTTTCTAAAAATCGTTGTTTTCTGAAGAAAATATTCTAGCCTGCTGACCTCTTCTTCTTCTATATCTTATTACTCATTATTCTACCTCACTGCAGAATAATTTCATATATCTCATCTTATTTAATTTTTTTTTTGTACTCTTATTCTTGGATGATGAGATGGCTGTTCACAGCTGCTCGACAACAGGTTGGATAGATTCTCCACTTTGTTATTATTAGAAGTCTCCTTGAAGATTTTAGACTGGTATTAGCAGTTGAAGCAAAGCTGTACCACTAGCTCAAGAGCTCAGCAGGAAAGGAGTTGGAACCGTGGACAGTCACAGCATGAGAGCTTCATCTCCACATCATTTCTTATTTTGTTTGGAAAAACCATTGCAGTGGGGCCATTTGGCCTTTGTTTGATCTCGTCTTCAAGCCAAGAATAAGTTGGGGCTGCTCTGGCCCCTTTCCCAGGGTTACTGCCTTTCCAGCTTTCTGCTTGTCACTCTCTGCCACCGTGTAAAACTCAGACCTCCCACCCCCACTGCTCATAGCGCTGCTGCTGTCAGGCACTGCTACTTGTAGTGACAACGTGGAGGTCAAGAGCTTGTCCTGACTTCTAAGAAAGTGAAAAATGCAATGCCAAAGTGGAAATCTACATTAAAAGTAGGAAGAACAGACTCAAGCCAGTCTTAAGTCTAATTACTAAAGTGAATGGAAAACTTTAATTATTATTCCATATGATCCCCTGGAGAAGGAAATGGCAACCCACTCCAGTATTCTTGCCTGGAGAATCCCATGGATTCTGGTAGGCTACAGTCTACAGGGTTGCAAAGAGTCGAACATGACTGAGCAACTTCACATAGAGGTAAAAACCCTAAGGAAGCTGGTCAATAAAAACAGAGCAGAGAGCTAACATACAGAGCCTTCTGATCAGCTCTCGGGGTCTCTCTTCTCCTCCCCGTCTTTCCAAGTAAGAGATGTTAATGTGATTTGTGGTCTCACGGACTCACTTGCTAGTACTGCTGTTTCTTGGGAGTCTGAACTGTCTTTGGTACTATTTTCCACAGGGGTCACATTGCATTAAATTTAGCAAAAACTCTTCAAATCTTCTCGTATGTCATTAGCACTCTTCCCTATTACATGGGTTTTTTGGTTTACAGCCTTTTAGTTTTGTAATCCTTCTAATGGTCACCTGTCAAAGACTGAGTTCGATCCCTTTGCTCACAGAGCCTGGATGTCAGGACTGTCTTTCTCGGTGGTGCTCAGTTAAGCTGTCCTCTTATGGCACGGAGAGGCTACTGCAGCCTGGCGTGCTGCAGTCCATGGTGTCACAGAGTCGGACACGACTTGGTGACTGATGCCTCATGACGAGTCACTCGTCTGCTAAGAAGCAGTAATTAGCATTTTACTGCTCTCTGGAAATGCAGATGTTCCTTGACAGGACTGCCTCCATTTCTCCCTGCTGCACGCCCCCGTCCCCCACCCCCAACCCCCGCCAGCCCGCCAACTCTTTGCTCTCTGCGGTCACCTTCGTCTACACATCTTTCCTCTTGGCTTAGGCTGTTCTTCTATACAGATGACCAAAGAAGCACAGAGATATCTGTACAGATATGCAAGCCTGTCTGGCCTAATCTTGCTCTTGAACTTGAGTCATAACTTAAAATCTTCAAGTATCATGCTCGACATTTCTCCATGGATGCCCCAGTAGTGTGAAAACATCAGAACAGCCAGAGCAAACATCTGCTTTCTCCACAAGCCTGTCCTTCTCAAGTGTTCCTTGTTTCTGTCCCCGAGGGCTCAAAAGCCTCACCATGCCCCTCTCCCCACGTGCCGTCAGGAACTCTCTGCAGTCCTACCTCCCTAGTCCCATCCTTTCCTCTTCATCTCCATTACCCTGGTTGGGGTGCCTATCACTTCCCACCTGAATAACTGAAGTGATGCTATGACCTGACTTCCTGCCTTCCACTTCTCTCTCCTCTGATATTATATCCCTTCATGGGCTTCCCAGGTGGCTCAGTAGTAAAGAATCTAACTGCCAATGCAGGAGACGCAGGTGACTCGGTTCCATCCCTGGTGTTAGGAAGATCCCCTGGAGGAGGAAATGGCAACCCACCCCAGTATTCCTGCCTGGAGAATCCCATGGACAGAGAAGCCTGGTGGGCTACAGTCCATGGGGTCGGTAAGAGTCAGACATAGCTGAGCATGAGCACAGGACTTAAATGATCATAAAACTTCTTTTTTTTTTTTTTAGGAAAATATTATTTATTTATTTGGCTGTGCCCAGTCTTAGATGTGACGTATGGAATCTTTAGTTGAGGCTTGCGGGAGCTAGTTCCCCAACCAGGAATAGAACCTGGGTCCCCTGCATTGGGAGCATGGAGTCTTAGCCATTGGACCACCAGGGAAGTCCCTGAAACTACATACAGAAGGTAAAACCACAGCACTCCCTTTCTCAGTTGCTCCCACAATCCTCACTGACTACAAAAGGTAGGCAGCATGGATTCACCTTCTTTCCAGTTTTCTCTCCACTGCCCCCTACACACAGGCCCACCCCGAAGCTGTGAATTCTATAGTCACGCTGGAGTTTGCCATTCTCCAAACAGCTTTGTGTTAAAGTCTTTGTCCCCTTCTCATTGGTTCCTCCTATCTTGACCAGAGCTACCCAAACTGCCTTTGGTGTGTGAACATTTGTTACTGGTCTGTGATACAATAGGTCACATAAATTGATAGTAACCATTTAGAAATTTATATGACAATTTGACAAAGTAATTTTAGGTTTGTTGAACCTCATATTTAGTAATATGGGCTTGGATTTTGTATGCTGGTTTTTTATATCATTTTTTCACTAATTCATTTCTATTATATAAAGTATTAATCTGTTAAAAGGAAAAGAGGATTGAAGAACAAGGTAGCCTTTGTGAGGAGTTACTGGAAACAATCAACTGGGCTATTGCAGAAATAAGCTTCTTTGCATGCATTCTAAGTCGCTTCAGTCGTGTCTGACTCGTTGTGACACCATGGACTGTAGCTTCCTTAGGATCCACTAAACTGGTTACTAGGATGTGAGAGAAACACGAACATAAAGGTATTATTTTCCCAATTAACATGTGTGAAGGACTGGTCTTAAAAAAAAAAAAAGTATTCATTTGCGATCAATTGAATAAAAAATAAAACCTGGCTGCTCTCCACAGAAAGTTTGAGAGGCACTGGTCAAAACCATCTTTCTACCAGCATCCTTAGAAGAGTTGCCAATTGAAACCATACTCATCCTTCATGGTCCAGCTCAAATGACACTTCCTCTGTGAGTTCTTCCTTAACTGCCCAGCCTAGAAGTTGCTCACACAGCTGTCTCCAGAACCACAGCACTTAAAGTTAAAAACTTTCTGAAGCTTTACCAATTGTGTCTTCTCTTACAGCTACATGCATCTTCTTCACTAGGTTGGGTGTTGAGGTCAAGAACCATTATGCAAAATAGATATTCAGTCCCCTGGGTGAAACATAGTTATTATAGATTAAATAAAGTGAATGGGGAAATGCTTTCCATTCTTTGCCTACTGCAAAGTGGGGGCTCTGAATAAAGTTCCTGACCAGGCAGCCACCCGCCTCCCAGCCTGAAAGCCTTCTGCATGTCACACTGAGTGGTACCCTGCCCGTGGCTGGCCTCTCACCTGGGCTCACACAGTGTCAGCCCTTTCTCTATGCTGTGCCTTCCCCTCGGCATTGTTTTCACCCTGGTCTGTCTAGCAAATACTCGTCTGTCCTTCAAGACTCGGGTCACGGATCCTTTCCTTCAAAATCTATCCTAAGAGTTCCCTCATGGTCCAGTGGTTAAGAAGCCACCTGCCAGTGCAGAGGACCCAGGTTCTATCACCGGTCCGAGAAGATCCCCCATGCTTCGGGGCAACCAAGCCCGTGTGCCACAACTACTGAGCCCAAGCGCCCTAGAGCCCATGCTCCGCAACAAGAGACGACACTGCAGTGAGAAGCCTGTGCGCCACAACCAAAGCAGCTCCCACTCACCGCAACTAGAGAAAGCCCATGTGCAGCAACAAAGACCCAGCAGAGCCGAAAGTTACAGAAACAAATAAAATGTGAAATTCCTCCCTGAATCTTTCTCCTCTGGGCATCCACTGCATTCTCTTCCTTGCTCTCCCCAGGCCCTTACATATTAAACAGAAATGGTCTGTGCAGGTGCCTGTCCTCCTCCCGCCTCTAGGCTAATACCTTTGTTGAGTACGGAGATAATATCTAATTAATCTTTGTGCCCTCAGTGCCAAGCACAGCGCACATCAGTGTTCAGAAACACTATTTATCTGAACAATATGCCCATTTTGAACCACTGAAGGAAAAATAAAGAAGATAATTGTTGGTCCACGGAGATATCATGCCTCGCAAAACAAATCAGAGAAAGGTTAATTTAGTTGAGCCTGAGAATGAAATTACAGATAGCTGACTAGGGAAAAAACACTAGAGAGAAAGAAGATAGGATTAAACTCAGTGGCTTTTTGTAGAAATGGATATTTTGTTTTGTTAGGGAAAGCTGGAATCAGAGACTCAGATTCTGAACTGAGTATAACTAGAGTTATTGCAGATTCTACTATTCTAACAAGGAAACTCTTGCTATTGATTTGTAAAAGGTTCAATCGCCAGGACGCTATGATATCCCATGAGGAAGCCAGTCAAGAAGCAAGAGGAGGTCCCTGGTGAAAGATGTCTTAACATGTGGAAGAGGCATTAACTTGGGGCAAGACATTCCCTTTGCTCAGATATTGGTCCAGCCTCCTGGAATCAATGTGTGGGCTTCAAACTGTGCTTTGCAAAGTTACCCCAAAGGGAGATTTGCTAGTTCCTGGCCAGACTTTGTGCTGTTCACCAAGGAAACACCCCTGGTTACTGGGATTCCACAATAACCCCAAGACAGTTGCATGGTATGAGTCAATCAGAACCACGTGGGACTGGCAGGAGATGCCCCAAAGGGGACCAAATCCAGGCCTCCTTGCTTTGGTTGCACACTACAGATCCATATGCCACAGCAGGCCCTGTCTATCTTTGGCCAGTAGCTATTTTCGACCGCCACTAGGGTTCCAAACTGACGACCAGAAAGCCCATTGAACAACTTGGTGGATTAAAAAAAAAAAAATTCCCTAAGGGAAACACTTGAAAATATTTTAAGAAGTCACCGCAGTGGATCTGACTTTTCTTCCTTTGACTGATCTTGTAAACAGAACATTTATCTTAAAGGATTGATGTGAAATTAAATGCAATAATGTTTATAAAAATAACCATAGCATGGTGCCCAGTGAATACCAATCAACACATTAACCAGAAGGGAATTCTGATTCCTTCAGTTAAAAACATATTCTTGCATTGCTTCCTAGAACTGTGACTCTTCCAGTGGCCCTTTTGTTCACAGGGTAAAACCCAGTGTTGCCACGCTCTCAGGGCATCCAGGGCTGGACCACCATCTGGTTCTCACAGCGTGGCCCGCCTTCTCCCTTGCCGTCATCTCCCACCACGCACACAGTCTTCTCAGTCACACTGAACTACGTGCTCCTCTCTGAGCTCACTGTGCTCTCCCAGGCCTCAGTGCACTTGTACGTCCCGCGTCCCATGTCAGAAATGTCCTGACTCCTCAACCAGCTGGAAAATTCCTCAGGATCTTTCAAGAGTGAACTCAAGCATTTCATCTTCCATAAAGCCGATTCTCACTCACCCCACCAGAAGGTTCTTCTCTACAGAACGCCATGCACGTTCTTCTCTACAGATCTTAGGAAACCGTTTGCTTGTCTTCTTTAAGTTCCTTCTTTGACAGCAAGGGCTGCATTTTGTTTCCCTGTCCCATCAATAACTTAAGAAATGAACGAACGACGTGACCATACCCCCTCTTCATTCTAGGTGCCAGCACCATTTGGCATCATCCTCATCACCCGGGAATCCCTCCTTTCGGCTCTTATTCACCTACTGCTTGGCCAGGGAGCTTAGAGCCCCTCAGAAGCTGCCCTCACTGCCCAGGGCAGTGAGCATTTGTTAAGTGGAAGGGAATTCAATCATTCGGTGTCACCTTGTTCCAGTAGAGGTGGGGTGCTCATAGGTCTAGATAAGGGAAATCAGAAGTCTGATGCTTTTGAAGTCACCGGTCAAACTACTGCTTCCTGGCCAGGAGGAAAGCTGAAGTCAAATATTTTTACTAAAATTCAACTAAGACAGCCACGGAGTGACCCACAGATTTTATGCAGACATTTTGGCATTAGTTAATTTTTTCTGACCATCTGGCTAGGATGCAGATAAATTTCTCCAGTGGTTCTGGGGTGAGTCTAATTGGGTGCCCAGATTATTTTCTCGGTTCGTTCATGTTGATTACCTGTAAATTATCCAGGATAATTCGGAGGGAGTGCACCTGTCGTCGAACAGCCCCTGAGAACCTTTCATAGGTGGCAGCATCATATTCACTCATTTGGATCTCCTTTAGCCTAAAATTGGAGGGTGAAAAAGACAACAGCTGAGAGCAAGTACCCGTGGATCTTTTACTGACAGTCATCTACTGCTAGAAATAGCCAACTTCTTAGTAACTCGGTTTGCCTTTGAGGAGAAAAAGCAAGAAGTCGGAGAGAACAAATGCATGGACACCAGGGGGGCAGGGGGTGGGCTGGGAGAAACTGGGAGGCTGGGATTGATATGTGCAGACCACTGAGCGCTGTGGTTGCTCAGTCGCTAAGTCCTGTCTGATCCCCGTGAACGAGAGCCTGCCCACCAGGCTCCTGTCCACGGGACTTCCCAGGTAAGAATACTGGAGTGGGCTGCCTTCCCTTCTCTTCCCAACCCAGGGATCAAATCTGCATTTCCTGCATCGGCAGGCAGATTCTTTACTGCTGAGCCACCAGGGAAGCCTGTACGCTAATGATGAAAGTGAAAGTGAAAGTCGTCGGTCGTGCCCGACTCTTTGTGACCCCATGGACTATATAGTCCATGGAATTCTCCAGGCCAGAATACCGGAGTGGGTAGTCTTTCCCTTCTCCAGGGGATCTTCCCACCCCAGGGATCAAACCCAGGTCTCCCGCATCGCAGGCAGATTCTTTACCAGCTGAGCCCCAAGGGAAGCCCAGGAATACTGGAGTGGGTAGCCTATCCCTTCTCCAGCAGATTTTCCTGACCCAGGAATGGAACCAGGGTCTCCTGCATTGCAAGCGGATTCTTTACCAACGGAGCTATCAGGGAATATATAAAATAGACAACTGATAGGAACATATTGTACACCACAGGGAACTCTACTTAATGCACTGTGGAGTCCTAAGTAGGAGGGAGATCCAAAAGGGAGGGGATACATGTATACATGTGGCTGACTGAGTTTGCTGTGCAGTAGAAGCTAACATGGATGTGAGAACTGGACCATAAAGAAAGCTGAGAGCCGAAGAATTGATGCTTTTGAACTGTGGTGTTGGAGAAGACTCTTGTGAGTCCCTTGGACTGCAAGGAGATCTAACCAGTCCATCCTAAAGGAGATCAGTCCTGAATGTTCATTGGAAGGACTGATGCTGAAGCTGAAACTCCAATACTTTGGCCACCTGATGTAAAGAGTTGACTCATTGGAAAAGACCCTGATGCTGGGAAAGATTGCAGGCAGGAGGAGAAGGGGACGACAGAGGATGAGATGGTTGGATGGCATCACTGACTTGATGGATATGAGTTTGAGCAAGATCCAGGAGTTGGTGATGGACAGGGGGCCTGGCGTGCTGTGATTCATGGGGTAGCAAAGAGTCGGACACGACTGAGCAACTGAACTGAACTGAACCGAGAAGCTAACACAACATTGTAAAGCAATCATACTTCAATAAAAATTAATTAATAAAAAATAACAATTAAAAACTACAGAAAACCAGCTAGTTCAAGTAAAAAGAAATAAAGGAAAGGCAAGAAGTGATGTCTCCAGCTAATGTTTCAAAAGAGAGGAATGTGTGTGTAGTGATGTGCTGGAAAATGGTTAACAAGTTGCCCTGCAGGGGCAAAGCAGCCCTGATTTGTAGTGTTTGTTGATGCCTGTGTAACTGATTTTATCAACAGAGAGGCCCCTGAATTAGAAAGCGCCCGTGTGTGTCGGCTGTGTAGCACACCACTATTGCATCCCAGATGTGTGCCCGTGATGTTGGCAGACGGTCAGCTCCTGCGGCAGGTTCCTAGAGAGATCCCATGGGATGCTTTTTAAGACCAAGGACATATATTTTTGGTTGACCAAGATAACAGCTCCTGCCCAGAGATTGTCAATAAAAAGGTTGCTTCGTAAAACAGGAGTTTTCTGAAATTGCCGACTGTGTACTTTTAATAGGATAATTGTGTTTTAATACTACTGTGGCGCTGAAATTCTGGTGCTCCTTTTTATTATTTTTTCATTATTTGCTTCAGCTGCAGCCCCGCCTCTGCACTTGCAGTTTCCTGAACACACCCTGTGCCCTTGCCTCGGTCTCTCCCACCCGTCTTTACCTGCTGACTCCCGTGAACTCTTCACCTCAACGGTCGTCTCTTCCAGGAAGCCTGCTCTGACCTCTGGTCTGCGGTCTGGGCTCCAATATCACTTCGTGCTTGTCGCTATACAGTGGTCGCTACTTGTGCTAGGGTCTGCTTCCCGTCTCCCCAACTGTCTCCTTGATTTTTCTTATCTTTAACGGCATGGTGGTTAGCATGATACCTAGCATAACAGATGCTCAAAACAAACTGAGACAAATCACTGAAATACAAATAAGACTCCACTGTTGAAAATCTGTGCATGCTGCGTGCTCAGTCGTGTCCGACTCTTTGAGACCCGTGGACTGTAGCCCGCCAGGCTCCTCTGTCCATGGGATTCTCCAGGCAAGAATACTGGAGTGGGTTGCCATGCCCTCCTCCAGGGGATCTTCCCGACCCAGGGACTGAACCCACATCTCCTGTGTCCCCTGTATTACAGGTGGATTCTATACCAGCTGACCCATCAGAAAAGCCCTACAGTATCTTAAACTAGTCAGTAGGTTTTGCAGTGTTGTATTCATAATAGACTAATTCAATGACACATTGACAAATTTCTATAAATGTAAAGGGTACTAACACTAGAATAGGGAAAGATGAATGTATATCAAAAGCCTAACCACAGCACAGTTTTCTAGCTATTGCTACTGTGTGTGTGTATGTATGTGTGTACAAGTGTGTGCACGCATGCAATGTTGGAGGTGTGGATCCTCAGTGTTGAGCTGAAACTCTTACCTGGAGTGTATTCTTATTTCCCTTGGCTGGAGATGAACCCCCTAATGCTCTCACTGAAGATGAATGGTCTCTATTCCTCCCATCAGGCCATGCTCTGGGAAGATTCCATCCATCAGAGGGCAGAGTGCTGGAGTCTTATTAGAATCACACCATGTTGGGCTTAGACCACCATGAGGGCAGACGGGCAGACGGGCAGTTCCTGCCCTACCACCTGGCTGGTTAGCTAACGCCACCTCAAGTGTCAAGACCTAGCGCAAAGGTCACGTCCTATGAAGTCTTGCTTGGTCCCTCCATGAACAGTCTCTTTCATGTATCTTCCATAGATATCTGCTATGGAACCTATACATTTTATTGCTTTTAATACATGTCTATTTTGCTCTATCAGAGTGTTTTTCAAACATATTTTCCACAGCAGAAAATGAACTTTACATTGAGATCCAGTATACAAAAAAATGCATGTACACATATGTGTGTGTGTACTTGAGCCAAATACTCTATGAAATTTAATGAGCTTTACTACACGTGAGGTGCTCTGATATTTTCTCTT
This sequence comes from Capricornis sumatraensis, assembly GCF_032405125.1. Lineage (NCBI taxonomy): Eukaryota > Metazoa > Chordata > Mammalia > Artiodactyla > Bovidae > Capricornis > Capricornis sumatraensis. The sequence goes on from NC_091080.1 coordinate 21,710,860, forward strand.
CTAATCCTCTAGGAAAAGGAATGTGCCTTGGTTTTTCTCAGCATCTCCAGCGCCAGCACAAGCCCTGGTACCCAGTGGCATGCAAGAAATGCTGCCAAGCAGCACTTTGGAAACACTGGCTATCAAACAGGAAATACCCGAAAGGCAAATAACATCTGAATAGTTACTTCCTGAGGTGACATGCGAAGGTGCCCTATAAATCGAATTTCCTCTCTGTTCTGAAGGACAGAAAGGAATATGTGTGTAGGATTTGACCTCTTATGTGTAGTTTTGGCAATCTCTTAAACCTCTCTTTAAGTTTTCATCGATGAAGATACGTCTCAAGTGTCAAGCCTGACAGATGCTGGGCATGATGACCACTGCAAGATATTTTACCAACATCCTTCGTACCTGGGAGGCCAGTACACTCTCACTCAAAGAAGAGAGGTTAGGAAAAAAAAGTCGGCATAAAGCTTGTCCTTAGCAGGACGCACAGACACACAGACACACAGACACAGACACAGACAAACAGAGATACACACAGACACACAGACACACAGACACACACACCACCACCACCCCCACCACCCCCCAAGGAAGGAACCAGGCAGTTGGTAAGTCACTCCAGGCAGACTGGGTTTTGTAGAGAGATCTGAATTAACTCCAGTTACAATGATACCTCTGGCATGAGCGTGTTGCTCCCAAAACACACCACATGCTGTTCTAATTAGGAAGAAATCTGGAAATCATACTCCAAGCTGTGTTAGCTTTCACGAAGATCACCTACAAGGTGTTCAAAGCTGATAACATTCTCAAAGATGAAGGCCGAAGCAGGGAGTGGGGAAAGAAAACTGGACGTGCTGGCCTCTGCATCAGACAAGACCCTCGGCGCTAATACTCTCCAGCCCACAGAGCTGGCTGCAAACGTGTCTCTCTGCTGCTTTAACCCCGATCAAAACTGCAGGGCACAGCTGCTTCACATCGCAGTAATCTACGCGGACTGACTGCGCTTTCCTGGCACAGCGTACTCTTAAAGGGTATATTTATTGTTACGTAAGAGTCTGGGAATTTTAGGTCTCATTTTACTTTTTTCATATAGGTCAGATTTAAATACTGTAATTTTGGATCATTTATGAGGAAAACAAACATAACCTAAGATCTACTGTGTAGGGCTGATTAGTCTTGCAAATGCTCGTGGGTACAATTTCCACAATTGGTGCCCACCTGAGAGGATTTTCCAAGCATGTAAAAGCACCTCGCTGTCTATTTCATTCCTGGTTTGTTGGTTTAATGTCTGTCCGGCTTTGTACGTGTCTTATGCTTGTCTACTTCTGTTATTCTTCCTGCGTTAATTGGTTCTTGACAAGTAAGAACCAGTATCTAGCCAAAATCCAGATACAAATGAACGCTAACTAAATGCTCTGTTGATGATGTCAAAACCCATCAGTAGAATTAAGCTCTTCAGGGCAATATGGTGGACCCCTAGGCTGATGGGTCGGGCTGGCAGTCAGTCTGGTTTCAGCCAGTATTTGAATTAAGTACGAAAGGGTGATAGCATTAGTTGTTTGCCCATGTGTATTATTCATTCACAAACATGTATGTGCTTGCTATGTACTAGATTCTTTGTGTAGCTACTGGGGATGTTTTGCTATTGTTTTGTTGCTAAGTTGTAGAGGGCAAAAACATCCTGCCCTCAAGGAACTTGAAGTCAGTGGAGAAGAAATCAACTACTCATACAAGTAACACAATGGGAAACAGTGATAAGAACTATGGAGAGAAGGTATAGGCTGCTATAAAAGCATACGTACAGGGCCTTGACTTCATTCTGCATTTACCCAGACTTGCAAAATAGCTTCGAAACTAACTATTGGATGATAGTGAAGAACGATTCCTTTTTTTACCGACAAAGGTCCATCTAGTCAAAGCTATAGTTTTTCCAGTAGTCAAGCTAAGCGCCGAAGAATTGATGCTTTTGAACTGTGGTGTTGGAGCAGACCCTTGAGAGTCCCTTGGACTGCAAGGAGATCCAACCAGTCCATCCTAAAGGAAATCAGTCCTGAATATTCATTGGAAGGACTGATGCTGAAGCTGAAGCTCCAATACTTTGGCCACCTGATGGGAAGAACTGACTCACTGGAAAAGACCCTGATGCTGGGAAAGATTGAAGGCAGGAGGAGAAGGGGACAACAGAGGATGAGATGGTTGGATGGCATCACTGACTTGATGGACGTGAGTTTGAGCAAACTCTGGGAGTTGATGATGGACGGGGAAGCCTGGCGTGCTACAGTCCATGGGGTTGCAAAGAGTCAGACAAGACTGAGTGACTGAACTGAACTGAATAGTATTGTGCATTTTAATTTTTTTAAATAAAGTATTCAGAGATAAACGCTGAACTATTTATGATAAAAAAGAAAATCTTGAATTAGCTTAAAACAAAAAACTCAGGGTTGGGAACTAGGAAGGGAGTCAGATTTTTTTCTTGAAGTTGAGAGAACAGGTCCACAGGATTCATTACCTGTTTCTATTTTTGTTTATGTTTGAAAAGTTTCATAATAAAAAGTTTAAGAGAAACTTTGCTGTTGTTGTTCAGTAGTTAAGTCATGTCTGACTCTTTGCAACCTCATGGACTGCAGCATGCCAGGCTCCTCTGTACTTCACTATCTCCTGGAGTTTGCTCAGATGCAATGTCCATTGAGTCGGGGTGATGATATCTAAACATCTCATCCTCTGCTGCCCGCTTCTCCTCCCACCTTCAATCTTTCCCAGCATCAGGGTCTTTTCCAATGAGTCAGTTCTTTGCATCAGGTAGCCAAAGCATTGAAGCTTCAGCTTTACCATCAGTCCTTCCAATGATTACTCAGGACTGATTTCCTTTAGGATGGACTAGTTTGATCTCCTTGCTGTCCAAGGGACTCTCAAAGAGTCTTCAACACCACAATTGGAAATCATCAGTTCTTTGACGCTCAGTCTTCTTTATGGTCCAACTCTCACATCCATATATAACTACTGGAAAAACCACAGCTTTGACAATATGGACATTTGTCAGCAAAGTAATGCCTCTGCTTTTTAATATGCTATCTAGGTTTATCATAGCTTTTCTTCCAAGGAACAAGTGTCCTTTAATCTCATGGCTGCAGTCACCATCTGCAGTGATTTTGGAGCCCAAGAAATTAAAACCTGTCACTGTTCCCACTTTTCTCCCACCTATTTGCCATGAAGTAATGGGACTGGATGCCAGACTTTAGTAGTACTAAACTGAATACTCGTCAAATGGGACTATTACTACACAAAAGTAGAAAGCAACATTTTTCTGTGTGTTTTCTTTTTCAGGGTCTCCACGTGCTTTTGTTTCATTCTCTCCTGTCTCATCCCCTTGTCCAGCTCCTCTGTATTTGAAGTACCTTCTGGTACTCTCTCACTTGGATTTGGATTCTTCTCTGCCGCATTTAGTAGAGGTATATGGTGTCTCAGATGGTAAAGAAGCTGCCTGCGATGCTGGGGACCTGGGTTCGATCCCTGGGTCGGGAAGATCCCCTGGAGAAGGGAATGGAAACCCACTCCAGTATTCTTGCCTGGAGAATGCCATGGACAGAGGAGCCTGGTGGGCGACAGTCCAAGGGGTTGCAAAGAGTCAGACACGACGAAGTGAGTAACACTTTCACGGTTTTCTCAGTCCCTTCTCCACTTTTTCTCTCTCCTCCCTTATATCCACTAAATTTAGTTGCCTTATTATCACAGATGCTCCCTAATTTCTTTATCCTGTGGGGCAATTGTACTTAACAGAACCAGATTCCTCACTGTTTATCCTGGGAATTAGAGAAGGGGTTCTACACTTGCACCTAAGCATGACTTACACCTGGAGAAGTAAATGGTAACCCACTCCAGGATTCTTGCCTAGACAATTCCAAGGATAGAGGAGACCGGCAGGCTACAGTTCCTGGAGTTGCAAGAGTCAGACACGACTTAGCGACCAAACCACCACCACGACTTACAAGTCCTTCTGTGTGAATTGCTCTATTCATTTGCCCACTTACACAAAAATTGAGACAGGACTGGTGAGGTTTTCAGTGTGGGAACAACAGGAACTCATTGGTTGGGAAGGAGAAGATGATGTGTATCTAATTATTCCGTTCCTTTCCCAAGTAAATATTTATTGTTTATATGAAATGTAAAATTAAAACTGTATCTTAATTCTAACAAGATCTTGCATTATTGGGTTCCTCCCACCTTTTTTTTTGAGAAGTTTAAACTGTTTCCATTCCTAACATCATTTGTCCTTACAACCTCTCTGAGAGGAAGGGGGAAGGGAGTCACCTATCACCAAAAGAACAGACTGACGCGCGGCGAGGAGAAATCAATTGTTGGAGGTCTCCAGGGAAGCCGGCAGAAGGGCTGGGAGTGACACTTGTCATATCTACCTGCTGAGTACATGAGGGCCCGAAGCCTTGCAGGGTTTCCTGAGGGTGTGTCCGGAGGGACCTCAGTTTTTATCCCTATTGTTCTGGACTGTTTACTTGCAGGATGTTTAAGCCCAGCACATAATGTAATACCAGATGTCCTGCGTGGGAGGAATTTCGGAACTCGTGAACGCTGGAGAGTGTGCTTTATTTGAACTGTGCCCAGCTCCTTCCATGGAGCCCAACAGCTTAAATCTGCCTCCCAGACCATGACTCTCACCCTCAATCCCAAAGGAGATCTTCCTGGTTCTTTGGTACTTGTCACTTTGAGCTGAAGAACCCAGGTGGATGTCTAGGGAAAGAGTCATGAGGTTTCTTCTCATGTTCTAGATGATTTCAATCAGAGTGGCCCCACATGGTTCCAGAATGAAAGCTACAGGCTCATGGGCCTGGATCTCAAGGCCTCTACCCACTGACAGTCAACCCCACTCCCCACTGGCCCCTGCTGGTATGGATATGGCCGGCTCTCTCGCCACAGTCACTCTGCTTATCCTGGCTTGCTCATTTAGCTTTCCCTTCCTGGAAGGTCCGAATACCGGCTGCGTTCAGGCCTCACCTCACATCAGCCCAGTGACTCTTCCCTTCTCTGTATGGCTAGAGGGCACAGCCTCTGTGTCACGTGACTTCAGCACTTAAACAGGGTGTGTGTGAAAGTATGTGTGTGTGTGTGTGTACACTAGTCCTGTCTCCACATAAATCTACAAGATTCCTGAGGGGCAGGAAGGGGCCATCGTGGAATGTTATCTCAATTTGCTATGTGGCCTGGGAATAGATGTGGATGGAATGATCTGACTTTAGTTTCTCCAGAGGGAAATACCTTTGGTTTTACTTTTTTAAAAGATTTATTTATTTTTTTGATGTGAACCGTTTTTTAAAGTTTTCATTGAATTTGTGACAATATTGCTTCTGTTTTCTATGCTTTGGCTTTTTAGCCTTGAGGCATGAGGGATCGTAGCTCCCTAACCAGGGATCAACGGGCACTCCCTGCATTGGAAGGTGAAGCCTTAAGCACTGGACTGCCCAGGGAAGCCCCTGGTTTTACCTTCTAAAGTGCTCAGTTCTTCCTCTATACCGTTATATGCATTTAATACATTTAAAAGGGCCTGAGCAGAAAGAGCTGGAGATTATGTTCACTCAGCTGTCTCCAATGGGGGGTGAGGTGGCTACGGGTTGCAGTTTGTGGTCTAAGTGGCTGCATGAAGTGGAGAATCACAGAACCTGGGTCTGCTCAGGGTTTGCCATGACGTTTCCCCGCTCCGGACGCAGGGGGGACCACCCACCTCTGTTGAAACGCTCTCTGGCCCATCTCTCTCGCAGCTCTCTTCACCTCCTCAGGAACAGCGTCTTTCTCAGCCTGAGAGACCTGGTAGACTGTGTGGCCTGCGTCCAGCCGGTAAGGACCTCCCTTGCCGCCCAGGCCTGCGGTGTCTCTTCCACCTGGGAGGAAACCATGAAAGTCCAGGTGACCAGTCTGATCTAGACCACAAAAGAGCAGGGCTGTAAGGCAGTCCCATGAAGTATATTAATTACACCTGCGTGCTGTGCTAAGTCCCTTAAGTTGTGTCCGACTCTTTGAGACACTATGGATTGTAGTTTGCCAGGCTCCTCTGTCCATGGGATTTCCCAGGCAAGAATACTGGAGTGGGTTGCCATGCCCTTCTCCAGGGGATCTTCCCCGCCCAGGGAACAAAACTGTGTCTCCCACGGCTCCTGTATTGCAGGCACATTCTTTATCGCTGAGCCAGTGGGAAAACTAGTAATTACTCAAATGACTTTCTTCTGGAAACACAAGGTGTCCCCCGGTTTAGGATACTCTTCTTCTCCATCCAGCGAATTCCAACCCATATTTCAAGGCTCAGTCCAAAATCCATGACCCCTCACCTGATGACAGCCACACAGGGATCAATACGCTTATGCCCTGTTTGTTATTCCTTAAATTTTTTCTTTTCTTACCACCTATAGGATGAATGGGATTATATTTTATATTCTTTGTAGCTCTGTACCTGTAAGAGTACAGAGCTTAAACACCGTAAATACTTGGTGTGTGCGTGCGTGCAGTCGCTTCAATCATATCCAACTCTTTGCGACAGGCTCCTCTGTCCACGGGGATTCTCCAGGCAAGAGTACTGGAGTGGGTTACCATGCCCTCCTCCAGCAGATCTTCCCAACCCAGGCTGAACTTCCCAACCCAGGCTGTCTCCTGTGGCTCCTGCCTTGCAGGCAGATTCTTTACCTCTCAGCCACTGGGGAAGCCCCAAATACTTCGTGTGTAAATATATGTTAATTAAATGAACAACACTCCTCTTTCTTCACAGTAACCTGATTTTTCATTAAAATCAAAGAAAGATGGTTAGGCTATGGATATTGCTTCTTCTGCTTTGCAAGTGGTAAAAATAGAGCGCAGAGAGGTTAAGTGACAGACATGTGAACTCATATCAGTGGCTGAGCCAGATGAGAAGTCAGCTATTATACTTTGACTTTTAGCTTAGAGTAACATGCCATAGATAAATACTGTCAGCTTCAGGACAGTTTTAAAATACAAACCCAAGTTTACACACTTGTTGGAGAAGGAAATGGCAATCCACTCCCGTATTCTTGCCTGGAGAATCCCTTGGACAGAGGAGCCTGGTGGGCTACAGTTCATGGGGTCGCAAGGAGTTGGACATGACTAAACGACTAACACTTTACATGGTTGTAAATGTGCATTATGTAATACTGTATGTTGTAGGTATAAATTCAATGCCTAGAAGACTAGGTAGGTAATATTATAAGAAGTGGTGAGAACTTGGCTAACTAGAGAGGACTTGCCTTGTCTAAATATCTTCAAATTCAAATCATCTTAAAACACAACATGGACCGCCAAAATACATATATCGGCTAGATTCGGGCCCTGGGTTATCAGTTTATTACCCCAGCTTTATAATGATTAAAATATTGGCAATTAGTTTCTTTTGTTCCTTTACACATAAGTTGGGAACTTAGAAGAGATCCCAATATTGGAGGGGTAGCATAATATTGTCCATTATAGTCAAGTATTGATTAGTATAGTATACTAATCGTATTAATATGAACGCTAGCATTACATAGTACAGTACTGTATAGGCAAGTCAGACTGCCTGAGTTTGAATCCTGGTTCCAACGTACGAGTCACGTGTCCTTGAGGGAAGTTCGCTAACTTCTCTGTGTCTCAGTCACACTCAGCACAGCAACTGGCACAAAATGAGAGCTCTAAAAGGGACTTGTCTCACTATCACTATGTAGACAACTTCCAGCGCACAGAGTGAGCCCATTTCTAAGTTTCATAAAGTGGAAATTTTGAAAGTGTTTAGGCTTTGGATAAATTACGCTATGTTTTCCTTTTCTCCCTTGAAGCCTTAATTGGTGTAATAAGTTCAAAGTAAGAACTCAGCATGCTCTGCTTCCCTTATCAAAGTCCAGGTAGGTCATTTCCTTTTGGGAAATACCATGAGAACAGCCCATTAATTATAGTATTTTTATCCTTTGATTCCAGCTCATCTTATTTCTTTTTTATTTAGAAATTGCTGGTGGAAAATTCCACCTTGGATGTGTGTGACTCCTGGCTGTCGCTTATGGATGGTCAATGGGCGGAGAGGACTATGGTCATGAGATTCAGGGGTGGAAATGCTGTCCTGAGAGCTGAGTCCCTTTCCACCGGAGGTGCTCCTTATTTATGGGTAGGTCATAAATGAGAACTTAAAACTTCCCAGGTGCTGAGATGAGATCGTTTCTGGTGAAAGGAGGGAATGACCTACAACCGTCTAGAGGCTGGTGTGAGTGACAGTCAGTCCCTTGGCAAAGTCAGATGGGGGTGGAGAAGACGTGAGGGTGGAATTCTTCACAACCTGCACTTCCAAGAAGACTTTAATTTGAACTTGTGACTCCAGAGTGTGAGCTCAGCTGCGTGAGACTCTTTGCGACCCCACGGACTGTAGCCTGGCAGGCTCCTCTGTCTATGGAATTTTCCAGGAAAGAATACTGGAGGGGGTTGGCACGCCCTTCTCCAGGGAATCTTCCCAACCCAGAGATTGAACCTATGTCTCTTGTATCTCCTGCACTGGCAGGCAGGCTCTTTACCACTAGTGCCAAAATGAAAAGGCTTGCCAGAGAGTCTAGATCTCAAGGTATAATATTGAAACTACGCTTGGATATCCTAAATCTGTGAAGATAAGGGGGAGAGAGACAGAGAAGGGGTTTTGATGATGAAAAAGGAATCAAATGACTCATGTAATCAAATGATTACCTTCAGTGCAGAGAATTCTGAGGCAGAGAGGGACAAAGAGAAAAAGAATTTGTAGCGAAAGAGCCTTGACAGACTGACAACTCAGCTGGGAAGTAAAAGCAGGGTCATCAGCCCGGACAGATATACGAGCTGTTAGATGTGAGCTGAATAACAGGTGAGCACCTCCGCTCCAGAGTAAGTAGCCTATGGCTGGGAAGCCTGCATCTGGCCAGCGCGTCCCACAGTGCATTCCAAAGGGATTAAATCCTGCTGGCTTGACACTAACTTCCAGATCAAAGGCCATTTCTAAAAATATCCTTCCTTTCAAGCTGATGCTTGATGAATAAACAGAGGAGGAGAGGGGTCCACAGGCCTGCTGGAGAGCACATTGTCCCCGGACGGTAACCCATTTCCTCCCGAGGCTGTCAAGGCCAAGGAGCACAGACTGTCCCCAGTGAAGACAGAGAACGGAGCTTGTGCTGGCGCGGCTCACGGCCGCGATAAGATCAGACGGTGCGCACACAGTCTGGCCCTATTCCTGCGGCCCCACAGCTGTGTCGCTCCAGCTGCCGCAGAGGAAAGAGGAAGGCCGTGGTCTTGGCTGGGAACAATGCTCTCGACAGGCAGCCAAGAGGAAGGGACAGACCCCAGTCATCGGCTCAGACCACAACCATCTCTCTTATCTCAGAACCCCGCAGCCTCGACGTACTCTCTTCTGAGATGTGGAAGACAAGGACCATGTCTTTTCAAAGTCAGCTGGTCCAGAAAGAATTTACTGTCGATTTCTGGAATGGTCCCAAGGACAGGGAATTTAAAAGAGGGGATTAACACTTTTAATGAATGCGTTTTTCATGCCAGGTCTTGAGCTCAGCACTTTGCAGTCATAATCTTACTGAATCCTCACCACAATCTTGGGAGGCAGTTCATAGTAGACCCCTTTGATCAATGAGGACCAGAACGGTCTGAGGTCAGGGGGTTGCTGCCTCTGACTGTCTGCTGAGTCTGCGGGGCTCCAAATGCCAGGGCTTTTCGTGTCTTAAAATCATGCTGCGTCAGAGGGCAGAAGCACACTCCAGCTGACTAATGGGGTTGGAGGAGAAGGCAAACAGATTCCTGAGCCTTCTTGGGGCTGGTGGGCTGTCCACATGGGCTCACGGAGTCTCTGGAAGCCTGACCCAGGAAAGTGCCCATGCTACCAACCTGTGCCGCCAGCCCAGGTGTTACCACCCACATGTGGCATGTTGTCTGGGTCCTCCTTCCCATGTTTGGGGGAACTCACGTCTTCACCGCTCTCTCTTTCGATTGTTATCTGAAAATGAAGAAATAAGATATTATCATTCTCCGTGACCAAGGCCAGGACCTGCAGGACAGAAAGAAAGGACTGTTTATCCCTAAGTCCTTAAGGTAGCTCATAACCTGATAGATACTGTTGATAGATGCTCATGATAGATGCTGTTCGTGTCTGGCAAAATTTCACCAGATTTTACATCCACTGGGTTGGGAAGGAAACAAATTTAATTATAAAAAATATTCTTTACAAAAAAAAAAAAAAGGAGTTAGACTGGATCATGGGGCTTCCCTAGTGGTAAAGAACCCGCCAGTCAATGCAAGAGATGCAAGAGACAAGGGTTCAGTCCCTGAGTTGGGATGATCTCCTGGAGAAGGGAATGGCAATTCACTCCAATATTCTTGTCTGGAGAATTCCATGGACTGCAGAGCCTAGCGGACTATAGTCCACCTGGTCCAGCTGAGTCACAGCAGATAAACATTCATCTATTTGATTTTCAAAGAAATCCCATTCCTCAGAAAAAGGCTACTTTATATGAAATATATGAAAAAAGAAACCCAGAAAATATACCTTTGTGTGCTTCACTGATATACGTTATGTGCACAGAGACTAAAACCTGCTTATTTTCCGGGCCCACTCTCATCACGGTATTTTAGCTCTCCTAGCTCATCTGTATTTTAAAACTGGACTTACTGTTCCTGCATATCAAACAGAACAGGCGGCACTTTAGCCTTTCTCTTTGAGAGCCTACGGCTCATTCATTGGTCCCTAATTTAATTCAGCACAGATTCACCAAGAGTACTGATAACCACACTGGAGTTCCATCCTAGCAGTCAGCTCAGTAGATATTACTCCACAATAAAAAGCATCTGAAGCAGTCACATTCATGCACCCTATGAGCCTGCTCCCAAATACAGTGATTTTCAGGGCAGACCAGATCAACTGTTCAAACAAGCCTTAATGGGCAATGTATTGGCAAGGTATCATCTGAAGTACCGTGAGGCCTGCAAAAGCCACGGAGGACTGGTCACTGCCCTCGAATTGCTCACAGTGGAGCAGGGGAGCTTGGAAATGGACCTGGAGCATGACGCCAGGTCAGTCTTGAGAGCTGACCCGTGCCTTCTTAGTGAGTGGACTTTTCATTCTGGATGTTAGGATAAACAAAGGTAGGTAGGTAATTTACGGCCTTTGCAAATAAAATGGCTATCAAGAATGAATTCAACATAATTTCCATTGTGTTATATCCAGACTCGTTCATTTCAAACATTATTACATTGTAACAAGATTTCAATTAACTGGACCTTTCTGCCCTTACCAGGGAAGCCCTGGTGGTTCAAATGGTAAAGAATCTGCCTGCAGTGCAGGAGATGTGGGTTTGATCCCTGGGTCGGGAAGATCCCCTGGAGGAGGGCATGGCAACCCACTCCAGTATTCTTGCCTGAAGAATCCCATGGACAGAGGAGCCTGGCGGGCTACAATCCAGAGGGCTGTGAAAGAGAGGGACACGAGTGAGTAGCTAACACACTTCTGCCTTTAGCTCTGGCAGCACTGATAGAGCTTTTGCCATAATTTCAGCATATTTTAAAATTTGGCAGCCAGGACGTGACAGTTGACATGAATTCCACGCATACAATCATGCTCCCCAAAAATGGGTGAAAATAAATTCTTCTTTTAAAAAATTAAACTATGCAGAATAGCTAGCAACATTTAGAGAACAAATAAACATTTAAAGTACTTTCCCCAAAACTTGCCACCACTTTCTAACTTTTTTAGAGTGTAAGAGATACGTAGTAAATTAAAATATGTATACTGACTACAAGAACTCTAGACCAGCACTAACCAATAAAATTTTCTGTGCGGATAGAAGTATTTATACTTGAGGGATCTAATATGGTAGATTATGGTAGATAGTAGCAATGTACCTCCTGAGTACTTGATTTTTAAATTTTACTTAACTAAAATTTAAGTTTGAAATTACCATATGTAGTCCGTGACTATCTCACTGGACATCACAAAACAAGGACAAGCTTGCCTCAGCCAGGAGGTAATGTCTGGTTATCTTAGCAGTATCTTATAGATGTTTTCCACGAGAAATGAGAAAAATAAGAAACATTTCAAAATTGAGATAGAGTTTTATTCTGTGTCAATTTAAGAAATCTACATAAAAGTTATGACTACAGTCTAATGGATTTTTAAAAAAACATACTGGAACTTACATATGGAAATATATTATAATAAGATGATAAGCTTTTTAATCCATAAAGATACATTTATTACAATAATGGTGTTCAAAACACTTCTGGAGTGCTTTAGGAAGGATCCGCAGAGTCCATGGCAGATTCTATTTTAATATCTTTAATGGTGGAAATTATGTATTCTTTAAAAATAGATTTGATTTTTAATAAATAGCTAAAGGATATTTGGAACTGACGTGTATGAACCAAATAGTTCTGATGTGTGTGAATTATTTGCTAACTTACTCTGCACTCTTTGCAAAGTCAATTAACTTCTCTGGGGCTAAACTTTCTCATCAGAAACTAAAGGGGGTTGAACTAAATAATCTCTCCCATTCCACTTAACATTGACATGTTCTAGCTAACTGATTAAACAATTCAAAATCTGGTAAACGAGCGGTTTTAGTCAAAATCAAATTATAAAACAATGAGACTAGTTTGCTTCATAAGAGTTGTGACAGCTCTACAAATCAGTTCTCAAAGAGGAAGCTCTAAAAATGGTCTGGGCCATGACAGCGTTACTGGAGTAACTGTTCTTAACACCAGCCGTCACTTTAGGGTGTATTATCTATTAAAAATAAATAAACAACAAAGTCCTACTGGATAGCACAGGGAACAATGGAAAAGAGTAGAGGAAAGAATGTGTATATACATACATATATATGTAACTGAGACACTTGTGTACAGTAGAAATTAACACAACATTGTAAATCAACTATGCTTCAGTACAAAATGGGCTTCCCTGGTGGCTCAAACTGAAGAATTTGCCTGCAATGCGGGAGACCCAGGTGTGATCCCAGGGTCAGGAAGATCCCCTGGAGGAGGGCATGGCAACCCAGTCCAGTATTCCTGCCTGGAGAATCCCACGGACAGAGGAGCCTGGCGGGCTACAGTTTATGAGGTCGCAAAGAGTCGGACTAGACTGAGTGACTAACACTTTCACTTTCTTTCAATACAAAATAAGTAAATAAAAGAATTTCAGAAGAGGCATAGGAAACAGAGTCCTAGGTGTCTTAGTAACTTTACTTTCATTATAAACCAATCTCCTTTATTTTTTCTTCTTCTTTTTTTTTAAATTTTACTTTACATTACTGTATTGGTTTTGCCATACATCAACATGAATCCGCCACGGGTGTACACGTGTTCCCAATCCTGAACCCCCCTCCTCCCTCCCTCCCCGTACCATCTCTCTGGGTCATCCCAATCTCCTTTAGACATTTCACCACAATTCAGATGGGGGAGCCTGGTGGGTTGCTGTCTATGGGGTTGCACAGAGTCAGACACGACTGAAGTGCCTTAGCAGCAGCAGCAGCAGCTGTAAGAGAATAGCCTTTCAAGAATAAGTACTAAAAATGATGGCACAAGGCAAAAGAAAAGGGCTCTCAAATAGCCCCCTCAGCTACCTGCCAAATGACAGCTCTTGGAGTTGTGAAGACACCTACAATGGGCCATCAGGGAGGAGGAAAATTTGTGTGAACTTTCTGGGCAGAAAGGAACTGCTGCGTTGCCACCTGTGTGTCCTGCTGGGAGCTGGCACGGCTCACACTGCCAACAAGGCTGCTCCCCACCAACCCCAAATGGGAGTCTGGAGATGTTTCAAAATTGACAAATTCTTGACAAAAACACTCATCAGCCCAAACACAGTGGATTCCAGAAAAACACATACCATGAATTACCAAGGACACTTACTTAAAAGCAAGCATTTGGGGAGTTTATCTAATTCTGAGTCATGCTATGAATGGCATTACAGTCACAGGAGTCTATCTCTCTAGGTGGATGGGAGGAGCGCATCTGATAAGCGGTTTCCAAAGCCATTTTAGGGCATCTCTTACGTGAATTGACAATGATTCATAAAAGGTGCGAGGCAGGAAGCCTAGGACAGTCCAGCCCAGACAGAAACTGCAACAGACACCAAGGAACGCATATCATTCGAGGAAGCTTGCCTCTTAGGGACAGAAAGGTGCTCAGAATCTCTGGTCATTCAGAAGGTTGACAAACTGCTGAACTATTTGAAGTATGTGTTGAGAAAGACTTGGAATGCATTTCCTTTGAGGACTGGTCTCATCTAGAAGGCTTCCCTGGTGGCTCAGATGGTAGAGAATCCGCCTGCAGTGCAGGAGACCTGGGCTTGATCCCTGAGTTGGGAAGATCCCCTGGAGAAGGGAATGGCAACCCACTCCAGTATTTCTGCCTGGAGAAATCCATGGACAGAGGAGACTGGTGGGCTACAGTCCATGGGGTTGCAAAGGGTAAGGCAGAACTGAGTGGCTGACACTTTCACTTTTCATCTAGAAAGAGTTCAAACAAGCCAATCCAGTTACTGATATACACCCTACTTAAGTGAATACTTAAGTGTTCACTTACAGCTTCGCGGGTGACGCTAATGGTAAAGAACCTACCTACCAATGCAGGAGACAGGGTCTCCTGGGTCAGGAAGATTCCCTGGAAGAGGGCATGGCAACCCACTCCAGTATTCTTGCCTGCAGAATCCCATGGACAGAGGAGCCTAGTGGGCTACAGTTCATAGGTTTGCAAAGAGTCAGACACCACTGAAGCGACTAAGCATGCACTCATCTGTTCACTCACATGGATCAAAATTTTGCCCTAAACACAAAATATCATGGTCTCTTACAAGTGCTGATGCAAACTGATGCCCATGGTGAGCTCTTTGCTGTGTTGGTCACAGCTGATGCATCCTACATCCTTTTAGATAAGCAAGTTTTAATCCCAAGGAGTTGTCCTCTTTCATATGAATCAAGATGGAAAAACAAAACAAAACATAGACCTTGTAAATTATAACTCATAAAAAATGTTCCGGAGTGAAGCAACCCAAACCCAAAGTAGCGGAGGGACATGACTCACAAAAGCCCTGTAATCCTAGGCAAGGCCCTATACTTTAGGCTCCTCCTCACACTCATGATTTTGCAAAAACCGTCAGTAAAATGATATAAATAGCCAGAACACACTCTTGGAAGGAAAGTGCGTTCTTGGAGGAATGACTGGACAACACAGCCGATTCTCATTTTCCAGCTGGAGACGAGGTGTGGCTCAGCAGGCATTTGCAGCTGCCTCTCCAACATCCACTGCCTCTTTCTCCTCTCTAAACAGAAGTCAGATGAATCATGGTTAGCTGGGACGAGGCCCAGCCGTCCCATCGCCCTCTGCCAGCGATGTGTCTGGGGAAGAAAGTCTGGGAGCTGCGACGTAAGACAAATTCTGTTGGGAGGTTTCTGGGGAAGATTTTCCTCTTGGGTACAGAGCTCACTCGCGGCCCTGCAGGGACTGCCTGCCCCTCCCTTGCGGCACATACGTGTGCTGGCTTGGACACGGAGTGAGGACGTGGTGCTTCGAGCTGGGGTGTCCACCTGGTGACCACGGGGCAATGAGGAGGAGGCGGCAGAGGGGAGGACGGAGAGGGTGGTGTCCCTGATGACACCGCTGAGCTGCTCAATCAGCCGCGGAGTCACTTACTTCTGGTTTCTACATCAGCAAATAATAAATGTTATTAGACATAGGTTTTTTTTCATATAAAGAACTTTTAATTTATTTATTCATTTTTGGCTGTGCTGGGTCTTTGTTGCTGCGGGGGCTCTGCTCTAGTTGCGGTGGCTTCTCTTGTTGCAGAGCATGGGCTCTAGGCCGCTCGGGCTTCAGGAGCTGCAGTGCATGGGCTCGGGAGCTGTGGTTTCCAGGCTCTAGGGTGCAGGCTTGATGGCTGCGGCACTCGGGCTTAGCTGTTTTGCAGCACGTGGGATCTTCCCGAGGTAGAGATTGCACCCAGGGCCACCAGGGAAGCCCTGTCCTTGCAGTTTAAGCTACTGTAAGTTGGGTTTTCTGCTACTTGGAGCCCAATGCATGCAAACGAACTGACTCATTCATTAAAAGACAAATGAGAGGCAGCGGGGCACGAGCCACGGCATCGATCTTTGCAGGATGTCCTGCTTCCAGAAGACGTGCTTTCAATTTTCTGATGTTGAAAACTGCCGTGATAATATCAGAAATCCTACTTATTACAGTTGCCTATGATTTGATGATTAGCAGGCAATTCAACGCACTTAATCATTCATTTTCTTATTCAGACATTTCTGTGTATGTTTATGGTACATTTGCTACTCCCTGGAATATGGAGATAACAAGAAACAGGATCTTTGCTTCCAGGAAAATATTTTATAATGTAGAACGAAGTCACAGTGCAGGGTAATACAGACCATAATAAGGTATTGAATACATCTGCCTAAAACATATTCTTGTCTGAGGTTATAAGAAAAATAGGGGCTTCCCAGGTGGTGCTAGTGGTAAAGAACCTGACTGCCAAAGTAAGGAAACATAAGAGATGAAGGTTTGATCCCTGGGTCAGGAAGATCTCCTGGAGGAGGGCATGACAACCCATTTCCAGTATTCTTAACTAGAGAATCCCATGGACTGAGGAGCCTGGTGGGATACAGTCCATAGGGCTGTAAAGTTGGACATGACTGAAGTGACTTAGCATGCACGCATATGAAAAATATAAGAAATTTCTATCACAGATACAATGAAAGTCACATTAATATGTCCCTAGGTATGATGGTCTTTCATATGAAGACAGCTGCTTAAAAAAAAAAAAGCAATAATTCCTTACCCAGTTTTCATAAACAACGTGCTACTCTATAATGATAACGCATGATCAAACCACCGTTGTCCAGAGGCAGCTTCTTTGTGTTCCAGCTACAACCTCTGGCAAAGCCATCAAAGTATGTAATTCATCTCCAGTTTCCCCCTGGCTGGTGGCAACACTTTCTTTCACGTATTCAATGACCTCCTGTCTTCTTTAATCCTCTTAGTTCTTAAAAAGCAGGAGATGATCTAATTTGTGGTCATTAATATTAAAAAACGATCCTGCAGCTGATATTCATTCGTACTAAATAATTCCCCGCGAAAGGGCACTCACATGGTAAGTGCTCTTATCACAAAAGTGGGAAATAAAGTCTCGGGACCAGCAAGCAGGCAGATGGGGGATGAGGTGGGGAGTTGATGAGGGGCACGCTGGGACTGTTCCCTGGCCCTGAAGACAAGGCCTATGAGGTGAGCACCGACAGGCGACAGGCAGAAGGCGGGTCCGTGGCTTGTCCCCCAGCAACTCTTGTCTCTCTAGTCCTGAAGGAGCGGATAGCTCTTTCTGCCTTAGGAAGGACTCCAGTCCCTTCTCACAGGCTCTTTCAAGTCCACCATCAGCCCTCCATCCTGACCCTGCTTGCCCACTTCTCGAAACTCAACCCCACTCTGTTTACACTCCCGCTCTCTGCTTGAACACTCCCAGAGACTTACGCATACTTCACTTTCTGGTGTAAATGATGAGGTGGATAAATACTTTAAAATATTTGAAACTGTAACCCCCAAACATCCTCCTTTCTCCACTGGATGCGATGCTCTGGAATGCATCCCTGTGTGCACCCTATGTTATTTCTCTATCTGTGTTCAAAGTTTCTGAAAAAGATCCTCCCCACAGGAACGACTCTTGTTTTACCTTTGTCTTTGCTGGCACAGTGACTTATACGTACATGTGCTGTGCTGTGCTGAGTCACTTCAGTCGCGTCTGACTCTGTGACCCCATGGACTGTAGCCCGCCAGGCTCCTCTGTCCATGGGATTCTCCAGGCAAGAATACTGGAGTGGGTTGCCATGCCCTCCTCCAGGGGATCTTCCCAATCCAGGGATTGAACCCAGGTCTCCTACATTGCAGATGGATTCTTTACCATCTGAGCCACCAGGGAAGACCAAGAATACCAGGGTGGGTAGCCTATCCCTTCTCTAGGGGATCTTCCCAGCCCAGGAACTGAACCAGAGTCTCCTGCATTGCAGGCAGATTCTTTACCTGCTGAGCTACCAGGGAAGCCCAGATGCCTAATAAATATGCATTAAATGCATGTGGGAGAGGCAGATCGGCAACAGAATGTAAGAGTTTCAGCTTCTGCATACAGTGCTCTTCACAATAAGCTGTTGGCAGGAACTCTTCCTGCCAGCCTGTAACTGGCAAACAGCACAGCAGTGCTCAGCCACTGGTCAGTGGACAGCCGTCTCCCGACAGGCAGGAAACACGCGGCCCTGCTGGCCCTGTGGCGTGGTTCTCAAATCCCGATCCTGCACTTCCTGCAGCTTGACTCTGATCCCTGCCTCGGCCTCAGCTCCAGTTTCTGGGGAGCCGCCTGCCTGAGCTGACTCCGTGCCCCCCAAGTGTGTGGGCAGCAGCCTCTCTCCTGCTCTCTGGTCTAGACAGAGCTGCTGGAACAGCTGTCTGCAACACAACGCAGAATCTGCCTAAAGCAACCTCAAACTTTACTCAGAGTCCTTACTCATCTCTTTCTTCTGCTTAAATTCAAACAGGAACAAAAGATGCAGAGGGACTTTTGGAAAATTTGAGAATTCGGAACGTAGATCATGGAATCGAGAGGATGGTTCACGGATTAAGACGGTCTAAGCACAAACCAATTTTTAAGGGAAACCAAATGTTATCATTGTGTGTAGGTGACTGTCAAAAAGCCATGTTAGAAAATTGGCACGGCAACAGTTCCCTAGCATGGACGAGCCAGCATGGATACCGCCTGCTGTCACTGGCCCTGCTGAGCACTGCAAACTTTCTCACAGAACAGCTGCAAATTAAACTCAGAGAGAGTGGCATGCGTGCTGAGCCACGTCAGTCGTGTCTGACTCTGCGACCCCATGGACTGCAGCCCGCCAGGCTCCTCTGTCCATGGGGCCCTCCAGGCAAGAATGCTGGAGTGGGCTGCCATTGCCTTCTCCAGGGCCTCTTAATAGTCTCCTGCATTAGCACGCGAGTTCTTTACCACCAGCGTCACCTGGGAAGCCCTCAGAGAGTGGAGGCAGGGCAAACTGACGGTCTTTGTGTGACGGTCTCCCTTCTCTATTTTTGCATCTTTTATTTTCCAGAGACTTCAAAAGGTTAACATTCAACATCTGAGTCAATTCAAACCCAGCCAACAGACATCCACGGCCAAGGAAAAGGTTGGCCACACAAGGCCATCTCTATTATGGCAAAGAGTGTGCAAATGCTTTGGTTCTGTGATACACACAGTGGCCGGGGCAAGAGACATCTACTGCCATCTGCTTTTATTATTACAGAAGCTAAACGATCTTTCCTGGCATTTCCTGGCCCAGGTGATTTCAGTCTTATACCCAAGCCTTGTGTTCCCTCTGAGAACACAAAATCTGTGTGGCAATTTTAAAATCTATTGTGCTTTCCCTGTCAACAGGATTCTCTGAGATGTTAAGTTGCTGGGAAAAGGAAAGTGAAGTGCAGGTACTTAGTCGTGTCCGACCCTTTGCGACCCCATGGACTGTAGCCTACCAGGCTACTCCGTCCATGGGATTTTCCAGGCAAGAATACTGGAGTGGGTTGCCATTTCCTTCTCCAGGGGATCTTTCTGACCCAGGGATCGAACCCGGGTATCCCGCATTGTAGGCAGACACTTTACCGTCTGAGCTACCAGGAAAGCCCAGGAAAAGGAAGGGTGGGTAGAAAAGCCACCCAGTCACTAGGGTAGGGAACAGCAAAGGGGGTTTTAATAAGATCAGGTTCTAAAAATGCTTGGAAGCACTGACCAGATCTCCAAGCAAACACATATAGCTTGGGGGAATTCTTTTCTGAAAATAGGAACGCTAACTGAATCAGTGTGGACAGGTTATCATAGCATCCTCCTCATGGAGATTTCCAGCATCAAACATTTTTGGCAAGTGGTTTTCTGTTTCGCTTGTGTTAAAGTCAGGCTATGTCAGCAGCCATCGTTTCTTTCAGCTATTCTTCATACCATTGTTGGTTCATCATCTTAGATTCTAATCTTGTTTATGAAGTCATTGTCTACTGATGTTTACCCTGAGTTTCCTCCACCATTTCCTCAAAGCACATGGAGTTCTTGTAAAACCTGTGTTCTCACATCTAGCGAGACAGTCTTCCTCTGCTTCCAAAGGCCCAGCCTTCTCTGCACTTTTGGACAACCACGATGAATTAAAACCATGAACCAGAGAACAACACAATGGCACTGAGAGGCTGTAGAGAAATAAGCTGTATGCACTGCGCACACACAGAGCTCAGGAGGACGGCGTATGTCGCTCACTGGCTGAGAGTATTTATGGCTCTGCGCTCTGAGGCTCGGTGGGTGAGGGGCCCTTCCAGGCTGCTGCTCCAGCTCAAAAACACCACTTGGAGTGTGGGCAAAATACACACATGGAATAACTAGAATGGATGCCTTTATTGTGTGCATATATAACAGGCGTTTTCCCCTCTTTTAAGAATGTTTTTAATTGGAGGATAATTGCTTCACAATAGTGTGCTGGTTTCTGCCATACGAGTATGAATCAGCTATAAGTATACACATATCCTCTCTGTCTGGAGCCTCCTTCTCGCACAGTCTCACCCCTCTAGGTCATCACAGGGCACTGAGCTAAGCTCCCTGTGTTTTATACAGCAGCTTCCTGCTAGCTCTCTATTTTATACATGGTAGTGTACACGTCTCAACGCTCCGCCTGCAATGTGGGAGACCTGGGTTCAATCCCTGGGGTGGGAAGATCCCCTGGAGAAGGGAAAGGCTACCCACTCCAGTGTTCTGGCCTGGAGAATTCCATGGACTGTATAGTCCATGGGGTCACAAAAGAGTCGGACATGACTGAGCAACTTTAGGGCTTAGGGCTCCCTCCTCTGCTGTGTCCACAGGTCCATTTTATATATGTTCATCTCCATCCTTGCCCTCAAATAGCTTCATCAGTACTATTTTTCTAGATCCCAATATATGTGTTAATATATGATATTTGTTTTTCTGACTTACTTCACTCTGTATAACAGGCTCTAGATTCATTCACCTCAGTTCAACAGATTCAAATTTGTTCCTTTTTATGGTTGAGTAATATTCCACTGTGTATATGTACCGTAACTTCTTTATCCATTCATCTGTCGAGGGACATCTAGGTTGCTTCCATGTCCTGGCTACTGTAAATACTATACATGCATTTTTAAAGAAAATATTTCTAGGACTTCTCTGGTGGTCCCAGGGTTAAGAATCCACCTGCCAATGCAGGGGAACATGGGTTTGATTCTCCAGCCTGCAAAGATTCACATACTGTGGGAAGATACCCACACACCACAACTTCTGAGTCTGTGCTCTCGAGGCCATAAGCCAAAAACTACTAACGCCTGTGTGCCTAGGGCCTGTGCTCCACAACAAGAGAAATCACGGCAACTAGAGAAAGCCTGCATGCAGCAACAAAGGCTCAGGGAAGCCAGAAATAAAAAATAAAGTAAAATAAAGAAAATCTTTCTTTAAGTGGTAAATAGCATTGTTGGAATCAGTGCTATAGAGGCAAATGTGACCAGATATACAATCAGCTCTACACTGTGAACATCCAGAGGCCATCTCGGTCATATCAGTGTAGCTCCTGGTCTTTGGGTATCACAGAAGCTCAGGAAATGTGTAGTAAATACATGAACGGCTGCATGACAGGCATCGCCACTGTGGCCACCCCAAAGCTACACAGTGGCTCTAGTGGGATCCATGCCACCAAGAATATATAGAAGCCTGATAGCAGCTCTCCTGAACTGAAGGAGGCAAGTTAGAAAGCAGGACATTTGGGAGAGGAGAAAAGAATACCACTGAGTTTCGCTTTGCTAGACAGTTCAGTTGCTCAGTCGTGTCTGACTCTTTGAGACCCCATGGACTGCAGCACGCCAGGCCTCCCCGTCCATCATCAACTCCCGGAGTTCACCCAAACTCATGTCCATCGAGTCAGTAATGCCATCTAACCATCTTATCCTCTGTTGTCCCCTTCTCCTCCTGCCTTCAATCTTTCCCAACATCAGGATCTTTTCCAATCAATTAGCTCTTGGCATCAGGTGGCCAAAGTACTAGCATTTCAGCTTCAGCATCAGTCCTTCCAATGAATATTCAGGACTGATTGATATCTTTTAGGATTGACTGGTTGGATTGTCTTGCAGTCCAAGGGACTCTCAAGAGTCTTCTCAGCACCATAGTTCAAAAGTATCAATTCTTTGGTGCTCAGCTTTCTTTATAGTCCAACTCTCACATCCATACATAACTGGAAAAACCATAGCTTTAACTAGACGGACCTTTGTCAGCAAAGTAATGTCTCTGCTCTTTAATATACTGTCTAGGTTTGTCATAGCCTTTTTTCCAACGAGCAACTGTCTTTTAACTTCATGGCTGCAGTCACCATCTGCAGTGATTTTGGAGGCAAGAAAATAACATCTGTCACTGTTTTCATTGTTTCCCCATCTATTTGCCATGAAGTGATGGGACCGGATGCCATGATCTTAGTATTTTCAATGTTGAGTTTTAAGCCAACTTTTTTACTTTCCTGTTTCACTTTCATTTTAGGTTGTGAAGGCTCTTACTTTGTAAGCCATGAACTTAGAACCTCAAATACCAAAGGGCAAAATAAAGCTTTCTAATGAAATTAAGGCCAGAATTATAAGACACAAATTACATTACGTATCAATGATACTGAGCTACCCAGTAATTGGATACAAACGATTCCTGGAATGACTGTAACTGATTGGGGGTTTATGTAATATACACGAGTTGGTCACCTTCTCTGCTGTGTTAGTGCGACAGTTTCTTCAACAGCATTTCTCTGCCCGTTTCCTGTTTACACCTGGGAACTCTAACTCCCTTTCGGACAGAGTCCTGGATGCTGTGCCAGCAAGCTCCCTCAGCATTCGTCTCGGGGCTCCCCTCCCTCTCCTTGCACCCCCACTCCTCTAAGCTCACTCTGTACCCCCATTTGAGGACTCCCCCCAGCAGCGCCGTCTTGGGGTTCTGGGAGGCCAAGTGCAAAAGGCAGTGCAAATTTCGGGACGTGCAGCTGTGTATGTGCGGCTATGACCTGATCA
The DNA here is from genome assembly GCF_032405125.1 of Capricornis sumatraensis. Lineage (NCBI taxonomy): Eukaryota > Metazoa > Chordata > Mammalia > Artiodactyla > Bovidae > Capricornis > Capricornis sumatraensis. The sequence continues at coordinate 21,733,951 of NC_091080.1, forward strand.
CCTGGTGATGAAAGGGAACTGGAGAGAACATAGCACCAAGTCCAGAAAACCCAGGTTAACCTGGGGCCCTGGGGCTGAACTGCAGGGAGCGGTGTGGCTGCCAGATTTCCTGTGTCCTGCCCACGTCTCCTCTGTCTCCTGCGATGTGACTCTAATTCTTTACGACACCAGGGAATGTTTCCATCCTGTCTCCTTCCACTGACGGCACGTAAGCTGCTAACACAGTGTGGGATTCTGGCTGTGCAGCCAGGCAAGGCAACTTAACACCAGCCTGGTTTTAAGCAACACGCTTTATAGCCCATTTTTGACTTCTTCTGACCTGTCTTAATGCCATTTGTAGGACAAGTGAGTTTAATGTAGTTAGAGAATGAGGCTGGGCATCTGTAAGGCACAGATTTCTAGTGAAGGAAAGTGCCTGGGGGGAAGGAAACAGTGACTGAGAGGAGGGAATGTGCAGCGGAGTGGGGGCTGGCCTGAATGCGGAAGCCTCCATTCCAACCCAGTGTGGCCGCTCACTCACGGGGTCATCCTGGGGAAGTCACTCAGCCTTTCTGGGCCTGAGTTTTCTCATTTCAAAATGAAACACCAGAGCAAATTCTTTCTAGTTCTAAGTTTGGGCTTTCTGTTGCTGTCTGTCTGCACTGGGTCCTCATTGCGGTGCCTGGGCTGTCTCCAGCTGCCGCGCTCCAGAGCATGTGGGCTCAGCGGGTGCAGGGCCCGGGAGTCTCTAGTTGCGGTGCCTGGCTTTAGTTGCCCCGTGGCACATGGGAAGTTAGTTTCCCGACCGGGGATCAAACCCATGTCCCTTGCAGGGGAAGGTGGATTCCCAACAACTGGACTACCAGGGAAGTCTCTGCTTCTAAGTTCTTTACAACTAGGACCCTTGTCTACATTTATTTCAATCCTAAAGTTTAAGAAATGTGAGTTGTCAGAAATTGATTTGAGTATAATGAAAGTTGTATAAAGAATACTTTGATATAATCATGTAAGTTTGTTTTTTTCTTCAAATTGATTCACTGAGACTTAGAAGAATATTTTTTTTTGAGAGGCAGCTGGAAAAAAATATTTCAATGGAAATTAGAAGACTGGCTTTTGATCTCGGTTCTGGTGAAATGACTTTGGCGGAAGTTCCTTATCTTCTCTTGGCTTTCCTTAAGCAGAAACCGAGGGGGAAGACTGGCAGAAGTGTGATGTAAGTACATCACATGGTTCTTCTGGTTGATAACGTTTTACATACTCATTATAATAATTACATAATTATTATACTCATTATAACATTGGCTTAACCAAAATTCCAGCACAAACCTATTGAGGGGATGTATGATATAGTGTATGATATAGTGGTTTGGAAGATATTAACTGTGTATCTTATAGTAGGGGTGGGAAACTAAAAGAGAGCTAAATCTTGAATGCACATTGTTGAGGTCAAAAGATAATGCTTAATGTGGAAAGATCAAGAAGAAACTTAAGTACGTTATTTAGAGATATGGGGGCAAGACATGAATCAGCAAAAAGAGGGAAAAGAGTTTTTGCTTCTGAGCTATTTTTCAGGGCAAGTCTGTACATATATAACTTAGATGAACCTTCAAGTGCCTCTCTTTCATCCTTCCTGTCAGACTGCCTACCTGCCTGTGAGAGCCTTTAATAAAGCCCCAGCTGTGAGCAGGACTTCTGCTTGGTGCTAAGGACACAAAGACACAGGACCCAGCTTTGCACATCGTGGAGCTTCCAGCCAGGTGTGGATCTGTGCTTGTGAATCAGCCCAGAGAGTGGGTGGAGATCCGTGCCAGGGTAAGTAAGCAGGACCTGTGAGCAGAACATACTGGAAGGGCTCCTGAGGCTGGCTGCATCAGAGAAGATTTCCTGAAAGAGGTAATGCCCAAGAAGAATCCTGAAGGAACAGGAAGAGTTGGGAAGTCCAGGAGGCTGGGGATTTCGGGCAGAAAGAACAGCTGGAGGGGTGCTTGGCTGAACGCAGGGGATGAAGTGATCACTGACACGGAGAGCCCTTTGTCTCTGCTGACGCAGCTCCTACAGCACAGAGACGATCTACCCGCATCAGTGCACGCTCCCGGAGGTTTATGATGGTGAAATGTCTCCTCCGTGGCTTAGACGGCCATGCCTAAGTAGAATGAGCTTATCAGAGCACACCGAGGTTTACGTGAAAACCCCCGAAACCCAAGAAGTTAGAGTCACACGAACTAGAGTAATAGCAAATGAGATTTGTGGGGTCCAGGAATAAACACTTGAGTGTGTTGTTAAACACCAATGGGAAGAACCCAGAAAGGAGAGAGAATGAAGATACCCGAGAAAAAGGAGACAAAGGATGGAGCAAAATCTCTGCTCTCAGATGGGAGGACAGACTGGCCTTGGATGGGGAGGAGGAGGCGCTGGCACGGCTGTGGTGGGCTTCTATAACTGCACCTGGGGAGCTGGAGGAGCTGCATTCTGGTAGCTTCTATTTTCTTTGGGAAGCAGGAGACTGAAACGTTGTCAGAGAATATGGGAGAGTATAGCTTGAAGTTTGGAGAAAGTAGGGATTGGTGAGAATATTCTCCAGGCAAGAATACTAGGGTTGGTAGCCATTCCCTTCTCAGAGGATCTTCCCAACCCAGGGATTGAGCCCGAGTCTCCTGCGTTGCAGGTGGATTCTTTTCCATCTGAGCCACCACGGAAACTCCATTATTATGCATTCTAGGCTTAAGATACTTTTTACAACAGTCAACATAATTTTAAAATTTCCCAACACATTCCTTTAAACGGAAGTTTTGTGGAATACGGTCATCTGTTTGAAGATTACTAAGTACATATGAGATAGATACGCTGGTTGTGGGAAAAAAAAAAAAGATAAAGAAATTAGATGAATAAAATCCAAAACTATAATTTGGACAAACGGCAGGTATCTGGACATGAGGAAAGCAGTCCTGAAAATGACACCTCTAGAAGTCATTCCTGAATTTCTCAACCAACAGCTGCTTTCATTCTCCTGGGCTCTCACCATTCAGGCCTCCTCCACAGTGTCTTCTGTGACACAATAATCTTACTAACCCAGCTGTGGTTTTCCCTCTGTCATCCTCTGGGCACCTTAAAAGCACCAGCCCACAGCCCAGAGGCATAACTGAAACACGCAGCGTGCCTTCCAATTATGTTTGCAACCTTTGAAGTGGTTTTGTACATCCAAGAGGGCTTCCCAGGTGGCCCAGATGGTAAGGAATCTGCCTGCAATGCAGGAGACACTGGTTCAATCCCTGGGTCAGGAAGATACCCTGGAGAAGGACATGGCAACCCACTCCAGCATTCTTGCCTGGAGAATTCCAGACACAGGAGCCTAATGGGCTACAGCCCATGGGGTCACAAAGAGCTGGACATAATTGAGCAACTTAACAATAGCATATATATCCAAGAGGAAATGTTATCTGATTTATACAGATTGGCCTTATGCACGTGGAGGTACGACTCTTGGGACATCAAGTGAGCTATGTTTGTAAGAACAGAGGATTTCAGCAACAGCAACCTCTCAGCAAAGGGGTGGGCTGAGCCGGGGAGCAACCGTGTTCCCAATGTGGGCCGGGTCTCCACACTGTTTTACAATTTCAAGAGGGCTCCTCACAGGCCAGCAAAGAAAATTCAAGGAAATGAAACGACTCCCTCCCCCAGCTCCTATTCTTCTTAGATACAAAAGACAGATATCTGAAGTATTTCTCAATCTGAACAAAATGGAAAAGTGACCTTTGGGTCTGTCTGCGGCAGAGCCTGCTCACGTCAGTGTTTGGAGCAGAAGTAAAGCAATGTGCAGGCTTGGGGAACGCTCACGGGGGCCAAATTTGACTCTCCCTCACGTTTCACACACCATAAATAAAGAGAAATAGTTTACCAGGCAGCGGCACCCGAACGGTTCTGAGTCGCCCCGAGGGAGTGATAAAATTCTCCTGCTGGTAGACTTACACAAACCAAGACGCAATGAATTCTTTTGGCTACTCCCTTTGCTCAATAAAGCTGAAAGTTTTAAACCTGAAAGATGGCTGGACTAAGAGGGAAAATAAATCAATCTGGCAAAAAAGTAATCATTCAAAGTGTGGTGAGATTAACTGAAACAGAGGAGACCCAGTTCAGTGATGGAAAAATCATATGCTTGCTAGCTAAAAACCTCCATTTCTAGCAGTTGGGCCTATTTTTAAATGCACTAGGTGAACTTTGTCTAGTGATCTGACTATTTAATGCTAAATTCAGAGCTTCTATTCACTATCTGATTTGTTTATACTCAAAATAGCAGGTAGAATACATTTCAAAGCCTGTAGCTTCTTACAGGTTTAACTTTTGTTTGGTGGCAATTATTACTAGATACTGGGGCTTGAGTGGATCATTCTGGTGATGATGAAACGTTAGATTACTTTTGTCTTAAAAAAAAATATGGCCATGCTTCGAAGAGTGTGGGATCTTAGTTCCCCAACCGGGGATCGAACCCCCACCAGCTGCATTGGAAGCATGGAGTCTTAACCACTGGACCTCCAGGGACGTTCCTTCTTATTTCTTTTTAAAGTTTATTTTATTACATTACTTTTGGAAAGGGATATTTACAATTTATTGAAGCAACGTATCCAAACCATTAATTGCTTTATTCTGTTTAAAGGAAAAACCCACAAAAACAAAGAGGACAAGATAAACAAGAACAGGTTAGGGAGAAACAGAGAATCAGTCTGAGAAGTTCTCCTGTCCAGTCTCGATCTCTGATAACCACTGAGTTTATCAACAACACTTGCACAGAACTTTTTTTTCAAAGAACCTTGCCTTGTTTTTTTCTTCCAAGATACACAAACATATTCTTAAAAAAATCTTCAAGCACCTGCTTGAAAGAACACAAAAGACGAAGGAGATGAGCAAGGGAGTGATGCTGTTTCTGGGCAAGATCTGGATACAGGGGTTGGAGGCATTTTCTGGGGGAAGGAATGTACTTAGAATGAATACCTGGAGAAAGAGTAACAGTTCTTTTAGAAAAAAAGGTAACTTTATCAATAAGAAAAACAAATTATAACTAAAATATGAATTCTATAAAGAATAATTAGTTTTCAAAGCATCTAGAGATCACTGGTGGAGAAGGCAGTGGCACCCCACTCCAGTGCTCTTGCCTGGAAAATCCCATGGATGGAGGAGCCTGGTGGGCTGCAGTCCATAGGATCGCTAGGAGTTGGACACGACTGAGCAACTTTACTTTCACTTTTCACTTTCATGCATTGGAGAAGGAAATGGCAACCCACTCCAGTATTCTTGCCTGGAGAATCCCAGGGACGGGGGAGCCTGGTGGGCTGCCGTCTATGGGGCAGCACAGAGTCGGACACAACCGAAGCGACTTAGCAGCAGCAGCAGCAGAGATCACTGGTTTTGACAAAAACTACAATGCTAGTCAAAGTCAGTGGATAGATTATTTCACTTTGAAACCGCTAGAAATTTAATGTTTGGGGGATGTGCTTAGTTGTTATGCACAGCAGGTCAAGTTCGTTTGGAATTCTAAACCTTCTTAGGTGTCCTGGCTCAGCTTTTTCCTAAGGAGTTAGAATGGCTATTTACTGGGGATGGGCTGTTCCTGCTGTGGTGTCCATGATTAGCTCTAAGATGGTTGCTATGCGCTTTTTATTTATGAAAAGAAAGCAATTTCCATCAATCTTGGGAGATTCTGACCATGGGAATAATGTCTCCCATGGCGATCCCAGGATCTCAGATAGCCATGCTGATTTGAATTCATACTGCGTGGTATTTGAGAATGCATTACGGGTTTATGATGCAAAGAAGACTTTCATTAAGACCCAGTAAGTGGGAAGAGTGGGGAACCCTTTTCCTGGTATGCAAATGTTTTGTATAAAGATATATTCTGAACTCATAATTCCAAAGTACCAGAGGGATCCTACAAAACCACATTCTACATAAAATAAACAGAAATAAAATGACTAATAACCAGTTTATCACATGACCTGCTGGATTAGGACAGTCCCTGTTAGTGTCTATTGTCTCGAAGTAATTATTAATAGCACCCATTTCAGTTTGATACGTGGAATTACATGGTCATCCTATAATAAGCAATAATGTGGATGACACCCAGCCTGTTAGCGTTTATTATTCCATCTGGATATTAAATTAAACTTTCTTTCTGGGTAGTAACTGCCACAGGCCATACTGGGTTATATATGTCTCACCATCTGGCAGAAGAGTGCATACATGTTTGTCTATATTTATCTATAAGGATCTGTTTATTTCAAGCCCACATTAATACCATTTTTCTGAAAGCAGAATGGTTTGAATTTTGAGATAAAAAAGTTAATTTTTCAAAATTCACAAATAAAATTTCTAGCATCTGTTTTCTTACAGTGACTCTTTATGAAAACTTACAGCATAATAGATACATTTCAGCTTTTCTAGATACTTCTATACACTCTGAAAGAAAGTGAAAGTGTCAATCACTCAGTTGTGTCCGACTCTGTGATCCCAGAGCTCCCCTGTCCATGGGATTGCCATTCCCTTCTCCAGCGGATCTTTCCAACCCAGGGATCGAACCTGCGTCTCCTGCACTGCAGGCAGATTCTTTACTGTCTGAGCCACCAGGGAAACAGGTTTCTCTGCCAGCTGTGGCCTTAGCCCCAAATGCTGCTCAGCCTCAAGCCAGCCCCGCTGCGGCCCCGTCTCTCTGCACTCGGTTCTACCTGACTGCTTGCTTTTCCCTTGGGGACAAGTCCATACCTTGGATCTCTTTGTTAGCAACCAGGTCTCAGTTTGACTTCCCGTGGCATGAGTCTGTGCACTGGTCCCCTGCTTCATCTTTTCTCTGGAGTTTCAGGGATCCCTTTGCCTGATCCAGAACCTCTTCTCCCTAGACTCCCAGCTGCAGTCAGCCATCACATCACTCCTGGTTCTCTATTTAGCCTGGGCTCTTGTCAGTAAGGACAGACATTCAGAACTTCTCATCTTGGGACAGCTGGCACCCAGGACAGTGCCTGGTGAGCAGGAAATTTCAACAAGCAGTTAAGTGCTGAATGAATGCTGAAGCTACCTTCTCATCGCCTGGAGCTGGGGTTCATTCCAAGTGCCCCTTCCACCTGTCTCTTTCCATGTGAGCAGGAATGAAATTCACACAATCCCATTGCCAGCACTAGGCTCTGGGGTGGGCAGTCTGGAGAAAGCGACTCTTTTCCTAACTGATTTGTCCAGAGATGGCCCTTTGGCAATTCACCCTCCCCTTGTTGTTGTTGTTCAGTTGCTCAGTTGTGTCAGACTCTTTGTGACCCCATGGACTGCAGCACGCCAGAATTCCCTGTCCTTCACTATCTCCCAGAGTTTGCTCAAACTCATGTCCATTGAGTCGGTGATGCCATCCAACCATCTAATCCTCTGTTGTCCCTCCTGCCTTCAATCTTTCCCAGAATCAGGGTCTTTTCTCATCAGGTGGCCCAAGTATTGGAGCTTCTCAATTCTTCCAATGAATATTCAGGGTTGATTTCCTTTAGGACTGACTTGTTTGATCTTCTCGCAGTCCAAGGGGCTCTCAAGAGTCTTTTCCAGCACCACAGTTTAAAAGCATCATTTCTTTGGCACTCAGCCTTCTTTATGGTCCAGCTATCACATCCATACATGACTACTGCAAAAACCATAGCTTTGACTATACGGACTTTTGTTGGCAAAGTGATGTCTCTGCTTTTTAATACACTGTCTAGGTTTGCCATGGGGCTCCCCTGGTAGCTCAGCTGGTAAAGAAGCCGCCTGCAGTGCGGGCCACTGGTTCAATTCCTGGGTTGAGAAGATCCCCTGGAGGAGCACATGGCAACCTACTCCAGTGTTCTTGCCTGGAGAATCCCATGGACAGAGGAGCCTGGCGGGCTGCAGTCCGTGGGGTTGCAAAGAGTCGGACACAGCTGAGAGACTAAGCACAGCACTGAGAGATAAACCCAGCACAGTGGTTTATCACAGCTTTTCTTCCAAGGAACAAGTCTGCAGGCTCTGCACAGTGGCCCATATGTGCCAGAAGATCACTCCCACATGGAAATGTTTTAAGTGGGGTTGGATAAGTGCAGCTCTCAAGGAACAAACCCTGGGAGAGTGAATCTGTTATCTCCTTTCTTACTTCTTATCATATTATGTAAAATCCCAAGGATTCTTGGGATTAAAAGTTCATAAAGACAGACTTCATCAAGGTTTAAAGATAAGAATCTTAGTATGTGAGCTGACTAACTCAGATGCTTTGTATTGGGCTATTATTCAATATATTACAGCATTTTTCTCTCCAGGGAAGTGGAATGACTACTCTTAGCCACAGGAAAACCCTTGGGAAGCTCTTTTTGAGGATTTCCTCATATCAGCCTTCACGCAATACCTAGACACGCTGCATGTGAAGAAAAACAGTGTGTAGGGAGGTGGTCTACCCTGACCATAAGCACTTTTCTTAGGTGATCAAAAAATTTGTATTTTGTTCAGTCTTAATAGAAGAGACATGTATTCCTGCTACTCAAAATGTCCTCTAACATAGTGGTTAAGAGCACAGACAGTGGAATCAATTTCCTTGGATTCAAATCCTGGCTCTTGGTACTTGTTAGTTTGGTAAGGTACTTCATTGTTAAATGAGGTTAACAACCTTATAGGGATGTGTCAAGAAGGGTTAATATGCATACTCACTGAGAACAGTGCCTGGCCACACTAAATGCTATATGTGTTAATTATTGAAAGTGAAAGTGTTAGTCGATCAATCATGTCCAATTCTTTGCGACCATACAGACCATAGCCTGCCAGGTTCCTCTGTCATGGGATTTCCCAAGCAAGAATACTGGAGTGGGTTGCCATTCCCTTCTCCAGGGGATCTTCCCGACCCAGGGTTTGAACCTGGGTCTCCTGCATTGCACGCAGATTCTCTGCCATCTGAGCCACCAGGGGAGTCCAAGTATTAATTATTATTACTATTTTATTTTCTGAGTGTGAAATAGACACTGCTTAGTACAAAATACTCGTTTTTTTTTTTTTTTCAGTAGAGATGAGCCAAATATCTATCAGATTAATACCAGCACTGGGAAAAAGTTAACTCAGGATTTTAATCAAGAATATTTTCTGAAGTTAAGGCTGAGAATTCTACACTCTTAGAATAACACTCCTCTCTCTTATAGTAACTCTTATAATAACACTATAAGTCCAGTCTTATACTAACACTCATGATCTGCTGTTCATTCATGACCTCGCACAGGAAGTTCAATGTTGCTGCAAGTATTACAAACACCAACCTGATGTTTCCTAACGCAGCGCACACTCTGCCCAGAATGCGGCAGCCCCTTTATGGCTCTGGCAGCTGGAATGAGAACTTGACTTCTGAGCTCCTGAGAATATGTTTGCTCAAAGCTACAAAAGATGGGGCCTGAAGGGGACTCAAAACATTTCCAGCCGTACGGCTGCTCCAAGTAAGACTTGAGAGAAGTGGATACCTTAAAACATGAGAATGGAAGAGGCTGAAGCGCCAGGGAAAAGGCAGGTCTTTGCCTACAAATTTCAAGTTAGGCTTTGCTCTTCAGTGTATCTCACTTGTTCACTAGGATTTCTTTCTCTTAAAATTAGATGCCATCAGATGTGCACTTCCCATTTTCTTTATATTCTCCTGAAGAATATATTCATCTGGAGGAAGAAAGGCATTTCCAAGAATGCAGAGAAGAGAATGTGTGCTATTTTTTTTCCCGCTCGCTAAAGTTCTGAAAGAATATTCCTGATCGATATGTGCAGAGCTGAACCATCTTGCTGCTGAGAAGAATTCATTCATTCATTCACTCAGTGAGCATGAAGAACAGCGTCGCCTTGTGCTCGTACCAGGCGTTGGGACGAGTGTGAACAGTACACCCCTGCCCCTGGCCCTGCCCTCATATTGCTGACAGTTCAGGCACTTCACATACTTTACTTTTGATACTCACAATTCTTCATGTCAGGCATGGCTATTTCCACTTTGCAAGCCAGGAATCAAAGACCTAGAGAAGTTAAGTGACTTACCGTCACACAAAATGATCTGGTGATGCTAGGATTCAAATTCCAGTCCATCTCATTCCAAAAGCCACGCTTATCAGATTCTTTTTACTATATCACACTATCTTCAAATAACAAGTGAGGGTTTTTTATTCTTACACTTTTTCTTTTTTTTTAAACAAGTGTGTTTTTGAGAGTTACAGAATTCAGTGTTTTACAAAGCGTAATATGGTTCAAGAAAGCGAGGAATATTTTTGAAAAACAATCACTTTTTCCTTCTTAATATATATCAGATTTATAAAAAGCAATATCGGTTATTTGGACAATAGCTCAATGGGCAAGCATCTCTTCCAGAAGGTTAGTAAAATATAATATTTATATATGGTCTGAATCGGTTTTATACCAGCCCATCTTGAACATGACCAGCAGACTTAATGCCTGCTCTATGGTACAAAGCTGATGGTGTCACTTGCTGGACATAGGACATAAAGCATATGACACAATGAGATCCTGTTTCTTCATCTGTAAAATGGGGGTATCACTGCCTGTCACATGGAGAGCTACAAAGAGGAAATGGAGGGCAGTACAGAAAGCTTAACAGTGATGGACACACTTCAGTCCCTTTCCTTTGCCCCACAGACGACACACTAATCCTACCTCCGTTTAGCATTTACAGACAAAAAATACCTCCATTGGAAATATCCCAGAGCATGAAGATCACTGCCTTAGATGCTCTGCTTGTGGTACAAACTTATGTTTCCCTGGTGGCTCAGACAATAAAGAATCCGCCTGCAGTGCAGGAGACCTGGGTTCGATCCCTGGGTCAGGAAGATCCCCTGGAGAAGGGAATGGCAATCCACTCCAGTATTACTGCCTAGAGAATTTCATGGACAGAAGAGCCTGGTGGGCTATAGTCCACGGGGTCGCAAAGAATCAGACAGGACTAAGCAACTAACAGACTTATGGTACAACCTAGATGGAAAGAAGCTCCTAGGTACATTTTTCTAGATGACTCAGATTAAGGGTGATTATGACATTACTTTGCCGACTAAGGTCCGTCTAGTCAAGGCTATGGTTTTTCTAGTGGTCATGTATGGATGTGAGAGTTGGACTGTGAAGAAGGCTGAGTGCCGAAGAATTGATGCTTTTGAACTGTGGCGTTGGAGAAGACTCTTGAGAGTCCCTTGGACTGCAAGGACATCCAACCAGTCCATTCTGAAGGAGATCAACCCTGGGATTTCTTTGGAAGGAATGATGCTAAAGCTGAAACTCCAGTACTTTGGCCACCTCATGCAAAGAGTTGACTCATTGGAAAAGACTCTGATGCTGGGAGGGATTGTGGGCAGGAGGAGAAGGGGACGACAGAGGATGAGATGGCTGGATGGCATCACTGACTCGATGGACATGAGCCTGAGTGAACTCCGGGAGATGGTGATGGACAGGGAGGCCTGGCGTGCTGCAGTTCATGGGGTCGCAAAGAGTCGGACGTGAGTGAGCGACTGAACTGAATTGATGAAGGGTCTGAATGGATAATCCCTAAACCTCTAGGATTCTTTCACTTATGCAAATTAGGTTTCAGAGTAAGGGTGATTATAGAGGGGTTTGAATGGATAATCCCCAAACCTCAAGGATTATTTCACTTATGCAAATTAGGTAAGGACAGATAGACACACTAGGGGTTACCCGCTGGCTCAATGGTAAAGAATCTGCCTGCACTACTGAAGACACAGGAGATGCAGGTTTGACCCCTGGGTCAGGAAGATCCCCTACAGAAGAGACTGGCAACCCACTCCAGTATTCTTGCCTGGAGAATCCCATGGACAGAGGAGCTGCAGTCCACGGGGTTGCAAAGAGTTGGAACACAACTGAAGCAACATAAAGAGCAGCAGCATAAAAACACACTAACACACAGAGTATATCTACAGAATGATGTAATCGGAAAAAAAAAAAAGGCAAGCACATGTGTTCATTCAAGACTGTTGTTTGAAATTCTCCTCCTGAAAGCCCAAGCATTTATTTCATTCATCTGATGAACACATGTTTACTGGGTGTCCAGGAAAGTGCACGGCACTTTGCCAGCACTGCGCATCTGCTGATGAAAAAAATAGCGATGCTTCTTCCTTTCAAAATCAGTTTTGAAGTCACATGTACAATCAGTCATATTATTTATTGATAAATAAATATTACTCAGATAATTCAGATAGGAGTGGCGTTAGCCTGAGTTTATCATAAAACTAGTTCTGGATTCCACCAGCCAGGGGGAAATGTCACACGATGTATGTCGCAGACAATGTACACAATTAGCAGAGGGGCTCTTTACTAACATAGTATAAAAGTACCTCTGGGACTTCCCTGGTGATTCAGAGTCAGATCGATTCTGATTGTTGTGACTGTGATTCAGATTGTTAAGAATCTGCCTGCTAATAAGCAGAGTACATCATGAGAAACGATGGGCTGGATGAAGCACAAGTGGAATTAAGATTGCCGGGAGAAATATCAATATCCTCAGATATGCAGATGACACCACCCGTATGGCAGAAAGTGAAGGACTAAAGAGCCTCTTGATGAAGGTGAAAGAGGACAGTGAAAAAGTTGGCTTAAACCTCAACATTCAGCAAACGAAGATCATGGCATCCGGTCCCATCACTTCATGGCAAATAGATGGGGAAACAGTGAAAACAGTGACAGACTTTATTTTGGGGGGCTCCAAAATCACCGGAGATGGTGACTGCAGCCATGAAAATAAAAGACGCTTACTCCTTGGAAGCAAAGTTATGACCAACCTAGAGAGCATATTAAAAAGCAGAGACATTACTTTGTCAGCAAAGGTCTGTCTAGTCAAGGCTACAGTTTTTCCAGTAGTCATGTATGGATGTGAGAGTTGGGCTATAAAGAAAGCTGAGCACCAAAGAATTGATGCTTTTGAACTGTGGTGTTGGAGAAGACTCTTGAGAGTCCCTTGGACTGCAAGGAGATCCAGCCAGTCCATCCTAATGGAGATCAGTCCTGGGTGTTCACTGGAAGGAATGATGCTGAAGCTGAAACTCCAGTACATAGGCCACCTGATGCAAAGAGCTGACTCATTGGAAAAGACCCTGATGCTGGGAAAGGTTGAAGGCAGGAGGAGAAGGGGACGACAGAGGATGAGATGGTTGGATGGCATCACTGACTCAGTGGACATGGGTTTGGGTAAACTCTGGGAGTTGGTGATGGACAGGGAGGCCTGGCGTGGTGTGGTTCATGGGGTGCAAAGAGTCGGATACGACTGAGCAACTGAACTAAACTGAATGCAGGGAATATGGGTTTGACCTCCGGTCTGGAAAGATTTCAGATGCTTTGGGGCAACAAGCCCGTGTGCCACAACTATGAGCCTGCTCGCCTACAGCCTGTGCTCTGGTGCGAGAGAGGTCACCGCGATGAGAACCCTGCGCACGGCAGCTAAAGAGTAGCCCCCGCTCTCTGCAACTAGAAAACCTGTGCACGGCAACGGAGACCCAGCACGGCCAAAAATTAATTAATTAAAAATTTAAAAAGTACCTCTGGACTCTGTAGCCCCAAGCAGTGTCTCAGGTTTCCTGAGCCTGATCACTGCTAATTATGATGATAAAAAAAAAAGATTCCCCCTTTTAGCCTTGGATAAAATCCTTTCTAAATAATTCTTCTGAAGCTTGAGATTACATTACTTAATCTCATTCAGGTTTTAAAAATATTTCCAATTTTTTTCTGCCAGTAACCAAGCCCTTTTCCCTCACGGGGAAAGACCTTGATTTCTGAAACAGTTCTTCCCTTGACATTTCTTGGGGGGTGGGCATTATTTCCCCTGAAAAGTAAACAAGGGAATAAAAACAAGGTGACTCAAAGGATGAGGAAGTATGTTTTTCTAGAGAACAAAAGATCCTTTCACAGCACGTCAAAGACTTAACTGTGAACTTTCCTGAATGTAAACACTGTTCAAATGGCAAAAGGAATTTCATCTATGTCTATAAAAGTTCCTGCACAATAGTTCTTGCTTGAAGCTACATTTGGCAGTCAGTAAAATAATCTTTTTCTTCAAATGCTTTGCATACAGACCTACAAAAACGTTTTTATTGTCTCAGAAGTGATACAGTTATAATTACCTTCATAATAGCAATAATATCACACAGATCAGAGTAGTACTAAAGGCAAGTCATGTCATAAATTGCAAGTGACATCATTTATGCCTGGAGTCTTCATGAGTAAAGAAATATTTTATGAGAAAGTTTAAAATATTAGGCTGATGCTTTCCATTTAGCAAAAAAATTTAAAAGTTATAGGGCACTAGAGTTTAAAAGCAGATTTTTTAAAAACTGAGGAATAGCTGATTATAACACAGTGTTGTGTTAGTTTCAGGTATACTGCACATTGATTCAGTTATACACACACACACATTCTCTTTCACATTCTTTTCCCTTACAGCTTATTACAAATGAGAATTGTTCCCAGGTCTATACTGTAGTAAAAGCAGACTTTGTTATAATCATAGAAGACAACTATTACTATTTTAAACTGACAGAAATTATGAGATTTCAGTAAGCTAAAACATTTAATTTTCCTACTTTAAAGTTTAATTCTTTCTAAGCCTAGTTCTCAATAACTAAAAATTGATGCTGGTAATTATGTTGATAATATTGAATAGGGCTACACGCTACAACCAAGTTATATAATTATTATGGAAAGGCAGAGATCTTTCCTTACCCATCTGCAGATTTTGCAGACATCCTATGATCACCGTCACCAGCCCAAACCCCACTGCAGCCAGATGCTGGGGTTCTTTCTCTCATCATTAAGGAAGGATTGCACAACTGCTGGAATATGAGGAGGAGCACAACTCAGGGTCAGAGGATGTTGAGATTTCCTTTTGGGTTTTCTATTTCCAAACACTGAGCATGAAACGAGACTCAGATGTCCTTCAGGCCCCAGTGTGGCCAGGCTTAGTGTGCATCTGTGTGGCATCCCCTCCTCCGTCCCCTTGCACGGATCTGGGCAGCATCAGTTCTTTCCAATCTCATGGAATGAGTGTGTCATTCGGTCAGACTGATAAAGGAGCTCATTGCTTCCTTGGAGTTCCTGGGAGAGTGGAGGACACAGAGGAGCTCTTGAATGACCTATCCCATGTGGGGGAACAGGATACAGCACTGAGAGAGGGCGATGGCGTCTCTGGAGACCACCCTTGGCTGGAAGGGGCCCAGCGAGTCTCCTGGGGGCGGAACATGAGATTCCACATTCCGGGAAAGGACAGAGGCAGGCACAGGAGCCATAGGCTCATGCTGTAAAAACAGTAAGAAAGGATGATTCCCCCAATGCCCTCTTTCCCAGTTCCATTTCCCAAGGAAAGGAAGAGCCCTAAAAACACAGAACTGCCTTTTCAGCTGCTGCCATCAAGCACATGTACAATCTCAGATATGTCACTTAATCTTTCCAGGGCTCAGCTTACTCACTGGGGTTACCTTGTGATCTCTGAGGTACCTAAAGTTATTAATGATACCAAACATTTGGTTGTTGGTGTTCAGTCGCTAAGTCGTGTCCGACTCGTTCTGACCCCATGGACTGTAGCCCGCCAGCCACCTCCTCCTCTGGGATTTTCCAGGCAAGAATACTGGAGTGGGTGACCATTCCCTTCTCCAGGGGATCTTCCTGGACCAGGGATCAAAACCACATCTTCCTGCATTGCAGGCGGATTCTTTCCCACTGAGCCACCAGGGAAGCCCTGCAAATATTTACTGCACGCTACTATTTGCCATATGCTGAAATATGCATGGGTCATGTATATCAGTACTTGTCATACACTCTACCCATGGGTTATCTCAAGTTTTATCACTCCCATTTAATGTGAAGAGCCTGAGGCTTGGGGACGTACAGTGAGTTGTTTGCAGTCACACAGCTGGTATGGAGAGGAGCCAGGATGCAGAGGCTGGTCTGTCCGGTTCCAGAGTTGGTCCTTTTATGAGTTATGCCAGATTTCCCCCATTTCATGATTTTCACCATAGTAAACAGGTGTGAGTCATTTGTTTAAAAAAAAAGAGAGGAGCCATTAGTTTGGGACCGGAAGAATGAACTGGATATGATCCACAGCTTCGCTCCTCGTAGGAGAGGAAGTTCGGCTCCTTCCTTCGGCTTTCGTCTGCCGTGTCTCTCTTCCTGGCATCTGGCAGGGTGGAACTGCCCATCCGACTTGGCAAAGACCAGGTCATCCACTGGGCTCCATTTTCCACGTGTGCCATCTCTGTGCGCTAAACGCGTCATAGGCTTCCTGGCGGCTCCCACATCGGTGAAATGAGCTGACTGGCTTATGACTTGTCTCCTTTAGGGAAATCCAGTCGGTCTGTTTCTCTCTGCTCTACCTCTCCCGTGCCTGCACCTGATGCGGGAGGTCAGGCTGGGGCTTCTGCAGGTGTGCCTCACAGTCTAAGGGGAGGAAGCAGGAAGACCCACTTTGGCTGCCAGGCTCAAGTCTTGCTTTCTCTTACTACTCCTGCAATGAGGGTAGACGGGTATGAGGCGGGAGGAAGATGGGCACCCCCCCCCCCCACCGCCCCAAGGCAAAGCAACTGGAGATTTACTCTCTATTGACAGAAACTCCAAGACAAGAATAGCAGGGCAATTAAGGCCAGGAGGCTTAATTTCTACATAGTTCTTGCTCTCAAGTCAGGAGACAGCTCTGACAGCACATGCACAGAAAGGCTCCTTCGAGGCCAAAGGAGAGTGATGTCAAGGGATGTTCTACCCAGATGCCTTTTCGGTAAAATCCATCTTGGCTAAGAGATGCATGCAGCACACATGGGAGAGTCCTGAGACACACCAGTTTGACACACCTGAACCAGACAAAGCAAAATGATTGGCCAAAGGAGACCCAGAAGAAACCCCCATAAAAGCCATGGTGAACTACCCCGAGGGCCATGACTCGGCAGCTCAGAGGCTCTCCCTGAGCCTGCCTGTGTGTCTGTCCGCAGGCACTGCACTCTTTTTCCTCCCAATACATACTTGACTTGCTCCACTATTTCCTCTCTTTGTGGAAATTCTTTCCTGCAAAGCCGGAGAGCCAGGACCTTTGTCACTGACCACTGGTCTGGTGGCTAGCATCTGTCCTTTCCTTTCCCAGTCCAGTCTCTGGCTGGGAACCAAGACCTGCCCCAGGCCACTGCACCCGAGATCAGGTACTGGTCCATTTACTAATAACCTAGTATATACACATTGGTACTTGGTGTCTCTTTCGGCTATATTTCTTGTGTTCACTTGGTTTGGAATCCTGCGGAGGCAAGGCGTAAGCAACAGGTAAGACATTCCTAAGTCCTAGCCTCATATAATCTAATACCCTTAAGTTCTCAGGTTGCCTATAACAAGTACAGAGCCTGAGTTAGTGACTCAAAAACTACCCACGAAGGAAAGTCCAGGCCCAGATGGCTTCACCATCGAATCCGTTCAGGTATTTATAGAAGAATTAATAGCAACTCTTTGCAAGAATTGTTACAAGAAATACTTTTCAACTGATTCTATGAAGCCAATATTCTGATACCAAAAATCACAAAAAGATATCACAGGAGAGAACACTACAGATCAGTATCTTTCATAAAAATAGATGCAAGAGTTTTCAACAAAATAATAGCAAACTTAAAACCAGCAATACTTTAAAAAAGAATTATACTCTATGACCAACTGGGCTTTATCCCAGGAATGCAAGATTGGTTTCACATGAAATTCAATTAATACAAAACACCATATTAATAGAACAAAGTGGGGGGAAAAACACAAGAATTACCTTCATAGGCTTCATAAAAAGCATTTGACAAAATTCAACACTCTTTCACGATAAGAACACTCAATAAACTAGGAATGTAAGGAAACTCCCTCAAACTGATAAAGGTTATCTACAAAAAAAAACCCCACAGCTAACACCATGCTTAATGATAAAAGACTGACTTCTCTTCCTTGATGAGTAACAAGACAGGGACGCCCATGCAGCACCAATTTAACACCGTACCGAAGAGTCTAGTCAATCAGGTATGAAACTGAAACAAAAGGCATCAAGCTTGGAAAGAAAGAACTAAAGCTACCTCTATGTGCAGATAAAGTAGTCTTGTACACGTAGAAAGTCCTAAGGAATCCACTAAACACCATCAGAACTAATAAACAAGTTCACCAAATTTGTGGGATACATGATACAAAATAAAAGTCAACTGCATTCATATACAGTAGCAATGAAACAATCTGAAAATGAAATTAAGTTCTAATTATAATAGCATCAAAAAGAGTAAAATAGCGCAAAACATATTCTCTAAAAACTATAAAACATTCTTGAAAAAAATTAAAGAACACCTAAACAAATAGGGCATCCATGACTATGGATCAGAAGACTTAACTTTTAGATTGTTCTATGGCCTGAATGTTTCTATTGCCCTACACTTATATGTTAAAATCTTAATGCCTGATGTGAGGTATTAGGAAGTAGGGTCTTTGGGAGGTGTTAGGTCATGAGAGTGGAGCTCTCATGAATGGGATTAGTGCTTTTATAAAAGAAGCCCCAGAGAGCTTGACCCTTCCTCTACAGAGGACGCAGTGTGAAGGCTTGGCTATGACCCAGGAAGAGGACTGAATACTTGACACCACTTATTGCTGGATTAAGTGGCTTAATTTTCTTTTTTTTAATTATTGATAATTTGTTAAATATAATATATACCAGAACTAAGGAAAAATAAGTATGAGGAAAACACAGTCCCTGGCTTCAAATACTTAAACATGTTGTAAAAGAGAGTAAGATGAGATAATTTCACAAAGAATTCAAGGCAGGATGTGTTAAGTACCACGTGAAAGGTATAAACCTAGTGGGTGGAGTCAGGAGGAGGAAGAGGCCGCACCCATCTAGCGGATGGGCTGGGGAGGGAGCATCTGGCACGGACTTCGGAGATTGGATGCCTGTGACCCGCAGAAACAGGAAAGAGGGAGTGAGAGAAGTGAAGTGAAAGTCACTCAGCTGTGTTCGACTCTGCAACCCCATGGACTTGTAGCCCGCCAGGCTCCTCTGTTCATGGAATTCTCCAGGCCAGAATACTGGAGTGGGGACCCATTCCCTTCTCCAGGGGATCTTCCCAATCCAGGGATTGAACCCAGGTCTCCCACACTGCAGGAGGATTCTTTACCAGCTGAGCCTCCAGGGAAGACCCAAAAGGGGGAGTGGTGGAAGGGAATGGGCTGCGGATGGCAAGCAAACGCTAGCAAAAGTGCGGGGGAAGGCAAAAATGGGCTGTGTCTGGGGAGGAGTTTGGCTTGGGTAGAGGGCAAGCTGGGTGTTTGTAGGCTGGGGCATGCTGTGGGGGCTCTGGGTGCCAGGAAGAGTGGATTGTATTTCACCTTGGACATGGCACAATATCTGAAGATTTCTGATCTAGGGAGACATGTTCAGAGTTGACATTTAAGAAAATTTAACTCAGCAGTCTATGTAGAATGGATTAGAGCAGGAAGACTCTGAACCTCAAGCAACCTTCAATTTTTAGGTAAAGATTAGATATCGTAATGTTTAGGGTAACTTTTATCTTCATATACTCAAGAATACTATAAGGAAATGCTAGGTAATCAGCAGGTATACATGAATTAGAAGAAAAATTTATGAGTTATAGTCAGGCAGATAATCATATTATCTGTATTTCTGGTGGGATACCTCTACTATGTACATGTTTCTTTGTGAATAATTTTGAGTAGAGCAAATTTTTTTGATTGCTATTTTGAGTATTGTTAATTTTTAAAGTACTGTTACTATTTAATTATGAGGTTATTTTTTCTTTCATCCTATCATTCCCAAAGATTTGCTGTTAAAGAGGGGGTGCTATTTTTTCTGCTGAAATGCACTTTCAACTTTGTAATGTCTATTAGCGGTAAAACAGAATTCATTCCCAGTTACCAGGCTTACATCAGACCACAGAAATTTAGAGCTGAAGGAAATACAGTATATCAGAATGCATTATGCATGCACTCGGCCTCATATCTCAGAAGGAAGACATTCTACCATGAGCGGTTGCTTGCACAAGTTAGAAATAAGATTAGAATCGTCGTACAATCATCACACCTCTGCAAAACTGGTTGGGACAGGGAAGAATCTAATTCCTTGGACTGTTCATCCTAATCAATGTAAGTTATGATCAAAGTATCAAGTTCTCCTCCAATAAAATGAGTTACTGTACATACTCAACATGTGTCCCCAAAATATCAAATTTAATTCAACAGCTCTTTATGAATTTTAAAATTAGTTCCCCATGCTCTATAGTTAATTCTACGTTTATTATACAGATTTATGATAGTGAGTAATAACACTTCACATTCATATACTACTTGTCAGTGTGCAGAGCACTTGAACGTATGTTATCTCATTTGGTTTATACAGTTCTGCGAGGCAGCTGCTATGATTAGATTCATTTTACACATGGGGAGATGCAGCTTCCAAAGGATTAAATGACTCTCCTACAGTCACTGGATACAACTGGAAATTACACTCAGTTGTGGCTCCCTGGTTCACAGGTGTTCATTCTGCAGCCACAAACCAACACGTGTAGGAAAAACTAGGGAGTGAGAGACTTATTGCTATTCGGTCCTTTGCCAATCTAGGCAATAGTCAGCGAGTGAACAGTGAACTCACAGAAACAGAAGATTCAGCCTTCTGGAAAACACCGAAGGAGCTGGCAGCTTTTACCATCCCTCTGAAAGACCTCACAAAAGCTTTAAATGACCAAATTAATTACACATCCACGTACTGATTCACTGATTTATCAAGAATTTATTGAGCTCTGACCAGGTATCAGATGCCTAAATGGGGCATGAATTCTGCTCTTGGGAAGCAGTGTGACCAGGGCTCGGGGATGCCATGGAGGGGTGAATTCTGATGGGGGTGGGCAGGTTGGTGCCATCTGCTCAGCCTTAAAGGATGACACAGAAGTGAGTGATGGGCAGTCCAACCAGACAGGACAACATGAGCATGAGGGAAGGTACGAGGCATGGAAATGAATGTTGTTGTTTTAAATTTTAACTAACTCATTTACTTTAGGCTGTGCTGGGTCTCCATTGCTCTGAGGGGTTTTCTCTAGCTGTGGTGGCTTCTCTTGCTGCAGAGCACATGCTCCAGGGGTGCGGGCTTCAGTAGTCGTGGCCCGTGGACTCAGCAGGCAGGGCCCCCAGGCTCTAGAGCACAGGCTCAGCAGTCGTAGCGCACACAGGCTTAGTTGCCCCGAGCCACGTGGGATCTTTCCAGAGCAGGGATTGAAACCATGTCTCCTGCATTGGCAGCAGATTCCTATCCACTGGACCACCAGAAAAGCCTGGAAATGCATGTTTAAGAGCTGTCTGGAGAGCTTCATTCTTCTCATTCTTCTGTGACTGGAGAATTTGCTTTGTCACTTGTAAGATGCATAAACAATAAAAAACACACTGGACCAGACTGGATTTTTTCCTCCAATTATTAATATAGTTATGTTGCTTATTATTATGACATAAACTTCATATAAATCGCAAAATACATACTTGATATACTCAGATTTGTCAGAGGTCATGCATATAACTTGGGGAGGAAAGATATAATTTTTATCTTTTATACCTAAATAATTTTTTGAGATGTTTGTTTTCCTTCCTTTCTTTTCCTTCCCTCTGATTTAAGCAGATTTCATTTTTAAATAGTTATCTCAGGGTAGGTATGTAACAATGCAGAAAGCAGAGGTAGATTATATCTCTTTGGTTCAGTTCAGTTCAATCGCTCAGATGTGTCCGACTCTTTGTGACCCCATGAACAGCAGAATGCCAGGCCTCCCTGTCCATCACCAACTCCTGGAGTCCACCCAAACCCATGTACACTGAGTCGGTGATGCCATCCAACAATCTCATCCTCTGTCGTCCCCTTCTCCTCTTGCCTTCAATCTTTTCCAGGATCAGGGTCTTTTCCAATGAGTGAGCTCTTCATATCAGGTGGCCACAGTACTGGAATTTCAGCTTCAACATCAGTTCTTCTAATGAACACCCAGGACTGATCTCCTTTACGATGGACTTGGACCTCCTTGCAGTCCAAGGGACTCTCAAGAGTCTTCTCCAACACCACAGTTCAAAAGCATCAATTCTTCGGTGCTCAGCTTTCTTTATAGTCAAACTCTCACATCCATACATGACCACTGGAAAAACCATGGCCTTGACTAGATGGACCTTTGCTAGCAAAGTAATGTCTCTGCTTTTGAATATGCTATCTAGGTTGGTCATAACTTTCCTTCCAAGGAGTAAGCATCTTTTAATTTCATGGCTACAGCCATCATCTGCAGTGATTTTGGAGCCCCAAAAAATAAAGTCTGAAACTGTTTCCACTGTTTCCCCATCTATTTCCCATGAACTGATGGGACCAGATGCCATGATCTTCGTTTTCTGAATGTTAAGCTTTAAGCCAACTTTTTCACTCTCCTCTTTCACTTTCATCAAGAAGCTCTTTAGTTCTTCTTCACTTACTGCCATAAGGGTGGTGTCATCTGTATATCTGAGGTTACTGATATTTCTCCCGGCAATCTTGATTCCAGCCTGTGCTTCTTCCAGCCCAGTGTTTCTCCTGATGTACTCTGCATATAAGTTAAATAAGCAGGGTGACAATATACAGCCTTGATACACCCCTTTTCCTATTTGGAACCAGTCTGTTGTTCCATGTCCAGTGCTAATTGTTGATTCCTGACCTGCATACAGGTTTCTCAAGAGGTAGGTTAGGTGGTCTGGTATTCCCATCTCTTTCAGAATTTTCCACAGTTTATTGTGATCCTCATAGTCAAAGGCTTTGGCATAGTCAATAAAGCAGAAATAGATGTTTTTCTGGAACTCTCTTGCTTTTTTTGATGATCCAGGGGATGTTGGCAATTTGATCTCTGGTTCCTCTGGCTTTCCTACAACCAGCTTGAACATCTGGAAGTTCATGGTTCACGTATTGCTAAAGCCTGGCTTGGAGAATTTTAAGCATTAATTTACTAGCGTGTGAGATGAGTGCCAGTTGTGTGGTAGTTTGAGCATTCTTTGGCATTGCCTTTCTTTGGGATTGGAATGAAAACTGACCTTTTCCAGTCCTGTGGCCACTGCTGAATTTTCCAAATTTGCTGGCATATTGAGTGTAGCACTTTCACAGCATCATCTTTCAGGATTTGAAATAGCTCAACTGGAATTCCATCACCTCTACTAGCTTTGTCCATAGTGATGCTTCCTAAGGCCCACTTGACTTCACATTCCAGGATGTCTGGCTCTAGGTGAATGATCACACCATCGTGATTATCTGGGTCGTGAAGATCTTTTTTGTACAGTTCTTCTGTGTATTCTTGCCACCTCTTCTTAATATCTTCTGCTTCTGTTAGGTCCATACCATTTCTGTCCTTTATTGAGCCCATCTTTCCATGAAATGTTCCCTTGGTATCTCTAATTTTCTTGAAGAGATCTCTAGTCTTTCCCATTCCATTGTTTTCCTCTATTTCTTTGCATTGATCACTGAGGAAGGTTTTCTTATCTCTCCTTGCTATTCTTTGAAACTCTGCATTCAAATGGGTATATCTTTCCTTTTCCCTTTTGCTTTTCACTTCCCTTCTTTTCACAGCTATTTGTAAGGTCTCTTGAGACAGCCATTTTGCCTTTTGGCATTTCTTTTTCTTGGGGATGGTCTTGATTCCTGTCTCCTGTACAATGTCATGAACTTCCATCCATAGTTCATCAGGCACTCTTGTCTATCAGATCTAGTCCCTTAAATCTATTTCTCACTTCCACTGTATAGTCATAAGGGATTTGATTTAGGTCATACCTGAATGGTCTAGTGGTTTTCTCCACTTTCTTTAATTTCAGTCTGAATTTGGGAATCAGTTCGTGACCTGAGCCACAGTCAGCTCCCGGTCTTGTTTTTGCTGACTGTACACAGCTTCTCCGTCTTTGGGTGCAAAGAATATAATCAGTCTGATTTCAGTGTCGAACATCTGGTGATGTCCATGCGTAAAGTCTTCTCTTGTGTTGTTGGAAGAGGGTGTTTGCTGTGACCAGTGCGTTCTCTTGGCAGAACTCTATTAGCCTTTGCCCTGTTTCATTCTGTACTCCAAGGCCAAATCTGCCTGTTAGTTTTTGGTTATTGTATTCTAAACCAGGAATTGGCAAATATTTTCTATAAAGAGCCAGACAGTAAATCTTTTAGTCTTTATAGGATATATGATTTATGTTGCAACTATCCAAGTTTGCCCTTGAAGTCAGGAAATGAATGGGGCTGTGTTCCAATAAAACTTTATTCGTGGGCACTGAAATTATAATTTCACATAATTTCCTTGTGTCACATAATTTTTTTCTTCATTTGATTTTTTTCAACCATTAAAAATGTAAAAAATCAGGACTTCCCTGGTGGTCCAGAGGTTAAGAATCCGCGTGCCAGTGCATAGGACACGAGTTCGATCCCTGGTTTGGGAAGATTCCACACGTGGCGGGGGAATAAGCCCGTGTGCCCCAACTACAGAGCCTTCTACGCTCTGCAACAAGAGAAGCCAACACAGTGAAACTAGAGTAGAGTAAGCCCTGCTCGCTGCAGCTAGAGAAAGCCTGCTGGCAGCAGTGAAGACCCAGTACAGTCAAAAAGTAAATACAATAAAATAAATATTTTTAAATTAAAATAATTTTAATATTAAAAAAAATTTTAAGTAAAAAAAGAAAATTCCTTTAAAAAGGAAAAAGAAATTAAGATCCAGAAACATATAACTGTGGAAAGCCACTTATCAGTGGTGGGGCCAGGAAAAGGATATGGATCTCTTAGTTCCTGACCTCAGGAAGTTTCTCTGTACCCCAGGATAGAACTAAAAGTTCGGAATTCAATTCATAAGAGCCTTTCATATCATAGTCAAAAGAAGGAAGGAGCATTGACTCGGGTCTTCTGGTTACTCCGACTACACTTATAAATTATAACTTCCAAATACAGAGCAATTGACGACAGGCGGTGGTTGCTACAGTTGTTTGTTGTTGAAGTTAGCTTAAATACTCCTCTGCCAAGCTCACAGACACCCTCGTGTGGTCACTAGAAATAACAATCCTAGCCAAACGATCATGTAAATCTGGAGCTATTTAAAGTTAATGATGAAGTATAGCAAGATTGGTAGATAAAATAACGTAATAATAAAAAGTCACTGTAATTATATTCTTTTAGGTCCTGGCCAATGGCCAGGGGAAAAACTATGTCAGACCAAATCTTTAAGGAGACTTAAAGATTAGAATGGATGATTACTTAAGGCTTGTTTATAATACACCTCTCTTTATAATGAAGAAAAATATTCAACATATGTGGTGGCTGTATCATCTCAGATTTTTGTAGGTTTTCCTCCACTGTCAGTGATTCTGAATGACACAGCGTTCTGGGACTCCATGCAATTGCTATGTGTAGGGAATTGGTATGCATAAGGTAGATGGAGAAGGGGACGACAGAGGAGGAGATGGTCGGATGTTATCACTGACTCAGTGGACGTGAGTTTGAGCAAGCTCCGGGAGATGGTGAAGGACAGGGAGGCCTGGTGTGCTGTGTCCATGGGATCACAAAGAGTCAGACACAACTGAGCGACTGAACAACAACAGCAACAACAACAACAAAAGGTAGTTGACCCTGAGGGCTCTGCTGAAATGTCTCCTATGAAACGTAGCTACAGCTCAGAGGGTGGAAGTAGAAGGAAGAGAGTATATTACAGAGAAGCTGATGAGCTGCAAATGTTCAGGGTGCTCTCAACATCCACTCGACACAGTAGGTTGATTGGTGAGTTGGTTAAACGGGAGTAGGTTAGAATGTGTCTTTTGTATTAACAGGTTGACCTAAATGAATAGGCCATGCCCCGCCAAATTGCTCAAAGACATAGTATTTGCCCTAATACAGAAAATCAGTGACAAAAGCCCTTGGATTTATTTTTTGTGTCACAAAATAAGGATGTACTCAAAAAATGACTGAGGCATGTCAAAAAGACATGGGAACTGTCTTAAAGGGGTTCGCACTGGCTAAATCTAGAGCAACTTGAACACTAAAATAACTGAGAATGGCAATAGACATAACCTATTAAGACGGAAATTCACGATATCAAACTGAAAAAAAAAAACCAGAAGAACGAACGGATAAGGGAGAGTAGTTCCTCAGCTTAGAATGTCAGCAATAAATGCAGATGGAATGACAGAACTGGGAAAAATCACTACTTGGCAACCCCAGTAGCAACAACTGATTCAAGCAAGAATCATCAATGGATGATAAAGTTTGGTGAAAAACAAAATACCTGTCTAGTCTCAAAATGTATGCTCAGGAGACACAGCATTAATTACAAAAAGGAAAAACAGTAACTTCACAGTGGAGAATACAGTGGAGATAACACCTTAACCAAATGTTCAAAGTTAATGTCACCAGTGGCGGGACAAATCGACAACCGGGGTGTCACCTAATAGGAGACGCTGAGGAAAACACAGAATCATTTCTGGGAAAATTCAGCCAAAGGTAAACTGGATCTAAAATGAGAAAACATCAGATACACCCAAACCAAAGGATGTGCCACAAGATAACTGGCTTACATGCTTCAAAAATGCCAAGGTCTGAAAGTCTGAGAAAGATGAGGACCTGTTTGTGACCAAAAGGTAACAGCGATGTTAACTAAACTGTAACAAATAAACTGGACCGTTTCCTTTTGGTAAAAAGGGTGTTGCCGGGGACATGTGAAATCTGAATGTTTTAGATGTTAATGTAGTATCCATGTTAACTTCCTGATTTTGAGGTCTGTGTTGTGGTTATGCAGGAGAGTGTTTTCGTTTTGAGGAAATACACACCGAAGCGGTTGAAGGTAACAGGGTATCATGTATCTGACTTACTTTGAAGTGGTTCATGGAACAATATACGTAGACAATGGGCCTGTGGACAGAGGTGGGGAGGAAGTGAGTGGGACGGATGGAGAAAGAAGCATCGACACATATACACTATTGTGTGTGAAATGGATAGTTGGTGAGAAGCTGCTGTAACACAGGGAGCCTAGTCCAGTGCTCTGCGATGACCTAGGGAGGTGGGATGAGGGAAAGGGAGGGAGGCTCAAGGGGGAGGGGATGTACGTATAATTACGGCTGATTCACGATGCTTTATGGCAGAAGCAACACAACATTGTAAAGATTAAAAAACAAAAAATTTTAAAAAAGGAAAAAATACATAGAGAGAAAGATTAAAATAAGCCAACAGTTTTAAAAGATATAATTAGAGCTGGTAAAGAAAAACAAAAGGGTAGATTACTTAGGTGTACCTGAGAAGAGAAATTATAAATAGAGCTTGGATTTAAGGATCTCAGGGGGAATGCTTTTTCTTTCTGGAATTTTTTTTTTAATTGAAGGATAACTGCTTTACAGAATTTTGTTGCTTTCTGTCAAACCTCAACATGAATCAGCCACAGGCGTACATATGTCCCCTCCCTCTTGAAACTCCCTCCCATCTCCCTTCCCAAACCACCTCTCTAGGTTGGTACAGAGCCCCTGCTTGAGTTCCCTGAGCCATACAGCAAATTCCCATTGGCTATCTATTTTACATACGGTAATGTAAGTTTCCATGGGACTCTCTCCATACATCTCACCATCTCCTTCTGTCATTTTTATTATCAGCTACCTTTGGTGAACATATGTTCCTATCTAACTCACCAAAGATGAAAAGATACAGTGAAAAACTCAGAGGTGGCTTTATTTATAAATATGTATAATTTATAACTATAATATTCATAATTTTATATAAATAGATATAAAATTAAAATTATATATTCATTTACAAACACATCTAAATATTTCTTGAACTGGGCTTGATGAGGAGTTAAATTTGGAATCTTCAGCTGTGCTGCTGTTTAATCTCAAGAGCAGTCAGTAGCTTAGCCTTCCTAAAGAGATGTCCAGCTGATTTTTACACTTCTAAGTACAATAATTGGGCTTCCTGGGTGGTGCTAGCGGTGAAAAACCCAATGTGGGTTCAATCCCTCGGAAAGGAAGATCCCCTGGAGGAGGGCATGGCAACCCACTCCAGTATTCTTGCCTGGAGAATCTCATGGACAGAGGAGCCTGGTGGGCTACAGTCCATAGGGTTGCAAAGAGTTCGATAAGACTGAAGTGACTCAGCACACACACAAGTACAATAATTATGAGCTACAGGATAGGGGGGAAAAATCACATTTTAGTATTAGAACTAAGGTGACAATAATAGCTATTATTTATTTCTGTGAAATGGAGAAGGAAATGGCAACCGAATCCCAGGTTCAGAGGAGCCTGGTGGGCTGCCATCCATGGGGTCGCACAGGGTCGGACACGACTGAAGCGACTTAGCAGCAGCAGTAGCATTGCTGTGAAATAGCCTTTATATGTTGGGTTGGCCTAAAAGTTCATTCAGGTTTTTCTGTAACATCTTATGGAAAATTCCAAATGAACTTTCTGCCCAACGCAATATTTGCTGTGGGTTTTATGCGTTAACTCAAGCCAGACTTAGAGCACATGAATTTGTTTCTGAGATTATGTCAGGGCTTTCTCTTTCTGGGCAATGACTCTTATGTAAATATGATGGCAGAATGGTTGAGGTCATGATGACTCACAATCAAATGCAGCACTTTCCCCTTTGACTAGCACAAAACCCACACAAGTTTTAGATTCTCCTCCTGCTGCTGCTAAGTCGCTTCAGTCGTGTCCGACTCTGTGCGACCCCATAGATGGCAGCCCACCAGGCTCCCATGTCCCTGGGATTCTCCAGGCAAGAATACTGGAGTGGGTTGCCATTTCCTTCTCCAATGCATGAAAGTGAAAAGTGAAAGTGAAGTCGTTCAGTCATGTCCGACTCTTAGCGACCCCATGGACTGCAGCCTACCAGGCTCCTCCGTCCATGGGATTTTCTAGGTAAGAGTACTGGAGTGGGGTGCCATTGCTTTCTCCTTAGATTCTCCTAGCAGGGCTCTATAGATGCTGTTCTTTATGGAAAGGATTATTCAACCCATACCAGCTATGTGAAACATAAGGCCTTTAATAGCCTTTAAGATAGACATCTAAAAGGAAGAAAACAATAAAAATTATCCAGTATTAGTTCTTTTCATTGAGGGGAAAACCCATTGCAATATCATCAGAGCACTGTCAAGAGAGACTTGACAATTTCATTCGGAACCCCAGCAACTGGAAAGTCCATGAGAAAACTGTAACTAGAATATTTATTCCTGCCTTACATGTACTCAGAAAACCAAGCACATATTTATGAAGTACTCAGTCTAGGAATTAAACAAAAGGTAACATTGATGGATGCTATGCTTTTGAACTGTGGTGCTGGAGAAGAGTCTTGAGAGTCCCTTGGACAGCAAGGAAATCAAACCAGTCAATCCTAAAGAAAATCAACCCTGAATATTCACTGGAAGGACTGATGGTGAGGCTAAAGCTCCAATACTTTGGCCACCTGATGTGAAGATTTGACTCACTGGAAAAGACCCTGATGCTGGGAAAGACTGAAGGCAAAAGGAGAAGGGAGGCGGTAGAGGGTGAGATAGTTTAGATAGCATCATCAACTCAATGGACATGAATTTGAGCAAACTCCGGAGATGGTGGAGGACAGAGGAGTCTGGTGTGCTGCAGTCCATGGGGTTGCAAAGAATCAGACATGACTTAGCAACTGAGCAACAATGTATATAATCACCAGCCTAATTATCACAATTTTGCGTTTGGTCAGGGCCACATATCATAAATGTTGTGCTGAGTGCAAAAGAAAGTAAATGTGGCAACAGTCTTGGCCTCCAGAAAGCCCTCACCTGAGAGGTCAGCAGCTGTCACTTGGAAGGTAGCTGTCAAAACTACCAAAAAAAAAAACCAAACAAAAAACCCCGTGGCTATGTTTTTGCTTATTCAGTACTTCTTCCAGGGTATTTCCCTAATTCCTAACACGTGCTTCAGATGGGACTGATACAGCCCTCTCTCATCTCAAAGTCTAGAAGTGGAGACATGACCAAGATATGACCACCTAACAGCACCCCATCACTATGGTCACAGTGATGGGTTCAGAGATGGGCACGTGACCTCACGGACCCGCTGCAGCACTTCTGAGGACTTCTGCTGGAATTACGGGCAAAGACATGCCCCCTTTGATGGGATTACCAGCTGAGAATCATGCAGTGCCTAGTGCTACAGGGCTATCTTTGCCACCAGATGGAGAAGGACTGTAAGAGGAAAGCCACCTCAGAAAAAGCACAGCCAAAGGCAGAGGGTCCTGGGCCCCGTGTTACTCCACAGTGTCACTCCACAGTGACACAAGGGTCCTGTGGAGCCCACGGTTTGAGCTGAACCTGAGGTCTGGGGACTTCCTGGTTATATGAACCAAGTTTTTCCCTTCTGTAGTTTAAGTCAGTGAGAGGAGAAGTTTTGCCACTTTCAATACCTTTTCTTTTTCCATAAAAATTCTGGAATCACATGAAATAATAGGTCCTCATTCAAAGTTTTGGAGAGTACTTATTCTTGTAACTGTCAGCTTAACCCCAGCATCCCAAATACATTCTCTGAAGTCATAAATGCCATGCAACAAGGCTGTGTCGTGAGTCAGAATTAGAATTAGCATAAGGCTCTTTTCCTAAGAGATCTAACATACAGAGTCCATGGTGAACCGAAGCAAAGAAAACCAGGAATACAGAGACTGGGAACTTGCTAAAGTATTAAAAAGATTTTGAACACACTGGGGAACTACTGGGTTAAACAAATTGAAGGGGTTTCTTTATTGCGACTTCTCAAAGCCAGATACTTATTAATTATAATTTCATCTCTAAGCATCTCTTAGGTTATGTTTAACAGCTTGAACATGGATTCTTTAGTTTTTGAAAAGGGTTCTGAGAAAATGCTCTCAGAAACATCTGACTATACGCATTTCTATAAACATAGCTTATCTGTCCTGGTCATTTTGCTTGATCTCTCTCCTTTCCTTAGCAGCTAACCATTTTCATGGTTTCGATGAAAACCTCCATGCTAACGATCACTGTGACTCTCGGTAGCTTGGCGTTCCGGTCTAGTTGTTAATATCCAATTACTGACTGTCAATGGAATATCTCACCATTATCTCAAATTCAGCATATCTGAAACGTCTTAACCCTACCTCCTCTCCAACTTTCCTGATTCCTTCAACGATCTGCTGCTTGGCAGGGCATCCACACTAGAAACACGCAGGATGCCTGTCTTCACGTCCCTGTGCGGCCTTCCGGCATCTACTCACGCCTGGCCATTGCCATGGCATTGCTGCTGCCCTGCTGCACTCAGGGTTTTTTCCCAGATGGCACATCACTGGCAAGTCCACGTTCCCAACACAGTCTTCACTATTCCGTGTACTTTTCCACGAGGATCTTCCACAGCTCTCAGTCACAGGACCCTAAAAATCTCACTGGGCTTCCATAGAGCTTGGTTACTCCTATTTGGGTGATGATTTACGCCACTTCCCTCCAAACCCCATATCCTTACCTTTGTCTTACAATATGCTGCATATACGCTTAACAGAGACCAAGGGTTGCTGAGGCAAGCTTCCTTTCAACTGCTTTTAAAAACATCCTGTGTCAATAAGACCGTGCTGAAACGAAAGCATACTCGATCTTCTGAAATCCCCCAGCCTGTGTGTTTCTGGGGGTCCCAGGCCCGGCTCGCATTCTCGCCCCTGCTCTGGAGCACTCCCATCCCCCTTCCCCTACGCTGGTCTCCTGGGGATAGACGGTGTTGAACCCAGATTTGCGCTCTGGGCTTTGCGCTTGCATCACACTGGCTGCGGTGTTTGTCCACTGCTCCTCTGGTGTCTGTGTCCACATCACTCCTGGACTTGTGGGGACCCAAGCCTATGGCCCAATTCCTCCTCTTATTATGGACACACAAGGATTGTGTTTGTATCTGTGCCTGCGGTCGTTTTGTCTAGATTGCCTGGAATGCCCTTCCCTCTCCTTTTCAACTATCCAAACACATAAGTAATAGTAAGAAAGTTCAACTGAAGCCCCATCTCCTTTGCTTATGAATTTCATCCTCATGGGTGCCTCTCCTCTGAACTACTACAGCACAGGGTTTAAAGCCCACCATTTAACGCTGAACTATACTGGAAGGACGGATGCTGAAGCTGAAGCGCCAATACTCTGGCCACCTGATGTGAAGAACTGACTCACTGGAAACGACCCTGATGCTGGGAAAGATTGAAGGCAAAAGGGGAAGGATGGGATGGCAGCAAAGGAAAAGATGGTTAGACAGTGCCGCTGACTCAATGGACATGAATCTGAGCAAATTCCAGGAACAGTGAAGGACAGGGATGCCTGGTATGCTGCAGTCCACGGGGTGGCAGAGTCAGACACAACTTACTGACAGCAGCAGCACCACACTCTTTCGCACTACTTGTTGCTGTTCCTTGACTATCAGTCTCACCTCCCCAATTATATAAACTTCCTGAGGGTAAAAACCACGCTTCATATTTCAGTGTTCTCCCACCCTCCACAGGGCATATGCTGGTAGCTACAGAGTTGTGCTCCACAGGGAAACTCAGGTGGGTTGATTGTCAAGTGCCTCAGATATCTATTGCTGGTCCAGCCTGGCATGCTGCAGTCCATGGAATCAAAAAGAGCTGTACACGACTTAGCAACTCAACAACAACTATTTCCTTAATTCAGTATATGACAGCCTGCCAATGCCACAGAGAAACTCTCCAGCTTGGATCACCATCATCTTTCTAGGAAATTATGGTTTGTTGACTTTCCTAAAGCTGGGCTAGAGTATAAACACTTACCATGTGAGAATCAATTAGAAATATGGGGGAAGGATGATAAACACAAAAGACTGGGGCTCGATCCCTGGGTCAGGAAAATCCACTGGAGAAGGAAATGGCAAACCACTCTCGCATAATTGCTGGGAAAACCCCATGGCCAGAGGAGCCTGGTGGGCTATGGTCCGGAGGACTGCAAAGGGTTGGACACGACTGAGCACGCATGCCCAGCAAGTAAAATGGTCACAGATTTAATATAACCTATCTGTCACAACAGGACTGATGGAGTTTCTCTACTTTTCTCTGTGCTGCCTGACTTCTGTTTTGTTTTTTTTTTTTTTTATGCTTTATCACAAACACTTTAAAATTTTGTTAACTTTTTACTTTAAGTTTTGAAGCTTACTTTCCATTTACAGTTAATACAAAATATTGGCTATATTCCCCATCGTACAATACAACCTTGAGCCTATCTTCTACCCAACAGTTTGTGCCACCCACTCCCCGACCCCAGTATGGACCCCCTCCCCACTGGTAACCACCAGCTCATTCTCTATATCTTATCACAAACACTTTTTGAAATGATACTGTGGCAGGTAAATGTTTGGGACTCTTGCCTTCCCACAATCACAGCAGTTCTGTTTTCACTGGTGACTGAGATCACCCTTCTCAAATTTGAGAGGCTTCAGTTCTCCTCTAAACACTCCACAGTGATTCAGCTACATCCTTGAGGGTAAGCATATATATGTGTGGGTCCTGCCTATCAATGGCCCATTTTAAAAACAGAGATGCAAGATTCCCCAGAGTTAATCATTAGAGCTGGAAAAGCAAAGGTGGATATCATTGCTAAGGCAGCTAGTTTAGTGGTGATGATGGACACCCTGTTAATCCACGCCTCTCCTCACTGAATCAAGACCGCTGCAGCTGTGATTGTCTTTACCCTTCTCCCGCCAGCAGGCTTGCCCTTTTGAAAACCAAGTTCAGATCCCTCTGTCCTGTTCACTTGAACAACATGGAAATTTTGCAAGATTTTAACCTACTTTATTTCTTTCTCAAAAGAAAGAGTGTCAGGGATTTAAGAAATGGTGTAAGAATCACTGAGAATTCTGTTTTCTATTAAAAACATGAAGGAACAGCGACTTCCCTGGTGATGCAGCAGTTAAGACTCGCCCTTCCAATGCAGGGCTTCCCTTGCGGCTCAGTGGGTAAAGAATCCGCCTGCAATGTAGAAGACCCCGGTTTGATCCCTGGGTCACGAAGATCCCCTGGAGAAGGGAAAGGTATCCACTCCAAAATTCTGGCCTGGAGAATTCCATGGACTATACAGCCCATGGGCTCGCAAAGAGTCAGACATGACAGCAACTTTCACTTCACCTTCAATGAAGGGGCGCGGGTTTGATCCCTGGTCAGGGAGATAAGATCCCACATGCCTCAGGGCCAAAAAACCAAAACATAAAACAGAAACAATATTGTAATAAATTCAATAAAGACTTTAAAAATGATCCACATAAAAAAAATAAAAAAAGACCAGCTCCAAAGATCTTTGTTACTGCTGGTCACAGAGCTGTATAATATTGCTTGGTTCCTCAAAAATAAATGATCTGATGGGGTTATACAGAGACAGACACCTAAGTATTTCACTTTTAGGTGGAGCTTTTTTTGTAAATGGCATATATATTAAAAATTTTTGGTTTTTAATGATTAATTGCTAGGATATAAAAATGATTAATTTCTGACCTTTCTAAACTCACTTAGTTGAAAGACAGTTTATTTTGGGTGTTGCTTGGGGTTTTTTTTGGTAGATTCTGTGGAATTTTCTAGATAGGTAATTATATTATCTACAAATAGTGACAGTGTTATTTCGTCCTTTCCAATCTGTATACGTCTACTTATTTTTCTTGCTGTTGCACTGGCTAGGACTTTCAGTTTGACGTTGAACAGGAGTGATGGGTGTATGGCTGTGGTTGTCCCTGTCTTATTCCCAATCTGAGAGGGAAAGTGCTCAGTCTTTCATCATTAAGTATGGTGCCAGCTGTAGGGCGTTTTATCAGGTTGAGGAAGCTCTCTTCTATTTCTATGAATGGTTTGCTGAGAGTACCCACTTCCGTTTTCACAAGGCTTTGAGTCAGGACCAGCAGACTCTGGGGGGAAAGGGGAAATACAGCCAGTTCAATGGAAGTTCAGATTCTGGTCTTACTCAATCCATCTGCTATCACTTCTTTTTCAGAGATCTCAAATAGCTGCTCAATGTATCCTGTCCATATTTTATTGTTAAATTCAGTGAGAGACAGGGTAAGCATGTGCTTACTCCATCTTATTCAGATCTAGTACTCCTCTGGAGTCATTCTGATGTGAAATACGGGAAATTAACCAGTTTACTCAGTTTTATTTAAAAATAAGTATTTTAAGAAGTGTCTAGGATCCAGAGATGAGCTAAATTAAATCTCTGTTTCATGGCTGCTCTTACTCCTCTTATTTACCTGGTAAATTCCTACTTCTTATTGTCTTAAACCAATCTTAAATTTTTATCAAAGTAAGAAATATAAACAGTTTAATAAGCCAGACAGCACTACAAGATGCACAACAACATCAGCAACCCTGACCTCTACCATATTCACCCCCGATTCTCACTCCCCACAGGCAGCAGGCACTTCAACTCTGCTCGCCACATCTCATGCTCTTTACCTTTATATTTTAAATACTCTTCTTACATTATCTATTTACTTCCTACTATGAAAGGTGAGGATTATTTCACCTATCTTACACACATCTCATGTTCCCTCCCCTTATCCTCCTAACAAAGCTTGGTTAAATCAAATTGTTTATGCTCTTATTGTACACTTCATTATTACTATATATGTACAGAAATCTATTACTATGTGCAGGATGTAAGTTATTACATATATTTCTAATTATAATAACATACACATATATGTTATAACACACACACACAGTTCAATCAGTTCAGTCGCTCAGTCGTGTCTGACTCTTTGCAACCCCATGGACTGCAGCATGCCAGGGCCTCCCTGTCCATCACCAACTCCTGTAGCTCACTCAAACTTATGTCCATGGAGTTGGTGATGCCATCCAACCATCTCATCCTCTGTCATCCCCTTCTTCTTTTGCCTTCAATCTTTCCCAGCATTAGGGTCTTTTCCAATGAGTTAGCTCTTCACATCAGGTGGCCAAAGTACTGGAGTTTCAGCTTCAGCATCAATCCTTCCAATGAATATTCAGGTCTGATCTCCTTTAGGATGGACTGGTTGGATCTCCTTGCAGTCCAAGGGACTCTCAAGAGTCTTCTCCAGCACCGCAGTTCAAAAGCATCAATTCTTCAGTACTCAGCTTTCTTTATACTCCAACTCTCACATCCAGACATGACTACTGGAGAAACCATAGCTTTGACTAGATGGACGTTTGTTGGCAAAGTAATGTCTCTGCTTTTTAATATACTGTCTGGGTTGGTCATAGCCTTTCTTCCAAGGAGCGTCTTTTAATTTCATGGCTGCAGTCACCATCTGCAGTGATTTTGGAGCCCCCCCAAATAAAGTCTCTCACTGTTTCCCCATCGACTTGCTGTGAAGTGATGGGACCAGATGCCATGATCTTCATTTTCTGAATGCTGAGTTTTAACCCAACTTTTTCACTCTCCTCTTTCACTTTCACCAAGAAGCTCTTTAGTCCTTCCTCACTTTCTGCCATAAGGGTGGGGTCATCTGTGTATCTGAGGTTATTAATATGTCCCCCTGCAATCTTGATTCCAGCTTGTGCTTCAGCCAGTCTGGCATTTCTCATGATGCATGTAAGTTAAATAAGCTGGGTGACAAAATACAGCCTTGACGTATTCCTTTTCCAATTTGGAACCAGTCTGTTGTTCCATGTCCAGTTCTAACTGTTGCTTCTTGACCTGCATATAGAGTTCTCGGGAGGAAGGTCAGGTGGTCTGGTATTCCCATCTCTTTCAGAATTTTCCACAGTTTGTTGTGATCCACACAGTCAAAGGCTTTGGTGTAGTCAATAAAGAAAAACATGGAACTCTCTTGCTTTTTTGATGATCCAGTGGATGTTGGCAATTTAATCTCTGGTTCCTCTGCCTTTTCTAAATCCAGCTTGAACATCTGAAAGTTCACAGTTCATGTACTGTGGAAGCCTGGCTTGGAGAATTTTGAGCATTACTTTGCCAGTGTGAGATGAGTGCAATTATGTAGTAGTTTGAACATTCTTTGGCACTGTCTTTCTTTGGCACTTTAACAGCTCATGTTTTAGGATTTGAAATAACTCAACTGCAATTCCATCACCTCCACTACCTTTGTTCATAGTGATGCTTCCTAAGGCCCACTTGACTTCACATTCCAGGATGTCTGGCTCTAGGTGAGTGATCACACCATCGTGATTATCTGGGTCGTGAAGATCTTTTTTGTGTAATTGTTCTGTGTATTCTTGCCATCTCTTCTTAATATCTTCTGGTTCTGTTAGGTCCATACTATTTCTGTCCTTTATTGAGCTCATCTTTGCATGAAATGTTCTCTTGGGATCTCTAATTTTCTTGAGATCTCTAGTCTTTCCCATTCTACTGTTTTCCTCTATTTCTTTGCACTGATCGCTGAGGAAGGCTTTCTTATCTCTCCTTGCTATTCTTTGGAACTCTGCATTCAAATGCCTGTATCTTTCCTTTTCTCCTTTGCCTTTCACTTCTCTTCTTTTCTCAGCTATTTGTAATGCCTCATCAGACAACCATTTTGCCTTTCTTCTTCTTGGGGATGGTCTTGATCACTATAATACACATACACACACACACATACATATAAATTTCCCAGGTGGCTCAAGTGGTAAAGAATCTGCCTATACATGTAGACGCAAGAGACAGCAGTTCGATCCCTGAGTTGGGAAGATCCCCTGGAGGAGGAAATGGCAACCCACTCCAGTATTCTTGCCTAGAAAATCCCCAGCTTGGTGGGCTACAGTCCTTGGGGTCACCAAGAGTTGGGTACAACTTAGTGACTGAGCACACACACACACAATAATGTATATATACTATTACATACTATTTATTCTATAGAGTTTTCATCTTCCCCACTAACATGTACTCTTTACTAATTCTTATCTTTATTTCTTTCTAACTGTTCCCCAAATTCTCCAGCTGAGCTGTTAAATTCTCTCAACATTACCAGTTCCCTTCTCCCCCCTCACAACATCTGTTCTTTCTGGAACCCTGTTTTCCCACTTTGCGTTGCAGTGGTGTCTTCAGGCATAGCTGCCATTCCAGAACATCCTTCCATGATCGTGCTGGGAACTACCTTTGCCTCTTCCTTGGCTAAGACCGCTCCACCCTTTCCTCCTCTCTTAATTTATCCCCTCCTTTTGCTGAGAGTGCATCACGCAGGATGAAGAAGGAAAGTTTTTTGAGACTTGTATGTTAGTCCACCCTGTGTTCGATTGTAACTTGGCTGGGTATAAAATTCTAGGTTGGAAATAATCTTCCCTTTAGTTTCCAATGCTGCTGTGGAGAAGCCTAATGCCATCAGGATTTATAGTAAATTTTATATAACCTGTTTCCCACCTTCCTCAGCTTAGAAGTTTTCAGCTTTGTCTCTCTACCCACATGGTTCTAAAGTTTCAAGAGAATATGCTTTGGGGTGTATACATGAATGTGTGTGTTTTCCATTAATTAAATTGAATATCTGTCCTTTAGTGAAATTTTCTTAAATTATTTTTTGGGTAATTTCCTGCTCTTTCATTTTCTGTTTCTGTAATTTGTATTAGTCTGATAAGATCTATCATCTCTCTTCTATTTTCAATTTCTTCATCATTTGCGAGAGTTCTCTAATGTCCAATCCTTTTATTGAATTTATTTTTGCTACCACTTTTAATTTCCAAGAACTCTTTCTTATTCTTTGAAGGTTGAAGGTTACTATCTTAAAATAGCATCAAGTTTTTATTTTATAATATTTCGTCTTATCTGAGAATATCAATTTTCACTTTGTGAAATGTTTTTCTGCTTTCTGTATAAGCTTTATTTCTCTGTTCATTTGTTTTTACTTCCATCTTTTATACAAGAGGTTATTCATTAATAGTTAAGGATAAGGTATTAGAAAGTGAATTGATTTTTTTTTTGCATAAAATCTGGGCTTGCCAACAAGTGGGTCTTCTTGTAAAATTAGCAAGGAGAAATTTCCAAAGGTCAGCATCAGAAAAACTTTTCTCTAGAGTCATAGATGTAGAAAGAAAACAAACTTATGGTTACAAGGGGAAAGGGAATTGGGTAAATTAGAGGAGATTGGGACTGATATATACACACTACTATATATAAAACATATAACTAATAGGGACCCACTATATAGCACAGAGAACTCTACTCAATACTTGCAATGGCCTATATGGGAAAAGAATGTAAAAAAGAGTGAGTATATGTATATGTATAACTGATTCACTTTGCTGCAGACCTGAAACTAACACAGCATTGTAAATCAACTATATTCCAATAAAACTTAAAAAAAATCCTGTCCTCGCTAGGATACAAATAGCTTTCCTATGGATACAAATAGCTTTCCTATGGATAAACAATCTACTAATTCTAATGTGATTTTCTATGTTAGTACATTTTTACTCATCTCCTTATAAACTTTATCTTAAAAATGATTGCTTCATCCTATAGACTGTATTTCTTTGTGTATATGGACTCAAAGTGATAAGAAAAACAATAAAACTATTTTCCATTAAAAAAAAATTAAAGAAAAAAAAAAGAAAAGAAAGGCTTTTCTCTTGTGCATGTCAGTTTTCAGAAAACATTTTCCCAATCTCCTGCTTAAGGAGTATAAATACGAATGGCAGCTTCACGAGATGTAAATAAGGAAAGCAGACTCTCACTTCCTCTTTTTGCTGGCTATATGGTCTCACTCCTGTCTTTTTTTGACCGTACTGGGTTGTCGCTGTGGCAAGCCAGCATCTCTTGTTGCAGTGAGCAGACTCTCTAGTTGTGACACACAGGTTTAGTTGCCCCATGGAATGTGGGCTATTAGTTCCCCATCACAAGCCCTGAATTGGAAGGTGGATTCTTAACCACTGGACCACCAGGGAAGTCCCCCACTCCTGTCTTATACTATGCAAATCTCCACTGCAGCTCCTATCTTGTCCAAGGGAGAGGAGAGCTGGCTGCCCAGGTGCATAAGATGGAGGAGAAAATCTGTATTTCTAAGTGGCCTCTACATGGGCTTTCAACTAACCTTCCAATTTTCAGTGCTGTCCTGTACTCTGGTCTTCTTTGGAACACAGTGTCTTCAAGTCCTGATGTTTTATGGGGCTTCCACAGAGTAAAGCTTGCATCTCTCCCTCTGGAGCAAGGAGTTGTTCACTCAGTTGTTAACAAGTTGTTAACTCAGTCACCACCCCCTCATGTATGTTTTAATCCTCTAACGTGCTGATGCATCTCCAATCCCCTTTGTCCTTGTGGTTTCGTACCTTTTCCACCCTTTGTTGGCAAGAGGCAAAACTAATCACCCGTGTTTGATTTTTCAGGAGTCCCTTTCCCTTTCCTTAAAAGCCAGATGCAGGTGTTACTTCATCTCAGAGCCCCTTCCAAGGGTAGAGTGAAGTCCTCTCTGCTCTCCTCTGGTCCCTTACTCATGCTTCCATCCCTTTCTGCACACCCTGCACCATAGCTTATTTGGTTACAGCTCTACTTGACTGTAAGTTCCCTGCGTCTGCACCTGTCTCTTATTAATTTCTTTATCCTAGCAAGTCTAGGAGATCAACAATGTTAATTAAACAAATAAATGAAAGAATGAGTGGAACTATTCAAAAGGAGAGGCTAGATGTGGTACTTGTGGCCTGACCTTGTAAGGAAACAAAATACAAAGAGAGACATTTTTAGAATGTTATAAGGAGATAGAAAAAACACTGTACATAGACAAACTAGGAACGACAGCTCCAAATCTGGCTTGCTCTTTACTGTTCTCGGCCTCAAGCTAAAGACGATGTACATTTCACTGTGTGCTCTTGGTCCCGTCCTAATTTGTCTTTTGAATAAGGCTAAACACTAGTTGTCCTACCACTGATTTCCTGCTTTTCTTGCAGCTGACAAGTTTAGGCAGGCCATTTGTTTTCTATTCCCTTTTTGGGCCTGACAAAACTTTTCCTAAACAGGATTATTAACAAACCCCACTTTTAACACTAAGATCGATGATGAATTAGGTAACTCATTGGGTCATGATGTAATATTAGGTGTCTGGGTAACATGGCTTCCTTTAAATTTGGCTTTGTTTCCACAGATGCATTAAAGAATTCTGTAGACCAGTAATACTGATATTCTAAGTTTCTAGTTTTTATTTGTTTCCTGAGTACTTTGTGTCAAGTATAAATTGCATTTCATTCTTACAACAACTTTGCAAGGTACAATGGTACTATCTTTATATTATGGCTGGAAGGTGGGGGTTAGAAAGGATAAGCAATTTGCCGAAGATCACTTAAAAAGTGGTACATGGATTTGAACCTGGGTTTGACCATTTAAAATTTTAGGCTCTTAAATAATAGGCTATACCACTTATGAAAATTTTCTATATAAATATAAGAGCAAGGTTTTATTTCTACAGTCATTGTGGATGTGTTGATTACACATAACTAAATGTATAAAATGAGCTCAGAACCACAAAAATTCTAGAGTCATTGATCATCAACACATTCATTGCATTTGATATCTCAACTTTTAACTGATATATTACAGAACTGATTTCCTTTCCTTGTATTTTAAATAAACATTACTAAGATTACTTCTTTGCTGCTGTTGTGCAGTCACTGAGTCATGTCTGACTCTTTTTTGACCCCCTGGACTGTAGCCCACCAGGCTCCTCTGTCCATGGAATTTCCCAGGCAAGAATACTGGAATGGCTTGTGATTTCCTTCTGCAGAGGATATTCCTGACCCAGGGACTGAACCTGAGTCTCCTGGATTAGCAGATGGATTCTTTACCATCAAGTCACCTGGGAAGACCAAGATTACTTCTTCTCTTGCTGATTATATTCTCAGACAGTATGCACTGGAGATACAGCTCCATATAAAATAAGGATCTTAAATTAAAGTAGTTATGAGAGAAAGGAGTTGAAATATTTCTGTGATTTGAAAAGCAATTTCCTTAGGTTAAGCCTTTTCTAAAATATAAAAACTAAATAATGTTTCTACTTTTAATATTACTTTAAAACTCTAATACCGATGATTTTCATAATTTATAGAGTTATCTTTTTGTTGGATATGCACAAAACTTTAGTGAAAA
Organism: Capricornis sumatraensis; assembly: GCF_032405125.1. NCBI lineage: Eukaryota > Metazoa > Chordata > Mammalia > Artiodactyla > Bovidae > Capricornis > Capricornis sumatraensis. The sequence continues at coordinate 21,775,938 of NC_091080.1, forward strand.
TTCATGGACTCTCTAAACTCATAAGCTTGTTGATTTGCTTGTCTTGGGAAGGTGGTTGCCAATTTAATTGTAGCTCCATTTAGCAGTTACTGACAACTTTGTGATCCGATGGAAGCACTACTCCTGGAGGAATATAAAAATCAACTGGCAAGTTCCTTCTGAAATTTTATAAGAAAGGAGCCCCTTACGTATGAATCCATGAGTGTCATCCCATTTGAGAATAGACTTCTTTCCAACTCTTTCCTCAAACTGAATTCCCGGTTCAAGAAGACCATTGCCAGTTTGTAACTGGGACAAGTGCGGGCTTCAACATTTCCCAGGGGTGACATGACTCCATCTTATCTGTTTTCTCAGTAACACCTCTTCCCCTTTTCTTTTGCCTTTCTCTCTTCTTAGCTGCCTTTCCATTGTCTTATTTCTGAAGGACCTCGTGGTTAGGAAGCTGTCATAATTCTCCTTGGGGAGTTAGTTAAAGGCTTGATCAAGTCAGGGGCATACTGGGGCCAAACTACTTGTTTGCAAGAGATGCTTGCTAAATATTCATAGATTTTGTGAGCAGATGGTTAAACTTTTGTAGCTTTAAATCAGTCACGGAGGAGTATTTACTCCCTGAAAACTGACAAAACGATAAACTGCCCTCCCCACACCCTATCGCCCAGAGAGCTGGCCTATCAGCCCTCTCCCGGGTATTACTCTCCACAGAGGGCTTTGCATTTTCTAAGTTGAGTGGAAATACTGTTCAAAGTCTAGATTTAAAATGAATTTCTATGGCTGGGATTTCTCTAACAACAATAAACAAAGGAAAAATCATTAGAGGCATTGCCCAGCTGTTACCACACAGTCAAAGAGTAGCCCAACTTGATGAAAACAAATTCTACTGACCCATGACTAGGAGATACGGTGAGGAATTATTAAAAAAAATTTTTTTTAAGAAGTATTGCTTTTCTGGGCCAAGGAAGATTCCCAAAGATGACATGTATGTATAACAGTCCTATAAAATGTGTATCATTCTATAACAGTGAGCCACTGAATCAGACTATTTTCAGAATTAGTGACCAAAGTCAAGGGTAGACTATGCTGCTTAAAAAGAACAAAGGATTGCAAACCCCCACAGAAGAGCTGGAGGTAATACAGCTTGCAGAGTGAAAAACTAAACTTGCTAACAGAGTACCAGTTAAATAATCTTGTGGTTTCCAAAACCGAAAGTGGGCAGTAACATTCTTACCGAAATCTTAAAAAATCATAACTGCTGGACTTGTAGTTAAAGCAAAACCCAGGCCTAGTTACAGCAAATGACATTTACTCATACTCTAAGCATATCTTCTTTAAAAGGTTAGAGGTGCTTAACATAAACTAGTTATCTTTCCTACATATTTTTGTCTGTGCCACTATTTTCAAATATTCACTGTATCTATTGTATGCCACACACTCTCTTAACCATAAAGATCAATATGTTCCATCTCAAACTGTTTCAAAGAGTCTATCAATTTTTAAAGTATATACTTAAGGAAGTATTATTGAAAGGCTCCAGAGATATTCTACTAGTAAAAATGAAGGATTCGTTTCTGATTATTGTACTTGCTTGTGTTTGCATGCTCAGTGTGTGATCCTCTGTCCATGGGATTTCCCAGGCAAGAACACTCGAGTGGGTTGCTATTTCCTTCTCCAGAGGATCTTCCTGACCCAGGGATCGAACCTGTGTCACCTGGCAGGTGGATTCTTTACCACTGTGCCACTTGGGATAGTTTATTGTAACTAGACAATAATATCTGAAAGTTGTGATCTTTTAGCCTTTCTGCTCCCACAAGAATAGTCACCAGGAGCTTTTTTTTAGAGAAGATGATTTGCTTTCTGAGGAAAACCGTGGTGTAGTTTTAATAGCCTTCTTGGGAGGATCCGAATGTAACTAAATAAAATTTGGAGACTATGCTTTATAGAGAATACTTTACAACCTAGTCAGAAAAATTCTGCATATAACTAACCTGTGCTTCTGAAAACATGGTCTAAAAGTGGTAAATATGGATCCTTAGTAACGGGCTCTTGAGCTCCAGCTATAGTGACACTTAGAGTTTGTTGTGTCCGTTGTTTACTACAATACAGACACACCGTACTATAAAGCAGGTAAAATTAATGAACACACGGCACATTCAGCTCAAAAAACACTTCCTTTCAAGCTATACTCACAAGAAAACTATCAATGAATGCATTAAACAAAAACTGAAACTCAAAGCAACAATGACTTTAAAGCTAATACCTCAAGAAGGCTGAAATGTATCAAAGTCATAAAGGATAGCAATCAAGTATGCAGTGGACAGAGTTGATCTAAAAGAGAAACAGTTCTTTTGATACCAGGAAAAGGAGTCAGGGAAAGATGGGGTCAATAAGTGGTGAATGGCCTGGCAGGTTGTCTGCCTGACCTTCACTGTTGACCTAAAGCAGCATCTCATGACCAATAAGAACCGCCTAAAACAGGTATGCACAAACCTCCCCTACCAGCAGATCTGCGGCTTCTTCAAACCCTTGGAGTGTAAACCAGGCCTTTAAATTTCTGTGATGGAAAGTCAGTCCATTTGGCCACTAGATGGAGATCAGGTTACTCTGATGTTGACAGGGAAGCTGCTGGCAGTCAGTAAATGAGAAGCATGTTACTGAGAACCTAATTCTCTTTTCTCAGTACTTCTAGGGAAGGTATTTTCCAAGCACGCAGATCAGGAGCAGATCTATGTCCAATAAAGGGTCCATACTAAGCAACAGGCGGTGCCAGTGGTAAAGAACCCGCCTGCCAATGCAGAAGATGTAAGAGATGCAGGTTTGATCCCCTGGGTCAGGAAGATCCCTTGGAGGAGGGCAGGGCAACCCGCTCCAGTGTTCTTGCCTGCAGAGTCCCATGGACAGATGATCCTCGCAGGCTACAGTCCAAGGGGTCGCAAAGAGAGATAACTGAGGCAACTTAGCATGCAGCACAATGAGCAAGAGGCTGAAGGATCTATTAAGAAGGTAGTTGTAAAAAGACATATTTTTGCTTAAGTATATATTTTCAGTATCAACAAAATGTATCATGGAACATCGGAGATGGAAGGAGAACACTGGATAACATCTACTCTCATTTTCCAAATGGAACTATCATTCCATTCTGAATTATGTAACTTTATTACTGAATAAATCCTATTTCTATGATAGCTGAACTTTAAACTGGACACATAATGTTACACATTTCCCAGAAAATGTATGGTCTGTAGAAGGATCAGATACTGCCCTACCTACTATAGCAGAGTATTTTGCTTATTTCTGAGATATTATATGCTATACTTCTGTGCATTTCTAACTTAGGAACTATATGTGAAATTGTTCAGTTGTGTCCGACTCTTTGTAATGCCATGGACTGTAGCCTACCAGGCTCCTCCTTCTGTGTAATTTTCCAGGCAAGAGTACTAGAGTGGGTTGCCATTTCCTTCTCCAAGGGATCTTCCCGACCCAGGGATCGAACCCGGGTATCTCTTACATTGCAGGCAGATGCTTTATCGTTTGAGCCACCAGGGAAGCCCAGGAACTACATATATTCATTCAATAAATAGTTACATAAAGACCAATTAAAATTGAGAGAGTTAAAAAGAATTCCATTTGTTATCAAAAAGTTTCAATTTCATGTATATGGGTATGAGGAGAGACAAGCATATAACCTATCATGTACCAGTCACCATGCTAAAAAGCTCGGAATACAAAGGTGCACAACAGCCACAGGGAGTCACTGGGAAGAGAAGAGCTACAAGGTTAAAACACAAACAGGGGTTAACTTTTGTAGTGGTGGAGACTAGTTATCAAAACCATGAGTGATACTCCTTCTAAAAGTTCTGTTGTGAAGGAAACCTAATTTAGGCCACAAACCTTGGCCATGGGGAAAACATGACCTCCAATCTCTGTAACACACGACAAATTGAAATAAAGCCTAAGACATTCAAACACAATAGGGCTTCCCTAGTGGCTCAGCAGGGAAAGAATCTGCCTACAATGCGGGAGACCTGGGTTCAGTCCCTGGGTTGGGAAGACCCTCTGGATAAGGGAAAGGCTGCTGATGCTGCTAAGTCGCTTCAGTCATGTCCAACTCTGTGCGACCCCACAGATGGCAGCCCACCAGGCTCCGCCCTCCCTAGGGTTCTCCAGGCAAGAACACTGGAGTGGGTAGGGAAAGGCTACCCACTCCAATATTCTGGCCTGGAGCATTCCATGGACTGTATAGTCCATGGGGTCACAAAGAGTCAGACCCGACTAAGTGACTTTCACTTTCACTTTTCATCAATTGCTGTAATAAAAAAAGGACCTTAATTCAGACAAAGAAGAAACTAATCTTTAGCATAACAATAGAAGCAGAACCATAGTTAATTAATTTTCTAATAACTGTTATGGATAGCAACCAATATTCAGTCTGTTACTGTGACAGATCCATTGCACTTAATGACATGTTTATTTTAGAGTAATACATTTGTTTCAGCTTAATTGAATTAATATAGTCATAGCCTTTCAAAAGAATTTGAGGTTGCTGGCCTATATTTGTTTATGATTTTCAAAATGCTCCTATAAGCTAAAAAGATGTATTACTCATTCATGCATACACAATATATGTATATTTCTTCTCTAAGGGAAATCATAAAAATAACCACATAAAATAGCAATTAATAATTAGATATCATTGGCAGTTTGTCGAAGTCTCTTATTTTGTTATTGTCTATATCACCAACTGGTTCTTTACAGAGCAACACAGTTGGCAGGAACCTACCTTTCTTTCTGCTGGATAAGAATGAAATATAAACAAAGAAGTTTTCCTCTGAAGGTTAAAATAAATAAATTATAGATAAAACAAATCCTTTCATAATATGGTTTAGTGTTTATGGGTACACAGCCTTCCACACTGTTCACATTAGTTACAGACAGCAATCAGATTAGGTGATGACTGAGTTACTTCTGGAGCGGTGTCTCCCTCTTTGGTGCTGCTGCTGCTGCTGCTAAGTCGCTTCAGTCGTGTCCGACTCTGTGCAACCCCATAGACGGCAGCTCACCAGACTCCCCCATCCCTGGGATTCTCCAGGCAAGAACACTGGAGTGGGTTGCCATTTCCTTCTCCAATGCATGACAGTGAAAAGTGAAAGTGAAGTTGCTCAGTTGTGTCCGACTCCTAGCAACCCTATGGACTGTAGCCCACCAGGCTCCCCTGTCCATGGGATTTTCCAGGCAGGGGTACTGGAGTGGGGTGCCACTGCCTTCTCCCCCTCTTTGGTGACCTGTTCCCATATTTCCTTCTGGTGCAGATTTGAGTCTACTTATCACGACTGCTAAACTTCCATTCTCTGGAAATAAGGGAGCTGGTAAAAGCACACCTCTATGGATGCATAATTCTGCTTATCTTCTCTAGTCTAAAGGTTTTGGCCTTATCATAATGAGCTGCGTTTAGATGCTCAGGATTTCTGTTTCCTTGGTAGCATGGGGAGATGCTGACGACAATGGCAGAAGTGAGAACGGATACAAAGGTGGAGCTGGAAACTGATTAATGCTTCAGGTTAAGAAATAAAAGCTGATGATTACATTTGCATGTTATGAGGTGAGGAACCTATATATTTAAGCACTGACAGACAAAAAAGGCACATTTTTACTTTTTCACTATGTCAAAGGATAGATTTGTCTTTTCCTGAGTCCCCACATTATTTTAGCTGTTTTAGCAAACTACCTTTGAGTCTCTGGGCCAGAAGCTTCTATGACTGTGGCATCTGCAAATAATTGATAACTTAATGTGCGCCCGTAAGAGGTAAGGCCAATTCAAGCAGTACCTGCATGTGTCTATCACCTTCTCCAATCATGTTTCTCCATTCCATGAGTGACCGCTGCAGGTGCTCAAGGCCAGTTTCCCAAAGCCGGACACGGCCTCCCATATCAACAGTGACAACGCCACCTCTGCCCCACTTGGCTAGCAGCGCGTCTGTGTCCGAGATAGTAGACAGCCATGTGGTATACGGTGAGAGAGAGTCTGACCTGAAAAAGAATCACGGTGTTCAACTGATTGAAGCCCAGGGAATGACGCCAGTTCAGCTCGACTTACGTTCAACTTGCTGTAAAGAATTCTCATAGTTACGCAACAAGAACCTGCTGTACACAGCGCAACGAATCACACTCAGTGTCTTATAATAACCCATAATGGAAAAGGATCTGAAAGAGGATATATATCCGTATAACATATACATACATATATATACATATGAGTGAATTTGCTGTAAAACTAAGGGACCAACAGATTCATCTGGAAGGAAAAAAATATCTAGTTATTTACTGGTTATTTACATATTCTTTTAAAAATTTTTTATTTTCTTCTCGCTTTGCGTGGGCCTTCTCTGTTTGCAGCAAGCGGGGGCTACTCTCTAGTTGAGGTACATGGGCTTCTCATTGCAGTGGCTTCTCTGCTTGTGGAGTGCAGGCTCTTGAGTGCGTGAGCTTAGCTGCCCCTTGGCATGTGGGATCTTCCCGGACTGGGGATAGAACCTGTGTCCCCTGCACTGGCAGGCGGATTCTCAACCAGCGGGCTATCAGGAAAGCCCAGTTTAGGGATCTTGCATCTGTAGATCCTGGATGACATTTGCATTCACTGTCAGGAAGAAAGGAACTCTAAACCAACTCACACCTCAGACTCCTGCAGAGCTGACTCACTTCCCAGGGGTCTAAGGTCTATGCTGAAACTCAAGTCTTGTTTATGTGTTTTAACTGCATTTTTTTGACATTTTGCCTTTTCTAAGTTAGACGGTTATATGGATTTATAATAAAGAATTTATGTTTTTTATATGTTTCATGCATATACATATTTCTAATATATACAGTCAATTCAAGGAATGCAGCTTTGCCTGTAAGAGTCAACAGCACACTTCCTTTATCTGAGTATGGCTCTCACTATACAAAAGAAACACAGATTAGAAATTCTAATTACCACTGTTGGCTTTCTAACTGGTATTTTCCCTATAAAATAAATGGTCTAAAGAGATGGTCTGATCAGATAATTAAAACAATAAAGTATCAAGGTAGATTTGCAGAAACCACAAAACTACTATATAGTAGGTAAATTTTTATACTGAAGAAATCAAGACTACTTTAATCTTTTTATCAGTCAGCTTCCGTGGATACTAAACACAGAGTGACAACGCCAGCTACTCTGAGATATGGAAATCTTCAGTTCAGTTCAGTTCAGTTGCTCCGTCGTGTCCAACTCTTTGCGACCCCATGAATTGCAGCACGCCAGGCCTTCCTGTCCATCACCAACTCCTGGAGTTCACTCAAACTCATGTCATCGAGTCGGTGATGCCATCCAGCCATCTCATCCTCTGTCGGCCCCTTCTCCTGCCCCCAATCTCTCCCAGCATCAGAGGCTTTTCCAATGAGTCAACTCTTCGCATGAGGTGGCCAAAGTACTGGAGTTTCAGCTTTAGCATCATTCCTTCCAAAGAACACTCAGGGCTGATCTCCTTTAGAATGGACTGGTTGACTCTCAAGAGTCTTCTCCAACACCACAGTTCAAAAGCATCAATTCTTCGGCGCTCAGCTTTCTTCACAGTCCAACTCTCACATCCATACATGACTGGAAAAACCATAGCCTTAACTAGATGGACCTTTGTTGGCAAAGTAATGTCTCTGCTTTTGAATATGCTATCTAGGTTGGTCATAACTTTTCTTCCAAGGAGTAAACATCTTTGAATTTCATGGCTGCAGTCACCATCTGCAGTGATTTTGGAGCCCCAAAAAATAAAGTCTGACACTGTTTCCACTGTTTCCCCATCTATTTCCCATGAAGTGATGGGACCAGATGCCATGATCTTCGTTTTCTGAATGTTGAGCTTTAAGCCAACTTTTTCACTCTCTTCTTTCACTTTCATCAAGAGGCTTTTTAGTTCCTCTTCACTTTCTGCCATAACGGTGGTGTCATCTGCATATCTGAGGTTATTGGTACTTTTCCCAGCAATCTTGATTCCAGCTTGTGCTTCTTCCAGCCCAGTGTTTCTCATGATGTACTCTGCATATAAGTTAAATAAGCAGGGTGACAATATACAGCCTTGACGGACTCCTTTTCCTATTTGGAACCAGTCTGTTGTTCCATGTCCAGTTCTAACTGTTGCTTCCTGACCTGCATACAGATTTCTCAAGAGGCAGGTCAGGTGGTCTGGTATTCCCATCTCTCTCAGAATTTTCCACAGTTTATTGTGATCCACACAGTCAAAGGCTTTGGCATAGTCAATAAAGCAGATGTTTTTCTGGAACTCTCTTGCTTTTTTGATGATCCAGTGGATGTTGGAAATTTGATCTCTGGTTCTTTTGCCTTTTTGAAAACCAGCTTAAACATCTGGAAGTTCACAGTTCACGTATTGCTGAAACCTGGCTTGGAGAATTTTGAGCATTACTTTCCTAGTGTGTGAGATGAGTGCCAATTGTGTGGTAGTTTGAGCATTCTTTGGCATTGCCTTTCTTTGGGATTGGAATGAAAACTGACCTTTTCCCATCCTGTGGCCACTGCTGAGTTTTCCAAATTTGCTGGCATATTGAGTGCAGCACTTTCACAGCATCATCTTTCAGGATTTGAAATAGCTCAGAGAGTGTTTATATAAAGAGAATAACAAAAGTAGGATGGAACCAAGTGTTTCAGAGTTGTAGGGTGGGCCAAAAAGTTTGTTCAGGTTTTTCCATTACATCTTTTTTTTCTTTCAGCATTAAATGCAATTGTAGTTTTATTTTTCAAAATTGATAACTGAAATATGTGCATTTGTTGCTTTAATTTGCATTTCCATGAATAATACCAAGCTTGAGAATCCTGACCTATATTTACTCCTAGTTGTTTTGGTTTCTGTTTCTTTTTTTTTAAATATAAATTTATTTATTTTAATTGGAGGCTAATTACTTTACAATATTGTATTGGTTTTGCCATACTTCAACACAAATCTGCCATGGGTGTACATCTGTTCCCCATCCTGAACCCCCCTCCCACATCCCTCCCCATCCCACCCCTCTGGGTCATCCCAGTGCACCAGTCCCGAGCACCCTGTTTCATGCATCAAACCTGGACTGGTGATCCGTTTCACATATGATAATATACATGTTTCAATGTGATTCTCCCAAATCATCCCACCCTTGCCCTCTCCCACAGAGTCCAAAAGACTGTTCTATACATCTGGGTCTCTTTTGCTGTCTTGCATACAGGGTTATCGTTACCATCTTTCTAAATTCCATATACATGCTTTAGTATACTGTATTGGTATTTTTCTTTCTGGCTTACTTCACTCTGTATAATAGGCTCCAGTTTCATCCACCTCATTAGAACTGATTCAAATGTATTCTTTTTAATGGCTGAGTAATACTCCACTGTATATATGTACCACAGCTCTCTTATCCATTCATCTGCTGATGGGCATCTAGGTTGCTTCCATGTCCTGGCTATTTATTATAAACAGTGCTGTGATGAACACTGGGGTACATATGTCTCTTTCGATTCTGATTTCCTTGGTGTGCATGCCCAGCAGTGGGATGGCTGGGTCATATGGCAGTTCTCTTTCCAGTTTTTTAAGGAATCTCCACACTGTTCTCCATCGTGGCTGTACTAGTCTGCATTCCCACCAACAGTGTCAGAGGGTTGTTCCCTTTTCCACACCCTCTCCAGGATTTATTGCTTGTAGACTTTTGGATAGCAGCCATTCTGACTGGCGTAAAACGGTACCGCATTGTGGTTTTGATTTGCATTTCTCTGATAATGAGTGAGGTTGAGCCTCTTTTCATGTGTTTGTTAGCCATCTGTATGTCTTTTTTGGAGAGATGTCTGTTCAGTTCTTTGGCCCATTTTTTGATTGGGTCATTTATTTTTCTGGAATTAAGCCACAGGAGTTGCTTGTATATTTTTGACATTAATTCTTTGTCAGTTGTTTCGTTTTCTCCCATTCTGAAGGCTGTCTTTTCACCTTGCTTATAGTTTCCATTACCTCTTATAAACAACTCAAATGAACTTTTTGGCCAACCCAATACTTCACAGTACTAAAAGGACTCAAGGCAACTTTTGATATAATAGAGGATTCATCTCATGGTGCTCCCTCAAAAAATACTTGCCTTAGGAAAAAAACTAGGTACAGATGGTAAAGTTAAAGGCCATTCAAGAATAATGAAATTTAATCACTTATGATGTGAGTAAATCTGCCACAAATGCTCAAGACGTATGATTCTATTGAGCATGGCACCTACTGGTTCCACACTTAACTCTCTGGCATGAAACTTTAAGTTTACCAGAGCAATCTCTTCAATATGCCAAAAACAACTGCTGAAGGAATCACTTATTCACTACAGCATGTGCACTACATCTAGAATCTCTTCTGTACATTTAAAAAAAAAAGCACATTCCTCTTACCTATGATATCAGAGTCTTTAAAGAACACAGAGAGTTACAGAAGAGTGAAGTCCAGATTTACGTACACCCGCATATTAGTGCTAAGTAGTACGCTTTTACAAATGCAACAAAAGTCTCAGGACTAACACTTAAATTGTACTGAGAGCAAAAGTGATATATTCCTTTTGGCCGTACAGTTACATATAGTTTTACTGTTCTCTATTATTTGAAGTTAGCCATCAAATGGAAAATTCCTGCTATCTAACAGAATACTAAATTTAAGCAACCAGCAACCAAACTGCAACCCAGATGGGGCTGTTCCCTTGGATTACATATACACCAAAAATGGCAGTAGTTAATCTTGAGAGAAACTCAGGATATACTGACAATGAACAGACTCTACAAAAACACGTGGCACTTGAAATAAGGCGAGTTCAAATTGAGATGTTCTGTAAATGTAAAATATATACCGGGTTTCAAAGACTAAGGAGAAAAAAGGAATGCAAAATATTATTAAAATTTTTATATTAAATATGTGTCAAAATAGTAGTAGTTTATAATGGTAACAAAATACTATTAACGGTATTTCACTGGTTTCTTTGTGCACTTTGGCCACTAAGAACATAAAATTACATATATGGCTCACATTCTATTTCTATTGGACAGTGCACCACTAAGTGAATGAAGCATGGTGACCAGCTGGCACTGGCTGTATGTATATATATAGCTGTACTTCCAGGTCTTATTTCTATGTAGGTATAACATATGGTTCATACAGAAAGTTAACAGAGAAAAACACTAAAATATAAAGTTAGGGCTAGGGAAGAAATGAAGAGGAATACTGAAAAATAATTATTGTACTTTAAATGTGTAAAAAAAAAAGTTGTTCTTTGATTTTGTTACTTGAGCTGATAGTATATTTTAATGAACATACAATGGAATAAGAAATTTCCCCAAATGACTAAAAACCATTTTTCATTAAATTGACACATTGAGATGCTCCAGAAAGACATTCTTGTACACATTAGGACAAGTAAATAAATCTATTTCTTTGAAAAATGATTTCATTATTCACATTTCTTGAACCTGGCTAAATAAAGGGTCCTAAGAGATGAAATGGTGTTTTTGACTTATTTTGTATTGTGGTACTGAGCGATGTTCTTTGGAAGCACGGAAGGCTTCTGGGGACAGACAAGCATCGCTGCCCTTGCTCTGAGAGTGGAAGGCTCCCCAGGCTCCTCTGCCCGGGACCCCGGGTGAGGCTTTAACCCCTGTGTCCTGAGGCCTTGGTTCTTTGTAAGGAAGGACATGTGAGGGGCATGTGACATCAATCTATACAGAAGCAGGTGCACACCGAGCTTGAGGAAAAGGGAGGGCAGGCGTGGATGCATCCAGAAAGGGATGGGCTGGAGGTGGGGACAGAGGTGTTTTCAAGGAAGAGATGGCATATCATTGGTCCTCTTTTTATATATGCCCTGAGTCTAACTAGTTTGAACGCTTTGCTTCCACTGCTGAACAGCAATAAACCGCTGGCAATAAATCTATTCCAAATCTCTAGACTCCTTTGACTATTGTATGGCCTTCATGACTGTAGACACACAGTTATATCTTTAAAAGCAATATTAAATAAATGAGATTTAAATTCCTTTGACATCTTGAATACATTTACCTCAGAAAACTAGTGTATGAAGTTAATAAATATGAAAATTTTTCAGTGATAAAAATGCTATTTCAAAGAGTTTTATCACAAGGATAGATTAAAAAAAAAACGAACACTTGAAGGCTGTTAAGACTTAAACTAGGTAACATTTGAACATTTTTCCAATGTTCAAATAAAAATGGCAGAGCAGCAAGATAAAAACAAACTGTAATATATATATATATGAAAGAAAGAAAAAGAGCTTGCTATTTAAGGAAGCAAAAAGCACACATTTATTCAGGGTACTTGATAAGAATTCACTTTTTTTTTTTTTTTAATCTGACATACAAGTTAAGAATGAAAGTGAAAATGGATTACCCGGGAATTGGGATGTATCGAAGTCTCTTGGACTGGAGATCAGTAACTTCTATATACCCAGCTGTCTGTGGAGGGGTAACATCTGCAAAGAAGTCAAGACACAAGACAAGTGTTAAATTACTGCCTGATACAAAAACAGGACCCAGATAAAGCACAGATGCTGCTTAAAGTGGAATGAAATGATCACTCGCCTAGAACAGAACCCTGGGACCCACTTCACGGGCGGACCAATGCCAGTCCTGAGGTTAGACGCTCAGTTATACTTTCGTCAGGAAAACACAGAGACTGTCAGATAGATGCATGTTACGCTGTGATTCTTTAGTGTCAGAGAATTATCTGAGTTCCTTTCCCTTTCTTTGATATTAATAGCTTCTCAAGATGGGTCAGTGTTTTAGCACTTAAGAGTTTATCCGAAAATATTTCATCGCTGGAATTCTTTTTCCTTCCTAGGAAGTTACAACAGTGACGGTATAACACAGTGGACTCAGCACCTACTTGAAACTGGAGTGGCCTGGTAGACAATCGTGGCTTGAAATTTCCTAACTATGATTTACTATGGCCAAGTTAGTTCTCTCTCTGAGACCTGCTTTCATCATTTGCAAAATGAGGATAAGAAGAGCATCTGAGAATCATAAACATTATTTGCACACAATTAGTAGTTGCTCCACAGTGGCTGTTATTATTAGGAGCCCTCAAGACAGGAAGAAGTGAGGTGAGGATCGGGGCAGTGGGGCAAGGACTCTGGGTCATGAAGAATGTGAAAGGGCGGGGAAGGAGAAGATAATGTGATATGGGGGCCAGACTGCCCAACTCCAATTGTAGTTGTTTCCCAGGAAATTCTGGGAGTTTACTGACTTTTCCCCCAAATCCCTGAGTACCACTGTCACCCTCATCATCACCAGTTACCAGCACTGTGTCAGGAATCCTGCTTTTTTGTTTTTCATTAATTGTGTGCTGTGCTGCTGTGCTCAGGTGCCCAGTCGTGTCTGACTCTTTGCGACCCCGTAACCCACCAGGCGCCTCTTCCATGGGATTTTCCAGGCAAGAATACTGGAGCGGGCTGCCATTTCCTACTCCAGGGAATCTTCCTGACCCAGGGATCAAATCCACATCTTTTGCATCTCCTGCTTTGGCAGGTGGATTCTTTACCGCTGCACCACCTGGGAAGTCCTATTAATCGCCATTATTTTTTTGGCTGCACCACGCAGCACGTGGGATCCCAGTTTCTGACATTGGAAGCTCAGAATGTTAACCAGTGGACCACCAGGGAAGTCCCTGTTTGGGACTTATAGATAGTGTTTTTAACACTGACAACTACAAAGGCCTTGGAATCTGTTTGAGAGATGAGAAAGCAGAGACTTACAAAGGTGGTATAATAATGGACCTGGAGAGTGATAGAGAAAACTTTCAAAATCAGGCCTTCCTTCTGGCTTTAAAATCTCTGCTCTGCCCACTACTCCACACAGCTTCTACCTGAGCTGATCACAGGGCAACAATTTTAAAATAGCCTTATTTTTACAAAATCTTGGCCTCTAATGTCTCTTAAAAAAAAAAAAACACAAACCTACAAAGAAACCATACTCTTAAAGATTTCTGTCTGCTGTCTATCTCCTATTACAATTTCTTTTTTTTTTTCATATTGTAACAAAGTTTTCTCTCTCTACTATGCAAAGTCAGCTATAAGTCCAGCCAACTTTAAGGGTACTTCAAAGATACTTGTTTATGTGTCTACCCTTCTTTAAAAAATTTTAATTTATTTTTAATTGAAGAATTATTGCTTTATAATATTATTTTGGTTTCTGCCATATATCAGTATGAATCAGCCATAGATATACCTATGTCCTCTCCCTATTGAACCCCCCTCCCACCTCCCACCCCACCCCCAGGTTGTCACGGAGCTCTGCATTTGGGGTCCCTGTGTCACGCAGCAAATGCCCACTGGTCATCTATTTTCCATATGGTAATGTACACTTCCAGAGAAGGCAATGGCACCCCACTCCAGTACTCTTGCCTGGAGAATCCATGGACAGGGAGCCTGGTAGACTGCAGTCCATGGGGTTGTGAAGAGTCAAGCACGACTGAACGACTTCATTTTCACTTTTCAGTTTCATGCACTGGAGAAGGAAATGGCAGCCCACTCCAGTGTTCTTGCCTGGAGAATCCGAGGGATGGCGGAGCCTGGTGGGCTGAAGTCTATGGGGTCTCACAGAGTCGGACACGGCTGAAGTGACTTAGCAGCAATGTACACTTCAGGGCTACTCTCCCAATTCATCCCACCCTCTCCTTCCCCCACTGTGTCCACAAGTCTTTATGTATCTTGTCGGCATCTCCATTGCCGCCCTGCAAATAGGTTCATCAGTACCATCCTTCTAGATTTCATATATATGTGCTGCTACTGCTGCTGCTAAGTCGCTTCAGTCGTGTTCGACTCTGTGTGACCCCATAGACGGCAGCCCACCAGGCTCCCACGTCCCTGGGATTCTCCAGGCAAGAACACTGGAGTGGGTTGCCATTTCCTTCTCCAATGCGTGACAGTGAAGTCACTCAGTTGTGTCTGACCCTCAGCGACCCCATGGACTGCGGCCTTCCAGGCTCCTCTGTCCATGGGATTTTCCAGGCAAGAGTACTGGAGTGGGGTGCCATTGCCTTCTCTGATATATGTGCTAATATACAGTATTTTTCTCTTTCAGACTTACTTCACTCTGTATGATAAACTTTGGGTTTCACCCACTTCATTAGAATGGACTCAAATGCATCCCTTTCTGCAGCTGAGTCACACATTTTCTGCTGTATGTATGTACCGCACCTTCTTTACCCATTCATCTGTCAGTGGACATCCAGGCGGCTTCCACGTCCCAGCTATTGTAAGTAGTGCTACGATGAGCACTGAGGTCTATCTGTCTTTTTCAATTATGGTTTCCTCAGGGTATACGAACAAGAGTGGGACTGTTGGTCACATGGTACTTTTATTCCTAATGTTTTAAGGAATTTCCACACTGTTTTTCATGGTGGCTGAATCAATTTACATTCCCACCAACAGTGCAAGAGGGTTCTCTTCCCCATACCCTCTCCAGGATTTATTGTCTATAGAGTTTTTTGATGGTGGCCATTCTAACCAGTGTGAGGTGATACCTCATTGTAGTTTTGATTTGCAGTTCTCTAATAATGAGTGATGTTGAGTGTCTTTTCCTGCGTTTACTAGCCATCTTTATGTCTTCTTTGGAGAACTGTCTGTTTAGGTCTTACGCTCACTTTTTGATTGGGTTGTTTCTCTTGTATTGAGCTGCATGAGCTGTTTGTATATTTTGGAGATTAATCCTTTGTCAGTTGTTCCATTTGCTATTATTTTCTCCCATTCTGAGGGTTGTCTTTTCACCTTGTTTATAGTTTCCTACATTGTGCAAAAGCTTTTAAGTTTAATTAGGTCCCATTTGTTTATTTTTATTTCCATTACTCTAGCAGGTGGGTCATAGAGGATCTTGCTGTGATTTATGTCAAAGAGTGTTCTGTCTATGCTTCCCTCTAGGAGTCTTACATTTAGGTCTTTAATCCATTTTGAGTTTATCTTTGTGTGTGGTGTTAGGAAATGTTCTAATTTCATTCTTTTACATGTAGTTGTCCAGTTTTCCCAGCATCACTTATTGAAGATACTATCTTTTTTCCATTATCTCATTAACATTTCTGATTAGAATGAGAAACCTAGAATGTTCACATTGAATTTATCCAATGTAGTTTACCAAAAAAAATAAGAAACTTGGCATTTGGATTTCCTGTTCGCAACTGAAGGTTTTCAAGATGGCCACCTGACAACCTCAACTTCTCTCTTATTTATTCAACAAACATGGTTGAGCATCTCTACATGAAGCACTGAGGAAGAGAGGAAAAAGACGTGCATGGTTCTTGACTTGTCTGAGGAGCCCACAGCATAAAGAAGAAAGTGCCCTTTTTTCTTTTCGTTGAGAAATAGAGGAGTGGGATGGGGTGGGAGGGAGGTTCAAGAGGAAGGGGACACATGTATACCTATGGCTGATTCACGTTGATGTATGGCAGAAACCAACACAATATTGTAACGTGATTATCCTCCAATTAAAAATAAATAAAAGCAAAAAAAAAAAAATATCGTGAGCCTTTAGGAACTTGGGAAGGATTCCAGGATGGGAAGCATAGCCCTGTGGTCCTGTGTGAGCTGTGGATCTAGGCAAGAAGTGGTCCTAGGGGGCATAAAGGGGCAGGAGGAAAGGAAGGTAGTGTCCAGGGACAGCAGGGGGTAAAGAAAGCCAGTTACTGTGGTAACCGGACCACCCGGCTGAATTGGCCATACCCAGATAGCCATTCATATAAACCCAGCATGCTTATCATGAGTCACGCACTGCTGGGCACTGGAAACGCTGCCTGGGATATAAGGTCAGTCTTGGCCGAAGTTTTGCACCATATATCATTTTTGACAGTTCCTGCCTCTAGGACCTAACTGAAGTGGGTTGAATTATTTATAGACCCTGGGTTCTTTGCCAGAAATGACCAGTTATTGAAGTGGTTAGGATGACTAGCTCTGCCTAGCTAATCAGTTACGTTTGGCCGGCCACTTACATGCGCCCTTTTTCATAAGTAGTAGTATTAAGCTGCGCTACCACCAGCACTGCTTTTAGGCTTCCCCTGAAAGCAAAGTAAGCCAACTTATTTTAAATATCATTTTTCCTACAGCTTTTTTTTTTCTTCCCCCACTGTGCAAGTTAATTCCATGGCATAAAGAGGATGAGAAAATCCAATAGTGGCTCGGTCTGTTTCAAGGAGGAGAAAGCAAGAATTTTACTCTTCATGCTAAGAAGTATTTTCATGCATCAGAAAAGGCAATTTGTGGCTAAAAAGGACTTTAAGGGTGGTGGTAGGTTGCTTCCCAGGTAGCACTAGTGGTAAAGAACCTGCCTGCCAATGTAAGAATCATAAGAGATGCTGGTTCGCTGGGTCAGAAAGATCCCGATCCCCTGGAGGAGGGCATGGCAACCCACTCCAGTATTCTTGCCTAGACATTCCCATGGACAGAGGAGCCTGGCAGGCTACGTCCATAGGGTCCCAAAGAGTTAGACACGACTGATGTGACTTAGCACAGTGATGGTGGTAATGGTAAGGCTTGAAAAATAATCAGAACTGAAGTTTTTGGATTTGAAAATAAATCCATTTAGAATATATGTTTGAATTAAGGAAGTAAAAACCATGGCCAGATTTCCCTCCAAACTTAGCCAAATCCTTGTCTATCCATTTTAAATGTTTGAACACTGTAGAGAGGATGGAGGTTAAGTAAATTTCCATTACGTTTGTAATCCAGGTGGATTTAGAAGTATAAATTACATTTAGGGATTAGTTCCCTAAAGATTAAAGGAAAGTCATTGCCACAGTGTTCAGAGCACAGTTCCCATAAACAGTGGGGACAGCTTAGATGCACAGCATCAAGGTTCAGAGTGGGGAGAAAAACTGTCGGGCAGAATAACCAAGAGCATTTTCAGAAGGAAGATGAAATTATATAAAAAATTCACTCCTTCGAGCAATGCAATTTGATGTATATGTGCTCCCTATTGGACTAGGTTTCAAGAACTTCTGTGTTCACAGATTCAAAGATTGATGTGTGCCCTGCAATCGGGGTGATACCAAATCTTTGAATTTATTCAAAGTTCAAACAACAGTGCATTGCTTTCAATTAAGAGTCATTACTTTGTGTTTAAAGAGCTGAAGCCTATGATTTAAAGGGGGGCGGGAAGCTAACATTTAACTAGAGGAAAAACGATTGGAAGAAAGAACTAAATGCACCCCCCCGCCCCCGGCCCTGCCAATCTGCATCAACCATAAGTTACACCCTTTTCGTCAAAGCCACCAGGAGAGTAGCCTTTACAGCTTCTACTGATTTATTTAATAAAAGGCTTATGCACATGCATTCCTGACTAATCAGGTGGCTGGACTGTATTTACTTGAAAAAATTAGTTTGAATTATCATCAGAGACCTAAAGGCTCACAGATTAAGGAGTCAAAGAGGCTGAAAGAAAAAACCATCAGCCCCAGCTTCACGCCTCTCACACCTCACTTTCTACTCCCAGAGATACTTTCAACTTGATAAAGCTGTTTCTTTGGTGTTCACCTTTATCCTTCTGGTGCTGTCTTGATGTTTTACTTTTAGGCATTATTCATCAACTTCCCATCATGTACAATGAGAGTTTAACTCTTTTTCACACACCCCCTTCCCCTGCCTGGGCGTCCCTGGTGGCTCAGTGGTAAAGAATCCACCTGCCAAAGTAGGAGACCCAGGTTTGATCCCTGGGTCAGGAAGGTCCCCTGGGGAAGGAAATGGCAACCCACTCCAGTATTCTTGCCTAGAGAATCTCATGGACAGAGGAGCCTGGTGGGCAGGCTACAGTCCACGGGGTCACAAAAGAATCTGACACAACTCACTGACTAAACAACAACTTCCCTTGCCAGCACCCCATTTCCTAACCCTCAGTGTATTTATGTGATACCTGATGCCCTTTGAGTCTTCATATATTTATGAAGGTCCATATTGTCAGAGCCATGGTTTTTCCAGTAGTCATGTATGGCTGTGAGAGTTGGACCATAAAGAAGGCTGAGTGCCAGTGAACTGATGCTTTTGAACTGTGTGTTGGAGAAGACTCTTGAGAGTCCCTTGGACAGCAAGGAGATCAAGCCAGTCCATCCTAAAGGAAATCAACCCTGAATATTCACTGGAAGGACTGATGCTGAAGCTGAAACTCCAATACTTTGGCCACCTGATATGAAGAATCGACTCACTGGAAAAGACCCTGATGCTGGAAAAGATTGAAGGCAGGAGGAGAAGGGGGTGACAGAGGATCAGATGAGTAGATGGCATCATCGATTCAATGAACATGAGTTCGAGCAGATTCCAGGAGATAGTGAAGGACAGCCTGGCATGCTGCCGTTCAGGGGGTTGTAAAGAGTCGGACACGAGTGAGCGACTAAACAACAACAACAATCTCTATGGAACTTCCATTCATATGCATTATTTCCCCTCCTGTTAACCTGTCTTACATCAGTTTAGTTATCAGACCAATCAAAAAACCTGAAGGGAAGAAGGGAAAAATTTCTCATCCCCACACCAAACTCTAGTCAGGCTTTTCTGAATCCTCCTCTCAATTAGGTACACACTTTTGGCCTTCTATGTTCATCTGAGCACTGTCCAGTTTTAGCAAGAATAAAGTTCAGTTAGCTTAACCAGAAACCTCAACCTGGATATCTGGCAGAGTTCCTAATCCTCTACCATTTCCCAAATAAAGTCTGATCACCCTGGCCTGCCTGCAGCAGGGATCCTGTTAGGTTGATTTAGTCAGAATACTCCATTACTTCTGATTCCCTCTTAGTAATTTTGCATCAGACAGTAAAGCGTCTGCCTGCAATGCGGGAGACCCGGTTTGATTCCTGGGTTGGGAAGATCTCCTGGAGAGGGAAATGGCAACCCACTCCAGTACTCTTGCCTGGAAAATCCCATGGATGGAGGAGCCTGGTGGGCTACAGTACATGGGGTCACAAAGATTGGACACAGCTGAATGACTTCACTTCACTTCACATTCCCACCAACAAAACTGAAGGATCTCTACTACCTGATTTTGAGACAAACTATGAAGTAAGTAATAAGAGAGTATGGTGTTAACGCGGGGACAGACACAAAGATTAACTGAATACAAACGCAAACTCAGAAAGAAACACACATATGTGGTCAGCTGCTTTTCCACAGAGCTCCAAAGATAATTTAATGGTAAAAGAATAGTCTTTTCAGTAAATGATGTTAAAAATTGACTATTTCCATGAAAAACAATGAGCCTTAATCCACACCTTATACCATAAAGAAAATTAACTTGATCATATACTAATGCATATATACAGAATCTAGAAAGATGGTACCAAAGAATTTATCTGCAGTGGAGAAACAGACATAGAGAATAGACTTATGGGCATGGCGAGAGGGGAGGAGAGGGTGAGATGTATGGAGAGAGTAACATGGAAACTTATATTACCGTATGTAAAATAGACAGCCAATGGGAATTTGCTGTATGGCTCAGGGAACTCAAACAGGGGCTCTGTATCAACCTAGAGGGGTGGGATAGGGAGGAAGATGAGAGGGAGGTTCAAGAGGGAGGGGACATATGTATACCTATGGCTGATTCATGTTGAGGTTTGACAGAAAGCAACACAATTCTGTAGAATTTGAAAATTTAAAAATTAATTAAATTTAAAAATAAATTAATTAAAAACATTAACCTGCAGTATAAATCTAAGCGTAAAATCTAGAAATATGAAATCTCTAAAAGAAAACAGGAAATTTGGGCCTGTCACCAAAATGGGAGAAAATGTTTAGAAAACATGTATCTGATATATTAGACTTGTATCTAGACTATATAAACCCAAGTATTCAAGAAATCATTATAAAGAAAGCAAGTAACCCAGTTCAGAAAGTGGGCAAAGGAACTGAAGAGACACTTCACTAAAGAAGATAGACATGAAAAGATGCTCAACATCATGTGGGACTAGGGAAAATGCAGATTAAAATCACAATGAGATATTCAGCAATAAAAAGGAGCAAACAACTGGTACATACAACATAAATGATTTGCAAACATATAATATTGAGTGAAAGAAACCAGACTCGAAGTGCCACATACTGTGTGATTCCATTTATGTGACATTCTGAAAAACGCAAGTGAATAAGGGCAGAAAACCAGATCAGTGGGGGGTTGGGGGCAGAGTGGCATATGGGAGGTTTGGGGAGATGGAGCGGTTCACTGTCAGTTATGGTGACGGCTACACAACTGGCTGTGTTTGTGAAGCTCACAGCACCATACACCAAAACAGTGAAATTCACTGTTTGTAAACTGGATCTTACAGCACCAGATGGTCAACACCAAAATCAGACTGATTATATTCTTCGCAACCAAAGATGGAGAAGCTCTATACAGTCAGCAAAAACAAGACTGGGAGCTCACTGTGGCTCAGATCACGTATTCGTTATTGCTAAATACACACTTAAATTGAAGAAAGTAGGGAAAATCATTAGATCTTTCAGGTATGACCTAAATCAAACCCCTTATAACTATACAGTGGAAGTGAGAAATAGATTTAAAGGATTAGATCTGATAGACAGAGTGCCTGATGAACTATGGATGGAGGTATGTAACACTGTACAGGAGGCAGGGATCAAGACCATTCCCATGAAAAGGAAATGCAAAAAGGCAAAATGGCTGTCTGAGGAGGCCTTACAGAGAGCTGGGAGAAAAAAAAAAAGCTGAGAGAAGAGAAGCAAAAAGCAAAGGAGAAAAGGAAAGATCATTTGAATGCAGAGTTCCAAAGAATAGCAAGGAGAGATAAGAAAGCCTTCCTCAGCAATCAATGCAAGAAATAGAGGAAAACAATAGAATGGGAAAGACTAGATATCTCTTCAAGAAAATTAGAGATACCAAGGGAACATTTCATGCAAAGATAGGCACAATATTAGAGATACCAAGGGAACATTTCATGCAAAGATAGGCACAATAAAGGACAGAAATGGTATGGACCTAACAGAAGCAGAAGATATTAAGAAGAGGTGGCAAGAATACACAGAAGAACTATACAAAAAGATCTTCATGACACAGATAACCACGATGGTGTGATCACTCACCTAGAGCCAGACATCCTGGAATGTGAAGTCAAGTGGGCCTTAGGAAGCATCACTACGAACAAAGCTAGTGGAGGTGATGGTATTCCAGTTGAGCTATTTCAAATCCTAAAAGATGATGCTGTGAAAGTGCTGCACTCAATATGCCCACAAATTTGGAAACCTCAGCAGTGGCCATAGGACTGGAAAAGGTCAGTTTTCATTCCAATCCCAAAGAAAAACAATGCCAAAGAATGTTCAGTTGCACTCATCTCACACGCTAGCAAAGTCATGCTCAAAATTCTCCAAGCCAGGCCTCAACAGTATGTGATGTTCAAGCTGGTTTTAGAAAAGGCAGAGGAACCAGAAATAAAATTGCCAAAATGTATTGGATCATCAAAAAAGCAACAGAGTTCCAGAAAAATGTTTACTTCTGCTTTATCGACTATGCCACAGTTTGATCACAACAAACTGTGGAAAATTCTTCAAGAGATGGAATACCAGACCACCTTACCTGCCTCCTGAGAAATCTGTATGCAGGTCAAGAAGCAAGAGTTAGAACTGGACATGGAACAACGGACTGCTTCCAAATTGGGAGGGGGAGTACAGTATATCAAGGCTGTATATTGTCACCCTGCTTATTTAACTTATACCCAGAGTACATGATTAGAAACGCTGGGCTGGATGAAGCACAAGCTGGAAGCAAGACTGCCGGGAGAAACATCAATAACCTCAGATACGCAGATGACACCACCCTTATGGCAGAAAGCAAAAAAGAACAAAAGAGTCTTTTGATAAAAGTGAAAGAGGAGAGTGAAAAAGTTGGCTTAATACTCAAGATTCAGAAAACTAAGATCATGGCATCTGGTCCCATCACTTCATGGCAGATAGATGGGGAAACAATGGAAAGAGTGAGAGACTTTATTTTCTTGGGCTCCAAAATCACTGCAGATGTTGACTGCAGACATGAAATTAAAAGATGCTTCTTCCTTAGAAGAAAAGTTATGACCAACCTAGACAGCATATGGCAGAAAGTGAAGAAGAATTAAAGAGCCTCTTGATGAAAGTGAAAGAAGAGAGTGAAAAAGTTGGCTTAAAGCTCAACATTCAGAAAACTAAAATCATGGCATCCAGTCCCATCACTTCATGGGAAATAGATAGGGAAACAGTGGAAACAGTGTCAGACTTTATTTTTTTGGGCTCCAAAATCACTGCAGATGGTGACTGCAGCCATGAAATTAAGACACTTACTCCTTGGAAAGAAAGTTATGACCAACATAGACAGCATGTTAAAAAGCAGAGACATTACTTTGCTAACAAACGTCCATCTAGTCAAGGCTATGGTTTTTCCAGTGGTCATGTATGGATGTGAGAGTTGGACTATAAAGAAAGCTGAGTGCCAAAAAATTGATGCTTTTGAACTATAGTGTTGGAGAAAACTCTTGAGAGTCCCTTGGACAGCAAGGAGATCAAGCCAGTCCATCCTAAAGGAAATCAACCCTGAATATTCACTGGAAGGACTGATGCTGAAGCTGAAACTCCAATACTTTGGCCACCTGATGCAAAGAACTGACTCACTGGAAAAGACCCTGATGCTGGGAAAGATTGAAGGCAGGAGAAGAAGGGGACAACAGAGGATGAGATGGTTGGATGGCATCACCGACTCAATGGACATGAGTTTGAGCAAGCTCCGGGAGTTGGTGATGGACAGGGAGGCCTGGTGTGCTGCAGTCCATGGGGTCACGAGGAGTCAGACACGACTGAGCGACTGAACTGACTGAACTGAAACTGGACCTTAATAAGAACAAATGAGAACAATAAAATACTTTAAAAACAACACTTTGTTTGATGTGTGGGGAATGGGGGGGGGGGAGCAAGGGAAGAAGGAAGAGGGAATTTGGTCATCAGGCTACTGCAGTGTTACAGTGCAAAATGGTGGTGATACTGGATGTTGGCAACAGAACTGTAGATGAAGGGGCTGGATATCAGATCAGCTTACCTGGTGGCTCAGCTGGTAAAGAATCTGTCTGCAATGCGGGCGACCTGGGTTCAATCCCTGGTTTGGGGAAATCCTCTGGAGAAGGGAAAGGCTACCCACTCCAGTGTTCAGGCCTGGAGAATTCCATGGACTGTATATAGTCCATGGGGTCGAAAGGGTCAGACACGACTGAGTGACTTTCACTTTCACTTTAAAGGTTGTGTCAGAAAGAGATGGCAAC
Organism: Capricornis sumatraensis; assembly: GCF_032405125.1. NCBI lineage: Eukaryota > Metazoa > Chordata > Mammalia > Artiodactyla > Bovidae > Capricornis > Capricornis sumatraensis. Next base: position 21,800,213 of record NC_091080.1, read on the forward strand.
TGATGATGCAATAAATGTGGAGGAGGAGGGAGAAGTATCAGGGCTGATCCCCAGGTTTCTGGGTGACGAGCTGCACTGAATTTTGGTACAGAATTTCTTGTCGCTCCTGTGGTGCTCTGTCATGCCTCTGCATTTTCGTGTGGACCTCTCTCTTTCAGGAACAACTGCTTCACTGATTCCCTTCCATCTTTCAAGAATCAGCTCAGAATCACAAGCTTGGGTTGTAAGTCTCTCCTCTGTGTTTACAGATCACCTTGTGAATATTCCTACTGCACTGAACAGCAACTGTCAGTGCATTAATAAAAAAACATTCTAAGGAAATAGCAATTTATTTGGAAAGAACTAATTGTATCATTATCACAGAACCAGGACTTTTTGAACCCAGTAATAGATGGATTATCACAGCAGGCTTAGTGTTATATTTATGAAATTCACACCAATACAATGAATGTAAACACAGGACAGCATATTACTGCCACTAGGATGCAAATGAAAGTCAGCGGCTCGATGATCAACCAGATTCATGACTATCCTTCACAATGAAAGCCAGCGTCGTTCAGTGAGAACAGTGATGGCCTTGGGTTGGAAGACGCTGGTGCAACTCTGGGCTCTGCTGTCCACTGATGGGGTGACCCTCAGCAAGTTATGTCACCTCTCTGTATCAGTTTCTCGGCATACAGATTTGAAAGTACAAAGAACAGGACTTTGAAGATCAAATGAATTTCTACAAGGGAAACTGAGCAGTGCAGGAGTTGGCACATGTTATGCAGTAAGAAAAGTAGGCTGACTTTGAGAGCTCTGGAAAGTGAATAAGACTGGCCTTTAGTCACAGGAGTTTCACACAAAAGTCAGGCCCTATACTCTATGCCTTGTGTGTGCGTGCTCAGACACTTCAGTCGTGTCTGACTCTTTTCACCCCTATGCTCTGTAGCCCGCCAGGCTCCTCTGTCCATGGGATTCTCCAGGCAAGAATACTGAAGCTGGTTGCCATGCCCGCCTCCAGGCGATCTTCCAGACCCAGGGATCCAACCCGTGCCTCTCCTATCTCCTGCACTGGCAGATGCGCTCCTCACCACTAGCACCACCTTTCTGCACCTTATGTTCTAATAACTTTTAAGTCTCTGTGAAAACATGGTCTAAGTAAGGCTACTGCATAGACTGCAGTGCCAGTGAGTTCCAACAGCAGAGGGTACAATCATGCGCTGTAACAAGTTTAGTGTAAACGTTCTGAGCACATGCAAGCCTTTTTAGCTACTAAACTGTTAGATTATTCTTAAGTAAAGAAAGATAATGATAAATTAAATGTTCCTATCAAAACCAACCTACCTTTGACTAACGTGATAAATTAGGAATTGTTAAATCTCTTACCTTTAGGGTAGACGTCTTTTAGAGGGACTTCTCCTGGGGGCAAAATCCTGACTATCTGATTAGTATCCAAAAGAGTTACACAATTGCTCTGTTTTGCGGTTCCACTTTTCTTCTTTCCTCCATAGAAAGTTGTATCAGTGACTCTTGATTTACTCAAAGATGATGGCCTTTTCCAGGAATAAACTTCACTAGGTGACTAAAAGGACAAAGAGAGATTCAAGTACTGAAGTACTATAAACTACACTCACAACTTTTACAGTGCAGTCCTTTAAACAGATGCCAGTGGTAAACTTATATTTCACAAACATAAGAAAATCAAATTATTCTTTAACGTTTCTTAATGCAGAAGATAGTTCCTTTATTGATAATCATAATTTTCAGACAAGTGTAACGTATACAACATATTTTTTATTTTGAAATTAATTATAACTAAAACGAGGGAATATAAGAGTATAGTTGGGCTTCCCAGGTGGCCTTAGTGGTAAAGAAGCTGCCTGCCAATGCAGGCAACATAAGAGACTTGGATTCTATCCATAGGTCAGGAAGATTACCAGGAAGAGGGCATGACAACCCACCTCAGTATTCTTGCCTGGAGAATCCCATGGACAGAGGAGCCTGGGGGGCTACAGTCCATAAGGTCGCAAAGAGTCGGACACGACTGAAGGGACTTAGCACAACAGTATCAGTTCAGTTCAGTTGTTTAGTTGCGACTAAACTACTGCACCGTGAAGTGCAGCACGCCAGGCTTTCCTGTCCATCACCAGCTCCTGGAGTTGCTTCAATTCATGTTCATCGAGTCAGTGATGCCATCCAACCATCTCATCCTCTGTCGTCCCCTTCTCTTCCTGTCTTCAGTCTTTCCCAGCATGAGGGTCTTCTCCAGTGAGTCAGTTCTTCGCATCAGGTGGCCAAAGTATTGGAGTTTCAGCTTCAGCATCAGTCTTTCCAATGAATATTTAGGACTGATTTCCTTTAGGATTGACTGGTTGGATCTCCTTGCAGTCCAAGGGACTCTCAAGAGTCTTCTCTAACACCACAGTTCAAAAGCATCAGTTCTTCGGTGCTCAGCTTTCTTTATGGCCTAACTCTCACATCCATACATGACCACTGGAAAAACCATAGCCTTGACTAGATGGACCTTTGTTGGCAAAGTATGTCTCTGCTTTTTAATATGCTGTCTAGGTTGGTCACAACTTTTCTTCCAAGGACCAAGCGTCTTTTAATTTCATGTCTGCAGTCAACATCTGCAGTGATTTTGGAGCCCAGAGAAATAAAGTCTCTCACTGTTTCCATTGTTTCCCTATCTATTTGCCATGAAGTGATGGGACTGGATGCGATGATCTTAGTTTTTTGAATGTTGAGTATTAAGCCAACTTTTTCACTCTGCTCTTTCACTTTCATCAAGAGGCTCTTTAGTTCTTTTTTGCTTTCTGCCATAAGGGTGGTGTCATCTGCGTATCTGAGGTTATTGATGTTTCTCCCGGCAATCTTGATTCCAGCTTGTGCTTCATCCAGCCCGGCATTCCTCATGATGTACTCTGCATAGAAGTTAAATAAGCAGGGTGACAATACACGGCCTTGATGTACTTCTTTCCCAATTTGGAACCAGTCTGTTGTTCCATGTCCAGTTTTTACTCTTGCTTCTTGACCTGCATACAGATTTCTCAGGAGGCAGGTAAGGTGGTCTGGTATTCCCATCTCTTGAAGAATTTTCCAGTTTGTTGTGATCAAACTGTGGTATAGTCAATAAAGCAGAAGTAGATGTTTTCCTGGAACTCTTGTCACTTTTTCAATGAACCAACAGATGTTGGCAATTTGATCTCTGATTCCTCTGCCTTTTCTAAATCTAGCTTGAACATCTGGAAGTTCACAGTTCACGTATTGCTGAAGCCTGGCTTGGAGAATTTTGAGCATTACTTTGCTAGCGTGTGAGATGAGTGCAACTGTGTGGTAGTCTGAGCATTCTTTGGGATTGCCTTTCTAGGGATTGGAATGAAAACTGACCTTTTCTCGTCCTGTGGCCACTGCTGAGTTTTCCAAATTTGCTGGCATATTGAGTGCAGCACTTTCACAGCATCATCTTTGAGGATTTGAAGTAGCTCAACTGCAATTCCATCACCTCCACTAGCTTTGTTCATAGCGATGCTTTCTAAGGAAGTCTCACTTGACTTCGTATTCCAGGATGTCTGGCTCTAGGTGAGTGATCACATCATCGTGGTTATCTGGGTCATGAAGATCTTTTTTGTATAGTTCTTCTGTGTATTCTTGCCACCTGTTAATATCTCCTGCTTCTATTAGGTCCATACCATTTCTGTCCTTTATTGTGCCCATCTTTGCATGAAATGTTCCCTTGGTATGTATAATTTTCTTGAAGAGATCTCTAGTCTTTCCCATTCTATTGTTTTCCTCTATTTCTTTGGATTGATCACTGAGGAAGGCTTTGTTGTCTCTTCTTGCTATTCTTTGAAACTCTGCATTCAGATGGTATCTCTTTCCTTTTCTCCTTTGTGTTTTGCTTCTCTTCTTTTCTCAGCTTTTTGTAAGGCCTCCTCAGACAGCCCTTTTGCCTTTTTGCATTTCTTTTTCTTGGGGATGGTCTTGATCACTGCCTCATGGACAATGTCCTGAACCTCCATCCATAGTTCTTCAGGCACTCTGCCAGATCTAATGTCTTGAATCTTTTTGTCACTATTTGTCACTTCGGCACAACAGTATAGTTAATTTAAATAACTACAAGTAAATAAATAACTATTTTAAATGGAAAATGCTGAGTGCATCTACTAACTGGCATAAGGAATAGTATTATCAGTATTTTTCAAGCCCCTTGGAGGCCCCCTTCCCAATCATGTCTCTTTCATCTCTCCTAGACATTCACTCTCATGGAATTTTTTTATTATTTTTTTCTCTTGCTTTACTTAATTTTTTTCAAAATGTATCTATTCATTTGGCTTTGTCAGGTCTTATTGTCCCACTCAGGATCCTCTGCTGCGGTTAAAGGACTCTCAAGTTGTATACAGGCTCAAGAGCTCATGGGCTCAATAGCTCTGAGGCATGTGGGATCTTAATTCCCTGACCAAGGCTCGAACCCTCATCCACTGCATTGCAAGGCGCATTCTTCATCACTGGACCACCAGGCAAGTCCCTCTTGCTTTAGTTTAAGTTTTTTACCATATATTTATCCTTATCTACTCTAAAAGATATTCTCCTCTGCATTTGCTAAACATTTTGAGGTTTTTCCTTTCCCTTTTAATTCCTTAATGCCTAAGGAAATATTTTTGTAAGTGGTATGAGGCTGTGCTCCATGCTCATCCTTTTCTGCCCATGGAGAGTAACTGTCCAAATATCATTAGCCTTTGCCCACTGATGAGCACTGGTATGGGAAATCAGTTCCATCTATGTATGGATCCATCTATGTCTAGGCTTTGCATTCTGGTCCACTGTGTATTTTTCTACTCCTATGGCCACTACTACTTAGTTACTGAAGTTTTATAATAAGCCTTGAAATTTAGTAGGGCAAGTGCCTCTGCCTTTTATTCTGGCTCTTCTCTGGAAAGGCCTTACTGTCTGCCCTTTCTCTTCCATAAAGAGAGAGTTGATTTGCACTGCATCCTTGTCAGTACTTGGTATATCCTGGCACTTAGTCCTTCAGTGATGTCTGACTCTTTGCAAACCCATAGACTGTAGCCCATCAGGTTCCTCTGTCCACAGATTCTCCAGGCAAGAATACTGGAGTGGGTTGCTATTTCCTTCTCCAGGGTATCTTCCCAACTCAGGGATCCAACCTGCATTTCCAGCGTCTCCTGCATCGGCAGGCGGATTCTTTATCACTGACTTAGTGGGACTAATTAACCACTGAGTTAGTGGGACTTTCTTATGCATAATACTTGGTACTTGGTATTGTGGGTATTAATTTTTTTTTTTTAATTTTAGCTATTCTAATAGGCAGTAGGGTAGTAGTACTATCTCATCGTGGTTTTAATTTGCATTTCCCTAATGACTAATGAACATCTTTTTATATACTCAATTACCATCCATTTATCCTCTGTAGTAAAGAGTCTGTTCAAGTCTTTTGCCCATTTAAAAAATATATATTTACTTCCAATTTTATTTTTATATCTACTTAAAACACATTGAAAACCATGAGTCCACTCAGATACATCCAGTTCCTAACCAACCACTACAGGATTCATTCTAGTTTTCTTTCCTGCTGCATCTGTAACTCCCTTCTCAAACAGTGAGAAACCTAGACTTCATTATCTTTAACACAGTTAGCTCCTATCTCCACCACTAACTTCCTCTTCCAGGCAAATGCCCCCCTGCACTCTGCTTGGTCCTTACAGCCCGCACTGAGCTACATTCATGCATTGATGAACTCTTCGCCTTACTGGGCCCCCCGCATTCCACGCCAGCCTGCCCCTTCATGGTGAAGCCATCTTCATCCTGGCGGGACCTGACTCCCATCACCAGTTGTCCCTCCCTCCCCCACTACGGATATCTTTTTCACCTGCTCAGGCTCTGACCTCTGACACCTCACACAGGTCCTCCCTTTGCTCATTTTTTATACTAGATTATTTGTTTTGTCACTCTTGAGTTTTAAGAAATCTTTATGTATTTTGGATAACAGTCCTTTGTTGGATATGTGATTTGCCAATATTTTCTCCCAGCCTGTAGATCGTTTTTTAATTCTCCTCACAGTGTCTTTTTACAGAGCGGAAGCTTTTAATTTTGATGAAATTCAATTTATTAAAATTTTTTAATGGATCATGTCTAAGATGCTCAATGTTGAGTAGAAGTGGTGGTAATGGGTATCCTTGTCATATTCTTGATATTAAAAGGAATGCTTTTAACATTTCACTTTTAAGATTCACTAAGACACTTGCTAAAGATTTCTGTGGCCATTTGGTAGTAGGATAAGAAAATTATAATAAGTTTACAATAATTCAGGTGCCTCTGATAATGCTGCAAAACGTTAATGAGAGACATACCCTTTTGTTGATAGTTTTATGAGGAATCAAATGAAAATCACATCAAGGCAGAAAGATACTGTGGTATAAAAAGACATGAGTTTGAAGGCCAGTCATTCTTGAGCTCAAATCACAGCTTCCTTACTCAATATCTCTGCGGCCTGGGGGAATAGATCCTTTCTGTTTTTATTGTTTCATCTATAAAACCTTGTGGAATTGTCATGAAAATTAATGATCATGTATGAAAGGGTTTAGAATAGTGCAATGCCTGGCTTGTATTGGGGTGTCAAAAATATGACTGCTCTCATAAAAGGCTGAAAGGTTGTCTAACTGACTCTAATCCTTCATTAAACAAAAATTCATGAACATCTCCTATATGGTGGGTACTAAATACAGGGAATAGAGCTTTTAATTTAACAAGGTCTCTAGCCTTCCCTGGTGGCTCAGAGGTTAAAGCGTCTGCCCGCAATGCAGGAGACTTGGGTTTGATCCCTGGGTCAGGAAGATCCCCTGGAAAAGGAAATGGCAACCCACTCTAGTATTCTTGCCTGGAGAATGCCATGGATGGAGGAGCCTGGTGGGCTACAGTCTACGTGGTCACAAAGAGTCAGACATGACTGAGCGACTTAACCTTCTAGCCTATAATCTACAAAGGATTTCTAGAGGGTCAATACAAACATTACCTTATACTCAGCTTTCTTACCTTTTTACAGTGACATTATATTTCTATGTCAATTTCTTCAAACAAAAGATCAATTTTTTAAAACAGTTCCACCTTCAGAAAAGCAGATCCAGTATTTTCTCTACTGACCCCAGCAAGCATTTGTAGCAAGCATATTAAACACAGCTCTTCATTTAATCAAGCCTGCTGTATTCCAACAACATGTTTCATTTTCAGTTATATAATCCACAGCAAATGTTTTTGCTTGATAATTAGGCAGACATATGGCAAAGTCCTAAGCCACATATTATCCACTGGGTTTTGGATTTCAAAAGTCTTAAACCCTGAAGTACTCATCATTCATTAATCACATTAAAATTTTGAGATATGCGAGACTGGTGTACTATTAAGCAGAGCCAATATTTTATCTTTAAGTGATTCTATCACTCTGCCTAAAAGCTACAAAGAAAATTATGAAAATTAAATATTTAATCAAACACACAGAGCTACATCTAAGGTTATTAGATGGCAACTTGGACTGAAATAACCTTTCTATTTTATCTTCTCGCATTTCCTTCAGGGGAAGATGGTGCCTGTTTTACTTGAAGTCAACTACAAACAGCCCCTTCTTTACAGATAATAGTAAATAATAGCAGAAGGATCCATTGAAAAGCAAATTAAATTGAGACTACCAGCATTATAGTATAAGCTGGATGCTGCAAAGATATAAGTCAGAGCAAAACTCAGAGGAAAGTAAATGGTATTCATGAGTGTTTCATCTACAGTAATGAGGTTCAACATATTTCCCCTTAAAAGTTCTAGAAGAAATGTTATCTCGTTAGTCTCAAATAGTCCCTCTTGACAGGATATAAAGTGACTGTCAGTAGGTTACGTATATATCTGCCCCATGAACTCTCATGTATGAAGAATATTAGTTTTCCTTTACTAAATTATATAGTTGCATTACACTTGAAATGTTAACTTTTAAAAAGCAATGTACCCATACAGAATGCATTTTTAAATGACTGGTCTCGAAAATGAATGTTGATCTGAAATGTTTACCAAAAAATCATTACACTTTTAATTACCCTCAAATAGGTTTATAAAGATTAGGTCAAAGTGAGGGGAAGAAATAGTTCTTCAATAATTTAAAAAATTTAAGCTTACCATGAGATCTGGGAAACCAACAACAATTGTAGCATAACTATTCTTATCTGAGAGAATTCGGTTTGGAGAGGCAATCTTTTGTCCCACAGCTAAACTCAGATTTTCAGATGACAGTTGATCACTTGAAATTGTATGAGGTATGCTGCGGTCTGTTTCTGAAAAGTATCAGAGAAACATTAAACACCATATGCCCCTAAACTGCTCCAGGAATTAATTTTTGCAAGATTTCATTCTCACCAACTCAAACAGAAAAGCATAAATTAAAAAAGGGAAAATGCTTTCAATTACACTCATGGCTTTTTGTCTGAGAAGACTCAGTTTTCACATCTTGGTATCTTCTCATTTACGGAATTCAAATTTTTATTAGCAATCAAGATTAATATTAACAGTACTGCAGAAAGAGGTAAAACTGACCTGGTTGGTTAGCAATGGTATATTTTAGATTTTTTTTTTTCCTTAAGTACTTTTCACACCACCCCCAAAATCTGTGATGAATAAAGTAGAAATTCTGATGTTTTGTGTTAAAAAGAGATGATGCAGTCCTAAAATAGACTTGGAACCTACATATATATAAACATTCTGACTTGTCAAAAATATGCAAAGACAGAACTTAAAAGATGATGGATTCTTCCTTACTGTTTCTAGGGCAGTGACTAAGTTTTCTCTTCTGTATAAAGGTAACATATGTTGATATGATTGTATTGAAACGGTCCTAGAGGAGCGTATGCAATCAAGCAGGCACCTGCACAGCCACATACACACAGAGCACAGCATTTACCTTGCATGACTCCAAATCCTGGGCTAGGAAGCTCCTCTCTCAACACATACAACTGGCAAACCCCACTGTCCTTAGATTCTATGTGTGCAGGTGTAGTTAAAAGATACTTCCTGTAAACAAACAAAACACCTAAGTGAATGAACGGTCTTTCCTTTTCTCATAACTGTGAGACCAGACTAGGAAAAATCAGTTTTTCCCTCCCAGGACCTCTTTTTCATACTGTGAGTATAATTTGCAGTTTCAGAGTTTTATCATGAATTTAAAAAATAACTTTTTAACGCTGTATAAAGTTGTTGCTGTTGCTCAGTGGCTAAGTCTTGTCCGACTCTTTGTGACCCCACGGACTGAAGACCGCCAGGCTCCTCTGTCCTCCACTACCTCCTGAAGTTTGCTCAGATTCATGTCCCCTGAGTCGGTGATGCTATCTGACCATCTCATCCGCTGTTGCCCCATTCTCCGTTTGCCTGTATAAAGAGGAGTGCATAATAACAATGCAGTCATAAATGTGAACTGAAAACCTAACGCTTCCTATAAGAGGAAAGGCTAGCAAAAAAAAAAAGAAAATTAAGAAACCAACTCGAAAGAGACACTCCATACCATCATGGAGCCTGCTATTAATATGACTTATCAGCCAGTAAGAGGAAACCCGGCCTCAAATCTGTGACTAGGTACCGGCTTCTCTGGTGGCTCAGCAGTAACCATCTGCCTGCAATGCAGGAGACGAGGATTTAAGCCCTGGGACAGGAAGATCCCTTGGAGAAGGAAATGGCAACCCACTCCAGCATTCTTGCCTGGGAAATCCTATGGAAAGCGGAGCCTGGCAAGATACAGTCCTTAGGGTCACAAAGAGTTGGACACGACTTAGTTGACTAAAAAACAAGGGACAGAAGCCCTCACTGCTACAATTCCCTTGCTTTATTTATTCGTATAATTGCCAAAATAGGGATGTATAAATAGCCAGGAATCTTTTGCATCAGGACACTTCTGCTTGTCAGCAGAGGAGCAGAAAGTCTGCATGGAGCCAGGAGAAGTGATGCATGAGGGAGCACTCAAGACTTACTGCGCACCCTAGTTACGCCAAGTGCACAGAAAGTCCTGTCATCAAGAAGTGTCCAGTCCAGTGGAGGAGGCAACACAAAACATAAAGATAACCAAGTAGCAGCAGGCAAGAGGAAGCGAAGAAGAAACTTCTCAGGGGTGCAATCTGTGAAGTTCCGAAAATCAACGGCATTTGAATGGAGACTGTGTGGCCCTTTGAAGAAAAGATGATCGGAAAATCTATTTTGAAGTACTGGCAAGAATACAGAGAATACAGTGAAATGCTCAATGCGCTAATAGGAAAAAGCCCAAAGAAAGATGGATAAATATAAAATATTGTAAAAGTCATTATGCTTTTACTGTTAATTTCAAGGTCATCATTTGAAACAAACTTTTAAAATTAAACTATGAAGCGACCTTTAAGTGACATTTAAAATTTCCCCTCCCCTCTTCTTCAAAGTTTCACCTGCCAAATGCAGAAATGTTAAAACGCAGACACAGGAAGATAGAGCTATATATAAGGATGCTGGAAAACTGAGCACACTCCACGAGGTACCGTGGAGATCTACTCACTGATTTGTTTTACTCTCCACTAGAAGCCATTTGTCTTCTGCTACAAGAAAAACCGTCTGGAGGTTGATGGGAAGCGAGATGGTGTGAGTTCGCCCTTCTAGAACATCCAGCACAGCCAGGGTATTCCTGAAAAAAAGAAAAGAGAAAGAAAACTCTGTGAAAGGAAAAGGTGAGGATATTGGTTAAGTAACCATAGCATAATCATGGTATATTGGGTGTCCCTGGTGGCTCAGATAGTAAGGAATCTGCCTGCAGTGCAGGAGACCTGGGTTCGATTCCTGGGTTGGGAATCATGATATATTACAAAACCCTAAAAACAATATTTTTAAGACTAGATGATAACATAGAAAAATGTTAATTGAGAAAATAGAGATATAAAACACTAAACTATGTAAAGGCTTGCATAAGATCTAAAAATGGGACGTGACAGCCACCATGCTAGCAGTGATTGTGTATGTAATTATGAGCACTGTTTTTTTATGTGTGTTTTCAATGTTCTGCAATGTGGGATAAGGTACTTCTAGAATAAAATAATACTAATTTGGTTACATGAGTTTCCAATAAGCCAGAGCAAAGCACCTGGCTGCCAATGCAGGAGACACAGAGACTCAGGTTCAATCCCTGGGTCAGGAAGGTCGCCTGGAGAAAGAAATGGCAACCTACTCCAGTATTCTTTCCCGGGAAATCCCATGGACAGAGGAGCCTGGTGGGTTACGGTCCACAGGGTCGCACAAGGTCAGACACGACTGAAGCAACTTCAGTTCAGTTCAGTTCAGTCGCTCAGTTGTGTCCAACTCTTTGCGACCCCATGAATCGTAGCACGCCAGGCCTCCATGTCCATTACCAACTCCCAGAGTTTGCTCAAACTCATGTCCATCGACTCGGTGATGCCATCCAGTCATATCATCCTCTGTCATCCCCTTCTCCTCCTGCCCTCAATCCCTCCCAGCATCAGAGTCTTTTCCAATGAGTCAGCTCTTTGCATCAGGTGGCCAAAGTATCAGAGTTTCAGCTTCAACATCAGTCCTTCCAATGAACACTCAGGACTGATCTCCTTCAGAATGGACTGGTTGGATCTCCTTGCAGTCCAAGGGTCTCTCAAGATTCTTCTCCAACACCACAGTTCAAAAGCATCAATTCTTCAGTGCTCAGCTTTCTTCACAGTCCAACTCTCACATCCATACATGACCACTGGAAAAACCATAGCCTTGACTAGATGGACCTTTGTTGGCGAAGTAATGTCTCTGCTTTTGAATACGCTATCCAGGTTGGTCATAACTTTCCTTCCAAGGAGTAAGCATCTTTTAATTTCATGGCTGCAGTCACCATCTGCAGTGATTCTGGAGCCCCCCAAAATGAAATCTGACACTGTTTACACTGTTTCCCCATCTATTTCCCACGAAGTGATGGGACTGGATGCCATGATCTGTTTTCTGAATGTTGAGCTTTAAGCCAACTTTTTCACTCTCCTCTTTCACTTTCATCAAGAGGCTTTTTAGTTCCTCTTCACTTTCTGCCATAAGGGTGGTGTCATCTGCATATCTGAGGTTATTGATATTTCGCCCGGCAATCTTGGTTCCAGCTTGTGCTTCTTCCAGTCCAGTGTTTCTCATGATGTACTCTGCATATAAGTTAAATAAGCAGGGTGACAATATACAGCCTTGATGTACTCCTTTTCCGATTTGGAACCAGTGTGTTGTTCCATGTCTAGTTCTAACTGTTGCTTCCTGACCTGCATATAGGTTTCTCAAGAGGCAGGTCAGGTGGTCTGGTATTCCCATCTCTTTCAGAATTTTCCACAGTTTATTGTGATCCACATAGTCAAAGGCTTTGGCATAGTTAATAAAGCAGAAATAGATGTTTTTCTGAAACTCTCTTGCTTTTTCCATGATCCAGTGGATGTTGGCAATTTGATCTCTGGTTCCTCTGCCTTTTCTAAAACCAGCTTGAACATCTGCAAGTTCACGGTTCACGTACTGCTGAAGCCTGGCTTGGAGAATTTTGAGCATTACTTTCCTAGTGTGTGAGATGAGTGCAATTGTTTGGTAGTTTGAGCATTCTTTGGCATTGCCTTTCTTTGGGATTGGAATGAAAACTGACCTTTTCCAGTCCTGTGGCCACTGCTGAGTTTTCCAAATTTGCTGGCATATTGAGTGTAGCACTTTCACAGCATCATCTTTTAGGATTTGAAATAGCTCACCTGGAATTTCATTACCTCCACTAGCTTTGTTGGTAGTGATGCTTTCTAAGGCCCACTTGACTTCATATTCCAGGATGTCTGGCTCTAGGTGAGTGATCACACCATCGTGATTATCTGGGTTGTGAAGCTCTTTTTTGTACAGTTCTTCTGTGTGTTGTTGCCACCTCTTCTTAATATCTTCTGCTTCTGTTAGGTCCATACCATTTCTGTCCTTTATTGAGCTCATCTTTGCATGAAATGTTCTCTTAGGATCTCTAATTTTCTTGAGATCTCTAGTCTTTCCCATTCTGTTGTCTTCCTCTATTTCTTTGGATTGATCACTGAGGAAGGCTTTCTTATCTCTCCTTGCTATTCTTTGGAACTCTTAGCACACAGTAAAATTAAAGGAGGAAAGAGAATGGACAGAAGAAGAATCCCAGTTTAAACCCTCTACAGAAAAAAACTCACCCTTTTTCTTTGTAGAACACTAGCCAGTTTTTGTGTGAAAACTCTTTACACATTTTGTAAGTTTCCTAAAGACAAGAAAAAACAAAATATTCACATTAACTGTGTTGGATGCAGTCACGTCTCTTCAGCTGCTTTTCCTTAAATAAAGTTGTTCAATATGTAAAACATATAATTTTCTGAGAAGCTACCCCTCTTCATCTGTTCCAAGACTCTTACGGTAACATGCATTAAAATGTATTTTAAAATTCACTGTGAACTATGTACTAAAACATTTTTAGGATAATATTTAAAAAAATAATGCCAAATGCTGGTTAGAAATAAACATGCTATCTGGTGATGAACTGTGATGTTTGTACCACAGCATGAATACATAGGAAATGCTTTGTTTCTTCGATTTGGATCTATTTATGACATTTAAAATCTCTCTTTTTATCATGGCATTTTAAGACCTATAAGCATGCTATGTTGTCCAGGGCAGAGGGTAAGTCTTGTTTTATATCCATTACCTTTTTCTGAATGGCAGAATAGACTCCCTGGGGTTGGCCAAAATGTTTAATTACTAGTTTATTAAGCTAAAATATTTATTTATCTTGTAAATACAACCAGATGTTACACTCATAGGTTCATTACATAAATCCAAAACATAAACACAGAACTGGAAAGCAGGTAAAGTGTCTGCATGATTAGGGATTTGTTATGAATATCACACTCAAATGGCTCATGATGTCCTATGACTATTCATTCAAATGTTCCTGTGATGGATCCAAAGAGAACACTGGTACTTACTTATACGTGTATCTATGTCTACCTACTTGTATCATATTAAAATTCACAAGTCGCCTAATAAGAATTCTTTTGTGCATTATAGCAAACAAAAGGTGCCGCAAGGGAGGGGCAGGCATGCATGTTTACAGTGAGAAAGCTACAGAAAATCCTTGGCAATTTACTGGGCAGGCTGGGTATTCCTTACAGCTTCCTCCTTGTTCCACCAGGAAGTTTTCTTCATTGTAAATTCTTCTGAAGGTAGGATGAGACGGTGAAGGGCTTGGCTAGCAGGATCCAGCAACAGGATGACATTGCTCTGGAAATAAAGAGAATAGCTTTTTTTTTTTTTTAAAAAGCAGCAGTCTCTTGGCAGCCTGGAAATAAAGGGTATTTAGTGATAAATAAACCAAAGGTAAGATGACAATACTGAAATATTTAAACGACTCCATAAAAACACTAAGTGATTTTAAAGACTTCCATGGTTTAATGAGGATATTTTTAATTATGTAAGGCAGACTTTCTTCTTTGACGATTTAATCTTAAAACCATCCCCTTGTAAACATAGGCTAGGTTTAACCATGACTCTGCTTTGTTATGTATTAAGGAGGAAATTAAGACATTTGATCATTTTTAAAAGTCTGTTTACTTTTATCAAAATTACACTTAAAGAATGTGCAGTTAAACCAACACAACATTGTGAAGCAATTATCTTCCAATTAAAAAATTTTTAAGTGATTTACAAAAAAAAAAAAGCATGTTGAAAAACTCTTTTACACTATGCATTCAATTGTCTGATGATGAGAGGGGCTATGCTATTAGTTGTGTGGCCTGAGGAATCATGGTGCTGGAGAAGACTCTTGAGAGTCCTTTGGACAGCAAGGAGAACAAACTAGTCAATCCTAAAGGAAATCAACCTTGAATATTTTTTGGAAGGACTGATATTGAAGCTGAAGCTCCAATACTTTGGCTACCTGATGCGAAGTCTCATTGGAAAAGACCCTGATGCTGGGAAAGACTGAAGTCAGGAGGAGAAGGGGACAATGGAGGATGAGATGGCTGGACGGATCATCGACTCAGTGGACATGTGTCTGAGCAAACTCGGGGAGACAGTGAAGGACCGGGAAGCCTGATGTGCTGCAGTCCATGGGATCATGAAGAGTCAGACACAACTTAGCAACTGAACAACACCACACTGTGCATAATTGAATCTTATTTATTCTTTTCACAAATGCAGGTTTAACTCAGAAAATATGTACATGATATAAAGATGGATTAGCAAGAAAATATCAAGGACCCCAAGAACCAAGCTGGGAATGAGTATTTTTTCATCTCGTCATTCACTGAGCTTGGGAACTTTCACAGCTCCTGCTGTGCTAACATACTGACAAGAGATCGCTCCAGCAGCATTCATCACAGTTATGCAAATGAAGTAATAATCTCTCAGAAATTAGGAAGAGTTTTTCAAGAAAAAAAAAACTAAAAAAAAATTAACCTTAGACATTAAAACAAGTGAATAGAAACACATGAACTAAGAACTTAAAATTTACAAAGCCAGAAAAGGTTGAATATTTTAAAGCAATGTAAAGAAGTTGGGTTTTCAGTTAAAATCTAAAGACATTTGAAGGTTAGACTAACAGGTTTACAAAAAGGCACCAGCAAATTGTTTGTCAAGCCTCATTGTTAAGTAATTGCCTTTTTTCTCTCTCTTATTTTGGTTTATTTTGTTTTGTCTTATTAAAATCTGGGGCTCCTTCAGTTCCTAACCCTTATGAACTTTTCATTTAAAGAACTTTCTTTGGGGAAAATAAAATCACAAAGCATCCAGAGAATTACTATATATTTTGTAAAATATATACAAAATATGAAAAGTCTGCTCATTTCTTTCATAACATTTATTTGTTGTTGTTGTTCAATCACTATGTCCGACTTTTGCAACCCCATGGACTGCAGCACACCAGGCCTTCCTGTCCTCTGCTATCTCTGGGAGTTTCCCCAAACTCGTGTCCATTGAGTCAGTGATGCCATCCAATTTATATTTAAAGAAGAAAGAAGAATACAAGGATGAATAATCATTACCTTTGCCCTTTATCACATAATCTAATTACAGAGGAAATAAAAGGAAATGTAAATAACGATTCACTTGCAAAATCTGAGACGTCATAGTGTGCTTTCAATTTATTTTACTAGCGAATTTTACTGAAGTGCTCAAGAATTAAAGTAGTAGTTATACTGAAGTTTCCTTTATTCCATATACTTCAAATATTGGCTATATTAAAAAAATTCTAAGCAAGCTGACACAGCTTAAAGTTTTCCTTATAAAGACACTTAGAATGCATCATTCTGTATAATGCAATTCTCCATTACAGATGTGTGTTACCATGGAACTCTGCTCAATGTTACATGGTACCCTGGATGGGAGAGGGGTTTGGGGGAGAAAGGATACATGTGTATGTATGGCTGAGTCCCTTCACTGTTCACCTGAAACCATCACAACGTTGTTTGTTAATCAACTATACCCTAATACAAAATAAAAAGCTTATTTTTTAAAAAAAAAGAATGTACATTAGTAATATTCTTTTTTAAAATCAATATATCATATAAGAAGCACCATTCCTGGCATTTGAAAGTTTGAATATGATAAAAATCTCAAGGAAAATCCTTAAAGTTTTCCTTAAGAAGTTGTACTAATAAGTTAAAATTTTTTAGTCTCTATTCTAGATTAAATCTTTTTTTGAGATAGTATTTTTTAAAGAAGAAAATCTCTCTTATGATAAATATGTACAACATTAGCACAAATCACTAGCACTTAAGCAATTTGGATAATATTAACTTTTATAAGCAACAGAAAGTCCTAAAAATAATGTTTGATCCCAAATATGATTAAGTAGAAGAATAAGTAGATGATTAAACAGATATGGTTACGCACAAAAATGAGTACAGTTTTGCATTTTTCTTCCTTTTTAGGGTCTAGTACTTCCGAAGTGAACTGAAAAACTAGATCTTTCTAAGTAACAGAAAACATATCTTTATATGTGTATGTATACATACATATGTTTCCAGCCACCTCTGTATTTAGAATTGGTTCTAGAAGCAACTGAAGCAGCATGAAGGAGTTCTGCTGCTCCATCCTTTTAGATGTTAATGGTTTCCTTCTGTAAATGACTAATGATATATTCTGTCTGAGTTTAAAAATAGAATTTTGCGTCACACATGAGTACATGTAACTGTGGTTTTGGCACTCCTTCCAGGGGGGCAGGGAGGAGAAGCGAGTGAGCAATTTTATTATGTTTGTATTTGACTGGGAGAAAAGTAACCTCTGGATGACCTCCATGTCCTAAAGTCTGAAATTGTAAACTCTGTACAGATTAATAAGTAATCTCATGGTGGGGTGGGGTAGTGGGGAGGGAGGAGGCTTTATTTTTAGGCACGGCAAAGTTTCCCTGTCCTCACTTAAGAGTTTATTTTAGCAAGGAATTTTTGAACAACTTAAACTAACCAGCGAAATGCATCCGTTGCCAAGCTCTGTAAAGACAAGGAACAGATGAATTAATGGAAGTACTTCTTTACAATATTTCAGCCCCCTTTTCGGCTAGGGCAGAATGGGGGAGAAGGAACTGAAGGCAGCACACTCATTCTTTCATTAGATTAGAATTATTTATCCTTTGTTAAATTTTACAGTTACATGCTGTTCATTTGGAATTAAGGAGGGCTTCTGAACTGAACTGAACTGAACTGAACTGAATATTCTAGTGGGAACATAATATAAAACAGAGGACAGGTAGAAATCCTGGTAAGCCATGCGAGTCTGCTCAGGGCATCGAGGTAACCCGGAGAATCGCTGAAACCGGTCAACGGGGAAAGCCAGGTAGCCTGCAAGAATGCCAGGAGGGGAACTGTGGGTTTATACAAAAAACACACTGTCTTCGATGAAAGTCATTATACATGAGCAGGAGACTGATGCACAATGTTGCCAAATAACTGGCTCTTTTGAGAAGACAAACTACTTCCTGAGGACCTGATAATCTCATACTTTTAGAATTGGTATCTGCAAATTTGACAGTTTGCCTGACAGTTGAAAATATGGCAAGATTTTTTGAAAAAAATACTCCAAAATCAGATTTCTATTTAAATTTCATTGGCTCACTTAATCAAAAATCACCAAGATATCATGTGCTTTATATGAGAGTTTCCTCTGGCTGTAGAAATCAATTCAGTGGCATTGATATTTTGTTGGAACTCTACAAAGTAAAACCCTTTCCAGTGGGATGGACACAAGCTTTTCTAAGCAAGTGCTGGACATTTGTATATTCTGCTTCTAGGAGAAAGCAAAGTGAAAAAAATTGTGAAAACCAGAAAAAAAACTGATTAACTCAGAATTTATGATAATTGTTGAGTCCTGCCCCAAGGCCACACGTGCAAGACCTTGCACCAAGGCCACAGAAGCAGAGCCCAGAACCAAGGACACCTCCGAAGCTGACTGAGCCCCTTTGTAACTGTTGCTAAAAGCTCCTGTCACCACTGACAAGCTTCCTGACTCCCAATCAGGCAAAGATGCCTACTCCAGTAAGCACCCTATAGCGCCCCAAGCAATCACCTATGGTCAGCGGTCCAGGAGGAATTTTCTTTGTCCTGAGGCTATAAAAACTGGTTGTTAACCCACGAAAACTGACTCTCTCTGGTCTGTCAGGAGGCCAGCCCCCTGCACTTGCAGCACCCACATTACGTCTGCTTGTTGTCCTTAACAAACTCACTCCTTCTGAAGTGCTCTGTGTCTGGAAATTCTCTTCCAGCCTGTGCTTGGACTGCCTCAACAGTAATTACTTAGGCAAAGCCTAAAGCTGAAGGTGACTTACTTAACTTGGTGAAACACTGATATGTTATTCAAGATATATATATATATATATTTTTTTATTCTTGATTAGAAACAGCCTAAAAGCACTGTTCTGGGTAATGCTTTATAGTACCTTAAAATACTTAACGAGTAAAAACATTGCACTTTTTCAATATTTTCCCATGATGAATAACTTAAAAAATTTTCAGACTACTTGCCCCCACCTTTCTGCAGTGAGTGGACAAAACTTAATTTAATTCTGGTGGAGTCAATCCAATTTGGCTTGAACTTCTGTTCTTCTATGTGTTTACTGGGCACGTTATTTAAACTCCGTGAGCCTCAGTTTCCTCACGTTTAAATATTGCTAAAACTACGCCACTGAGCCTATGGAAGAATAACGTGGAATAACGTATGTAGTCTTTTCCTTGACACGTTGTCAGCATTTAATCATTGATCTTCCTCCTTGAGATGGTCATCACTTGGCTTCTGAAATGCCACACCCTGGTTTGTGCATCTCTACCACTGGATGCTCATCTTCAGTTCCCCTTAGTCGATTGATTCCTCCTTCTTTCCCCGATTTCTTCATATTTCATTGCTCCAGGGCTTAGAGCTGAGACTTCTCTTTTCTACCCACATTCCATTCCCTTAGTCATCGCTTTCAGTTTCATGATTTAAATAACATTTATACTCCAGTGACTTCCCAATTTATGCTTCCTGTTCTCCATTTAACAGCAGAATCATCTACTTGGCTTTGTTGAACCACACATCTAATCTTTCCTCCCAAATCAATGCCTTCCCCATCTCAGTTCATGGCAGGTCTACCCTTTTCGTTGCTCAAGCCTTAAATCTTAAAGTTGACCTTAGTTCCTGCTCTGTCACTTCATGTATCTGATCTGAAAGGAAATCCTGTTAGTTGCACCTTGAGGATATATACATCGTTACTGATGACTTCCAAACTTGGGTGATCTCTTGCTTGGATCATTGTAAAAATCTCTTAATTAGTTTCCTTCCTTCTGCCTTCGTACCTGTAGACTATTCACCGCAGAGGAGCTAGAGAAATCCCTAGGGATTTAGAAATCCCTAAAATATATGTCGGATCTAGCTGCTCCTCTGCTTGAAGCCCTCTAAGACCTCCTTCCCCTCTCCTCACACGCAGCGCAGAACCGCAGAATGATTCATAAGGCTCTGCACCTCTGCCTCCCCACCCTCCACCATGGCCCTGCCCCAACTCACCGGGGGGCCTCTTTGGCCTCGCCTCTTTATACTCTGGCCTTCATTCAATCTTCCCCACCACACTTCTTTCAAGATCCAAAGGCATATTCCAGCCTCTGGGTCTTTGAATTTATAATTCCCTTTCCATAGGAACTCTCTGCTTCCCAATATCTCTTTTCTCCCTCAACGCTATCAAATCCACTTACATATCACTTTCTCAAGTCAGGCGATCCCTGCCCTGCCCTGCTTTAAATGGCAGTCTTCCTTCTATTTTACTCTCCCTTGTTTCTCATCGTCTAATTTAAGTTGTAACTATTTATTGTGCTTATTGTCTATCTTTCTGCACCAGAATACAAGCTTCTCGGAACAAGGACTTTTGTTTTGTTTATGGAAGTATCCCTAAGAGTAGGCACATGATACTTACTTGATGAATGAATAATATGCTTAGTGTACTATTTGGTGAGCTTCCCTGGTGGCTCAGTGGTAAAGAATCTGCCTGCATTGCAGGAGACACAGGAGACGTGGGTTCTATCCCTGGGGTGGGAAGATTCCGTGGGTTGGGAAGAAGGAAATGGCAACCCACTCCAGTATTCTTTTCTGGAGAATCCCATGGATAAGGAACCTGGAGGGCTACAGTCCACAGGGTCACAAAGAGTCAGAAACAACTAAAATGACTGAACACACACACACACACACACACACACACAATTTGGTAGCTACCAGGTGGGTGACAGGCCTATAAAAACATTGTGCTCCTTTCTATTGGATAGCATAGATTAACTTTGTTGTTGTTTAGTCACTAAGTTGTGTCCTTTTTGGCATGATGAATGCCCTTTTTGACTTTACGAATGGGATTAGTGCCCTTACAAAAGACACATGGATGTGAGCCCTGCTACTTCTGCCATGAGAGGTCACAGGGTAAAGACAGCTATCTAGGAAGTAGGTTTTCACCAGATCCCGACCTTGCAGTCACCTTGATCTTGGACTTGCCAGGCTGCAGAACTGTGAGAAATGCATGCCTGCTGTTTATAAGCTACCTTGTCTATGGTACCTACATCACAGCAGCCCAAACAGCCTAAGAGAGCGGTCCCCGATCTTTCTGGCACCAGGGCCCAGTTTTGTGGAAGACAATTTTTTCATGGATGGGGGATGGGGCAGATGTCAGGATGATTCAAGCACGTTACATTTATTGTGCACTTTATGTCTATTATCATTACAGCAGCTCCACCTCAGATCATCAGGTATTAGATCCTGGAGGTTGGAGACCCCTGAACTAAGACAATTCCATTCAGTATAGTTACATAGCTGTCTCCACATAAAGAATGCCATTCGGGTTTCAGAGAAAGTGTCATCTCCTAAGGGGAGCTATCTTAGCACTCTTGAGTACTGTTCATTTTCCCAGCTCCTCCCATCCTACCCCCATCTTTCCCTAGGACGTTTTTTCTTATTGTTGTTTAGTCGCTAAATTGTGTCTGACTCTCTTGGGATCCCATGAACTGTACAGCAGTCATCACTGCTTGAAACTGGCATGTTTATTTGTTGGCTTCCTTGCTGTCTGTCTCCCCACAGAGAAGGCAAACTTCATAGCAATGAACCGCTGCGGCTGTTGCTCAGTCACTTCAGTCGTGTAGACTCTTGCGACCTCATGGACTGCAGTCCACCAGGCTCCTCTGTCCACGGCATTGTCTAGGCAAGAATACTGAAGCGGGTTGCCATGCCCTCCTCCAGGGGGCCTTTCCTACCCAGGGATTGAACCCCTATCTCTTACATCTCCTGCACTGCAGGCGGATTCTTTACTGCTGAGCCACCAAGAAAGCCCCCAACAATGAACTATCCAGCCTCAAATGTCATTAGTACTGAGGTTAGGAAACCCTCACTCAACATGTTTCAAAGAATAAAGCCCATGTTGAAGACCCCCAGAGAGGAAGGCGTTAGCCTGCCTTGTGGTACTGATAACATACAACTCCCAACTCCTTCCTGCAGCCCCTCTCCTCGGTCTTTATGAAAGCAAATACTTTTAGTGATAGGCTGGAAAACATTCTTGCCTGTCCCTCACGTAAGTCATTCGTGGTATAATGAGGCCACATCATTACCTGCTGCTCATGGAGAACCACTTGACCCTTTAGGGGATTTCCCAGCGGTGCCACCGTCACAAATGGGTGCCAGATTCCACTGGCCGTTCTTGGGAAGATGTCGAAAAGGTCCACAAAGTGGCCGCTTTTCCCAGTCATATTCATAAAGTATAAGGACACGGGATTGCATGCAACTACATAGAGAGTATTTTCCTCATTTTCTGAAATGACAAAAAAAAAAAAAAAGCAAAAAAACAAAACAGAGTTAATTCTATTCTGCAGTAGATTTTCTGCTTGGTCCAAAAAGGTCCAGTGAAAACTGAATCATAAGACAGCATACGATCAGAACTCAGCAGATGATCTGCGCATGGACTGGTCAATGAGCACTGAGAGAAGCAATCTCATACCTGCTGTTTTGGAGAAGGGAATGGCAACCTACTCCAGTATTCTTGCCTGGAGAATCCCATAGACAGAGGAGCCTGGTGGGATAGTCCATGGGATTGCAAAGAGTAGGACACAACTGAGCGACTAACACTTTCTTCTTTCTAAGTGTATTAATAGATGGGACCATGCCTCTATACTCCAGGAAGTATCTATTTGTTCCCCAAATAATTCCATAACATTCCACAGCAACACCATTACATATTTAACACTCCTCAATGTCAGGAAATTCTTCCTTCTATGAAAGTATTTTGTGCTTCAATAAAAGTCTGTTTCCTCTTATTTAATTATTGGCTCAGATGGATAACAGCTGGTCAACATCTTCCGTCTGCTAATCTGCTATTTCCCAGTTTAGTAGATCTTCAGGCTTTTCAAGTAAATAAGTATTTCCATTTTTTGATTCTTAGCTTTATGGATCTTATTTTCCAAATTACCTTTTTTCATATTTGTGTATTTTTATTATTACAAAACCTGTCTTCAATCAAGTACTTGACTAGGCCCCTTTTCTGAATTCTATTTCAGTGCTTCTTCAACTTTCAAGTGTGTGTGAATCACCTGGGGATCTAATGAAAGTGCAGATTCTGACTGAGGGGCTCTGGGGTGGGGTTTCACTCTGCCTTTCCAATGAGCTCCCAGGAAATGTCCCTGCTCTAGGCTTGAGGCAGGGGCTCTGGGGTGGGGTTTCACTCTGCCTTTCCAATGAGCTCCCAGGAAATGACCCTGCTCTAGGCTTGAGGCAGGGGCTTTGGGTGGGGTTTCACTCTGCTTTTCCAGTGAGAACCCAGGAAATGTCACTGCTCTAGGCTTGAGGGCATCCCTTTGAGTAGCCAGGTTCTAGACTGTTAACCATAATCTCTATTTCCGGGCACCCTAAAGCAAGGGATTAAGCTGCTTCTGTATAATAATCACTATTAATATCACTCATCATCCAGGTATCTATTGACAAGTGGTCATATTTTCTGAACCCCAAACTAAGGTATAAGCTATGATAATGAGATATGCGGGACTATGTTGGAAATTTCAGGAAAAAAAATATAATGCATGTATGTGTGTATGTAACGTGTACATATAAAGACCAAATATATATAAAGATAAACTAAACAGATAAGCTAACATGATAAGAAACACAAGTCAGCAGAAGATCAGAGAAAGGCATTATTTAGGAGACACTGTGAACTATGTATGTAGTACAGTTCCAAATATCAGAATCACATAACTTATAATTTAAGAATGTTTTTAATGTGTCTATCAGCACAAATAAATTCAATTCAATATTTATTGAGCAACTTTGTATACAGCATAGGGAATTAGGAAATATAATAAAAGTATTAATAGAAATATACTTCATAAACATCAATTGTCCTCTCTTATTACAGTATTAAGTACTGTTTGGCCTGTGGCTCAAACATATCTATCTATCTAACTAACTGATTCTAAGAGACCCAAGAAAATCTTTTCTCTCCCAAATACAAAATAGGCAAAAACACAAAGAGATTAAAAAAAACAACACGAAGGCCCAGTTTGCAAATGTGGACAGTACTGAAACAGAGGGTTAAATTATGTGAGGGACAGCAAATGCGCTTCACTTTTAAGGACCAGTTCTGACCAGCTGGCCGTGGCTGCCTGGAATGCTGTATTGAGAAGAACTGTGAGACTGTGACAAGGTTTAACGACCCCTGTCACAGACATGAGGCAGAGGTTCACAGCATACTTATTTACAATCTCTAAAAATGAGACAAGAGCCAAAGTTCAAACTTTATCAGTAAGATCTATACGTATTCTCTACTCATGTACGTTCTGTGGATGTTTGTCCCCAACTTTAGCTATGTTGAGTAAAAATATGTGCTTCTAAAATGTACAGGGTTTTTGTTGGTTAAATTATGTGAGGGATTGGTGTTGCTATTAAGACATTTTCCGTTCAGTTCAGTTCAGTCGCTCAGTCGTGTCCAACTTTTTGCAACCCCATGGACTGCAGCACGCCAGGCCTCCCTGTTCCACCATCCACTCTCAGAGTTTACCCAAACTCATGTCAGTCAAGTTGGTGATGCCATCCAACCATCTCATCCTCTGTCGTCCCCTTCTCCTCCTGCCTTCAATCTTTCCCAGCATCAGGGTCTTTTCCAATGAGTCAGTTCTTTGCATCAAGTGGCCAAAGTATTAGAGTTTCAGCTTCAGCATCAGTCCTTCCAATGAACACCCAGGACTGATCTCCTTTAGGATGGACTGGTTGGATCTCTTTGCAGTCCAAGGGACTCTCAGGAGTCTTCTCCAACACCACAGTTCAAAAGCATCAATTCTTCGGTGCTCAGCTTTCTTCACAGTCCAACTCTCACATCCACACATGACTACTGGAAAAACCATGGCCTTGACTAGACGGACCTTTGTTAGCAAGGTAATGTCTCTGCTTTTTAATATGCTGTCTAGGTTGGTCATAACTTTCCTTCACAGGAGTAGCGTCTTTTAATTTCATGGCTGCAATCACCATCTGCAGTGGTTTTGAAGCCCCCCAAAATAAAGTCTGTCACTGTTTCCACTGTTTCCCCATCTATCTGCCATGAAGTGATGGGACCGGATGCCATGATCTTAAGTTTTCTGAATGTTGAGCTTTAAGCCAACTTTTTCACTGTCCTCTTTCACTTTCATCAAGAGGCTCTTTGGTTCCTCTTCACTTTCTACATTCATATTATTCTCTACATAACAGGGCTTCCCGGATGGCTCAGTCAGTAGAGAATCCACTTGCAGTGTAGGAGACTGGAGTTTGATCCCTGGGTAGGAAGATCCCTTGGAGAAGGAAATGGCAACCCATTCCAGTATTCTTGTCTAGAGAACTCCATGGACAGAGGAAACTGGCGGGTCACATATGATCATGGGGTCACAAAGAGTCAGACACAACTAAGTGACGAATAAACCCAACACACAGTGAATGTAAAATATCTTAATAGGAACACCAGTTTGTTACCAAGAAAAACCCTGTACATTTTAAAAGCACATATTTTTACTCAACACAGCTGATTTTAGGAACAAACATTGATAGAATGCACACAAACAAAAGCTTGCTTCCTAATTTTTGCCTGAATAATCTCCATTGTAGATAAGTTAGTGACTCTCTCCCTCCCCCCTGTCATCACTTCTGTTGATATCACCTTAGTAACTGCCATCAATTGAAAACTTCTGCCAAAAAGTACCCAGGACACCTGCATGAATCAGTAGGTAATGGCAACAGTTCAGACATGCAGATGCCAAAAATTCACATCCTTATTTGCCATTCTTTACAATGAGAGGTTTAATGACTGCAAATCCTCCAACCCTGCTTTCAGAATACATGTAATCATCAAACTGGAATCCCAGCCAAAAAAATCCAATGTTTTTCCTTTTTCTTCCCTCCTTCTATTTTTAGCATGAGCCCAGGGTGAGTTTAACTTTGTGCTACAATTGTAATGAGAAACAGACATGCATATAAACTCAGCCATGCTTATGTGGATTCCACAATAGTATTTTGTTAGGTTGTTATAGGAAATTAGATCTAAATTACATATAATTGCTATCCAATCCAAGAATGGCACAGTTACTGAGTCTAGCATAGACTTTTTGAAGTCTAAAGATTATTTTGATCCGGCTTTTAAAAAAATCAGTGCAGGAAGGAAAAATCAAAAGAATAAACTGGCATACCATGTGTTGTAGCGACATCACAGATTAAGTTAATGTCATCCAATGGTAACCTCCAGGAGCTACATTCTTCAGTAAAGGTTTGGGATCTTCCTTCATGTCTTTCTATTGGATACTCCTGTATGTGTATAAGTGCTGGACCCTATTTTAAAAAAAAAGTAGTTATCTGCAATGAGATATTTGGGTAGTTATAAAAATGTAGAAAAGCTAGAGTTCTTCCAAACTAAGATTTTCAATTCAAATACTCACTGTCTTGACATACCTCTTCTCATTTTATTGACTGGCATGATACTTATGACAATAATAATACCATATAGTTGCATTTATAAAGGCTTTCACATGTGCTATTGTATTTAATTTCTCATTTTCTTTTTATTAAGAAAATATATCAGATATAAAATCCTATAAGAGTTCTCATTACTTTAACTCTTTCCTAAACCAACTGCAAGTTTTGAACTCCAAGTATGGGGACCCAGAGCTGTCCAAACCAGGAGAATAACTTTTTAAATACATTTGATTTGCATGCCCTTACAGTCCTTAATTAATCAAAACTTTTTGGGTCAGATATTGACTATTGTGGCAGCCGGGGCTTCCCAGGTAGTGTAGTGGTAAAAGAATCCACCTGTCAATACAGGAGGTGCAGGAGACTTGGGTTCGATCCCTGGGTTAAGAAGATCCCTTGGAGTAGGAAGTGGCAAGACACTCCAGTATTCTTGCCAGGAAAATTCCATGGACAGAGGAGCCTGGTGGGCTATACAGTCCATGGGGTCACAAAGAGTCAGACACAATGGAGTGACTGAGCATGCACACATTCATGGGTGCTATTATTTCTTCTGTCTAGACTGTACCTGAGGAGCTAGATGACGAAATACTACATTCCTTGTACTCCTTTGCAGCAAGCATTCTGGATACAATTTAGCTTCTGCCAATTAAATGCGCTTGCATGAGATCTGTAAGGCAGATGAGCAGCAGAAGCTGTCCTCCTACAGTCAGTGCGGACAAGGAGAATCTGACAAATACGAGCAGTCAGGGTCTGTGCTCTACTACAAGGGCTGACAAACTGTAGCTCACGGGTCAAGTCTGATCCACTCCCTGACTGTGTCAATAAAGTTTTACTAGGATACAGTGTCACTAATTTGTTAATGTACTGCCTGAGGCTGCTTTTGTGCTACCATGGCAAAGTTGAGTAGCTGTGACAGAATCTGTATGGCCACCATGCCTAAAATATTTACTCGTGTGTGAGTGTGTGTGTGTCTGTGTGTCTGTGTGCTCAGTTGCTCAGTCATGTTCGATTCTTTGCAAGCTTATGGACTGTAGCCAGTCAGGCTCCTCTGTCCTTGGAATTTTCCAGGCAAGAATACTGGAGTGCGTTGCCATTTCCTGCTGTAGGGGGTCTTCCTGGAGCAGGGATCGAACCCGGGTCTCTAATGTCTTCTGCACTGGTAGGTGGGTTCTTTCCCACTGAGCCACCACTATCCAGCCCCTTACAGGAAAAGTTTGCTAGTCCGGTCTTACTGTACAGAAGCAAAAACACTGATCCTGAAACCAAAAGTCCAGTGGTGGCCCCTTGACTTCTGTCCCTCTTGTCCTTTCTACTGATTTTATAAGCAGCTAATTCCCCAGTCAAACCTAGCGGGATTGCTACTGCAACTAGTGATTGATATTTCTTTGCCTTTTTATCTTGAAAACAAACATAATGGAGTAACTGTCCGACCTGACTTTCCTGAAATACAGATTAGCTCTTAGGAATTCTACCAATCACTAGCCATTACCTATATCATGACCCTCAGAGGCCAGACTCGCTTGAGAATCATAGAAGAAGCTAAATCTATTCTGAAATAACATTAGAATAAATCATCTCTAAGATTGGATAGATTTTCCTCTGGGGAAGACACTGAAAAACAGATAACATTCAATATTCTAATGAAGAAATAATGATATCAACCTTAACGTCTATATGATGAGTTTCTGCTGGACACAGCAGTTTTTGCATTCCATTTCTTGACTGACCAATTGTCCAGTAGCCCATGAAGGTCTGCTCCGGCAGAGGCAACCTGTCAAAGATTAATTTGAAGAGTAAACATTTCTCCTTGTTTCCAAGTCACAGGAAAAAATAAGAACCATGCATTGAAAGTGTTTAGTCACTCAGTCATGTCCAACTCTTTATGAGCCTATGGACTGTAGCCTGCCAGACTCCTCTGTCCATGGAATTTTCCAAGCCAGAATACTGGAGTGGGTTGCCATGTATTACTGATCACATAAATAAATCTGAAGAATACTTTACTTCAAAGTGAGTTCTACTTCATTTTATTAAAAGATAGTCTTTAATAGGATGTTTAAAATATACCTGAAAAAGAAACGAATTCACATTTCAGAAACTCAGAAGGTAACGTCCTACTCTGTTTTTACCATAATGACAAATATAATTAACGTTTAAGTATTTTTTCCCTGAATTGGTAAATACTTAGTAATTTAACATCTAAATTCTTTTTAGAGTAATAGAAAGGACTTAGGGGAAAAATGGAGCAATTCATCAGTTTTTTTTTTCATTCTATTCTCTTAAATTTGAAATCAAATAATAAGTAGTACAGAATACTACTGGGATTTCCAGGTGGCTCAGTGGTAAAGAATCTGCCTGTCAATGCGGGAGATGTGAGTTTGATCCCTGGGTCAGGAAGATTCCCTGGAGAAGGAAACAGCAAACCACTACAGCACTCTTGCCTGGGAAATCCCATGGACAGAGGAGCCTGGTGGGCCCCAGACCACGGCATCACAAAGAGTCTGACACGACTCAGGGACTAAACACCACCACCAGAATTCTACAGGTCACATGTTTGTAAGTTGTACAGGGCAAATTTCATAGGACCTACT
The DNA here is from genome assembly GCF_032405125.1 of Capricornis sumatraensis. Lineage (NCBI taxonomy): Eukaryota > Metazoa > Chordata > Mammalia > Artiodactyla > Bovidae > Capricornis > Capricornis sumatraensis. Next base: position 21,829,267 of record NC_091080.1, read on the forward strand.
TTAGCACTTTAATCTTTTTTTTACTTTGAATGGACATAAAATACCTATGGAAACATTCACACAAACGTGCCACTTACTCCTGAGCACACCTATGCGTCCAGCACTCAAACATCACCAACACTCAGAAACTCCCTTGGACTATTTCAGTCATTACCCCTACCATGGGAGCTACTATGCTGACTTCTAATGGAATTATTCTATGTTTAGATTCCATTTTATCTAAAGGTACTTTTAAATAAAATAACTTGCAAAAACAAATATGGCAACGCTAAAGGACAAAACCACAGATAAATTTTTTTAGAATAAAGCCTTTACTTTTTAATCATACTAAATTTTTTGGAATCTTTACAAAAGAAACCATTAATTTGTCATTTAATTCATTATGAATTTCTTATTCCATGATAAGTGAAGACCAAAAATGATTCAGGGTTAAAAGTTCTTCAAAAGTAATGCATACTATGACTAAAAATTGAAATGAATGCTTGAAATAAGCTTCATGATCATTAAAAGAGTACATACTGATATTTAGAAAATCACTTTATTTTCAGTAAAAGAGTAAGTCTGACAAAACATCTCCATGTACTTAATAAGACCATGGAAAGCTTAGATTTTTTTTTGCATAGAATAGTGAAACCAAGTATTCTGGTGGAATATGACTTTTGTCCTTTGAAATGCTAATGTTTAACACCACAGGAAGGAAATCTAAAAGAAATTTACATTGAAATTCTTCTAAATCATAACATAAATCATCCAAAAGGGCATATATGCTTTGTATCTATCATTTAAAATACATTTTAAGTACGTGGACAATTATCCTGATTGGTCATCACTTATTTCCCTTTGAGTTAGGGGATTTACTATAACTGTTCTCTCTTAAGGTAATAAAACACATTCCCATGTCAAAAGGAAAGACCTTGTAGACTAGAATCTCTCTCTGCTTGTTTCGGGAATGAACAGTATTCACTGCCTTCAGCAGTTCACCAAAGGGGAATTAGATCTCTAAAAACAGCAGAAAACAAAGGAAGGAGATGCAGCTAATTTCTTTCTAGTGTAGATTTAGTGCCTTCGAGTGCTAATTCTTTTACTAACTAGCTCTGCAGACTTGTGGAAGAAAAGTTAGATAACTTCTCTGAGTGTTAATTTTTTCCTTTGTGAGATGAAGGCAATAATCTGTAAGATTCTGGTTTCTTCTAAGGACTCGGGGAGTCTCTGATGACCATTTTAGAGAGTGGAGAAGTATCAGTGGTAGATCTTGCCTAACCTTTGGTTCTGGAGTGAATATAAATAATCAGAATAAAATTATCTACACCTATCAATAGAAGGGGCTTCCCTGGTGGCTTAGCTGGTAAAGAACCCACCTACCAATGCAGGAGACACAGCAGACACAGGTTTGATCCCTGTGTTGGGAAGATCCCCTGGAGAAGGAAATGGCAACCCATTCCAGTATTCTTGCCTGGAAAATTCCATGGACAGAGGAGCCTGGTGGGCTACAGTCCATGGGGTCGCAAAGATGTGCCAGGCCATATCAGTAGAATAGGTGCCTGGTAGACAAAATTGCTTTTTAAAAGCTGATAAAAAGGAGTTCTACATCCACCCCAAATTGTCTCTTTGAAGACAACAGAAACAGTTACACATCTGGAAATCTAATCAGAGATGGAGTGTTGCTTAATAAAAATTATGCTCGGTTGATAGGTTGAAATAAAGCCTAAAAAACTGGTCTGATACATCCTTTAATAATCTCACAAAATATCATACAGATGCTAAAAACAAAATAAAACCAAAACCTTCATCCATTTGGGAAAAAAATAACTTTACTAGACTTCCAATTTTTACTGACAACCCCCAGGGAATATTCATGAAAGCTGCTTTGAACTTGCCAACGCACTCTAAGTAACGGTCATGGAAATTACAGACTGCCTGCTTCCATTTAAAAATAGCACTAGCTGTTTGGTTGGCAGAGTATGGGAAGGACCTTCAGGTACCTCATATAGAATCTGTTTTGAAATCAAGTAACAAGATGCTATTAGTGTTAACAATTGCAACTGAAAGTCACATATGCAGGGTGTTCTGAAGTTACCCAATCAAACTGATTCTATCTGCCTCTTAGTAATACCCGGAGGTGTTTCTAGACTTCCTGTGGGCTCTAGGGTGGCCAAATGAGGTAAACCAAAGCCCCTCATTTATTTCCCATTACTAAGTTTTCCCAATACATTGTGGAAAAATTTGACGGTTATTAACTCGGTCCCCTTCAATAAGTTTACAGCATGCATGCTAAGTCGCTTCAGTTGTGTCTGACTCTTTGCGACCCCATGGACTATACTCCGACAGACTCCTCTGTCCATGGGATTCTCCAGGCAAGAATACTGGAGTGGGTAGCCATTCTCTTCTTCAGGGGATCTTCCCGAGGGATAGAACCTGGTTCTCCCGCATTGTGGGCAGATTCTTTACCATCTGAGCCACCAGCAAAGTCCAATTAGGGGCAAGGGGAACTATAATTGAATGCATGAACAAGCTTTGGAATTTGAAATATATTCAACATTAATTTAAGGGTAACTCTAAACTAATAATCAGTTAGCAAACGGCCCTAAACCATTACTGAAATCTGTCATCCATCTCCAACCAGACTTAAGATGTTATATCTGATTTGACTGAAACAACTATGGTATTTTCCATAGTTTTAAGATCCTGTTACTTTTATTGTTTAACTTTGTTAAAGTCCTACCTGGAATGATATCTGGGTTTGATTTTAAGGGAGAAGACAATGAACTTAAGACTTATAAATAGTACTACTTTTTATTTTCAGTGTCATTCATGAATTTATGTTTTTTAAAACACTGAAGTACTTCAATTCATATGTTGTGATGTTTCTTAATCCCTTGTGGAAGTATTAATAAAGATCTGGAAGTAAAAGTTTTAACTAAAAAAGAAATGGTGACTTTCAAAATTATGACTCAGGTCAAATTGCAGCAGTTAGGCTAATTACAGAAAGGAAAAAATTTAAGCATGCATACATTTCATAACATGATACATATGGACACCAAAGTCTAGTTAGAGGGTCTGAATGACATACAAAAGATTTGTCTAAGATTGTTTCCATAAAGAGGTGAGCTGGGGTTTTAACAAGTATGTTCTGGCAAATTTCTGCTTTCTCTGAACATTTGCCAAAACTATTTCTGGAGTATGAAAGAAACACATGAAAAAGATTTGGATCTTTCTAGGGGCATTATGCAATTGGAAGTTGTTGACATACCTATTATCAACAATTCCTAAAACATTTCCTTACCACAAGAACTACTAATTTTCATGGGAATAATGGAACCCTTCAGGGTAGTTCCACCAACTCTCAAAAATTCACCAACTATTACCATCTTTGAGAAGAGAAAGAACAACTCCAATTTTAGAGGGCCTCGCTTGTTCCTAATGTTTTAAATCTAACCTTTGGCAAAAAGTAAGTAGGACTATCCAATTGAGTTTACTGGAACCTTTAACAGAATAACCCTGACAATTATTTCCACCTTTGGTTCTGACCCTTCCTCTCACTCCTCACTTGGGTGAAGTGAAGCGAAAGTCGCTCAGTCGTGTCCGACTCTCGAGACCCCATGGACCATATAGTCCATGGAATTCTCCAGGCCAGAATGCTGGAGCATATGCCTTAGTCGCTCAGTCGTGTCCGACTCTCGAGACCCCATGGACCATATAGTCCATGGAATTCTCCAGGCCAGAATGCTGGAGCATATGCCTTAGTTACTGTGACTTGCTACTTGCTGTTCTTCCACGTACTCTGCATCTTCATGCTTCCAGGAGGTTTTTACTTCAGGCCAGAACTCCTTTCTGCTATTGCCTCTTTTGATGAAATCTTTCTCATTCTTAAAGCCCAATTCAAATGTCACTCCCTCTTACATCCTTCTCCCACATTTCTTTCTGGGCAAAATGAATCTCTTGCCCAGGGTTCCATGGAAATTTGTACATGTGGAACTCTTAGAAACCCTTAGGATAGAGTTCTACAGTATCCGCAGTTTTCAAATTTAAGGCCTGATAGAGAGCATGGTCAGAAGTGAATCCATGAAGTCCCTTGCAAACATTTATCCTTTCTAAAATAAAAAGTCAACACTCTACATAATGAAAATAGAAACGCCACCTTAAACACTTTAAACTATTAATAATGGGTACTACTGCCCCCAGTGAGCCTCCCTTGTTTGCAAGAAACTTCTGAATTTCCCTCTCCTCAGTCTTGCATGTTGCTGGGAAATAAATTTTGCTTTGCTGCAAATGATGTGTACACGAATATTACATGTGTTTTTCCTTTCACTGTCTGGCTCTGCACTTAGACATTATGGTTTTCAGTTTACAACTTAGATTTGTGCACCTCTGCCACCAAGATCCTGCTGTGGTCACAGAAATGAAAAGCCATCTGGATGCATGAGATGAAAAAAAGACCTGGGGAAACTTGCCTTTCTTGGCTAACACTTCTCAGATAGCTCCCTCATATCCAGGTTGACACTGTGTAGAGTCAGCGCTGCTGCCCAGGGTCACTCCATGCTAAAGCAGATGTAGTCACCAAGCTCCACACATCTCTTCCTCCCTCTTCATAGGAGTTGTGAGACTACAGGTCTGGGGCTTGGGTTTCCTTTCCCTCAACTCTCTTCAAATTTCACTGCAAAAACTTCTTTTTTTCCTGCCATCTGCTTTACCAACCACATCTTAGTATTTTTAAATCTTAAACTCTTTCCTTTTCTAGTTATTCACATCAACAACGACTGGGGCTGAAACTCTCCCAGTTGGAAATTTTCCCAGAAAACAAACAAAAACCCCCAAACTACTATTATTTCCTACAAGAAGGACTCATAGGACGAGAAACCCTACTGTGAATGCAGCACTTTGAATATAACATTGCATAATAAGGCTGAGAGTTTACATGTTTCCTCAAGATTGCTAATTCATTGAAAGTAAGGCATACATCCTATTCGCTTGAATCTCTGCCACTTAGAATTCATCAATTCTGCTATGGAAACCTCTCACCCCATGCCCCTCTTTTTTATCCCCACGGCCACAGTGTAAGCTCTCACGGTTCATCACTGGAATCACTGCAGTTGTTTCCCAATAGGCAGCTCTTCCTGCTTTCAGTTTTCCTATCTTTAGAAAACTTAGAGGGGTCTTTCTAATTTATGAATCAGACCAGGTTACTCTCTGGCTTCAAATTCTTCTACGGTTCCCTCAACTCTCCTCTTTCAGTCTCACCATGCAGCATGCCCTGTAAAACTATCTCTGCTTGAAGCTCTTTCTTCTCCTTTATTTGCCAGAACACCTATTCGTCCTGTAAAGATTGACTCTGGTGACTGTCCTTGAATCTCCCCCTGGGGCAGAAGGCAGCAACCCTACCTCTTTGCTCGCTCTTGTCAGAACACAAGACACTCTTTACCTGAGTGCTTCCCCGATTATTATGGTCTCCTTGAAGGCAGATTCTGAGCCTTCTTCTCCTTTAGATTTTTGACTCCTCATTTAGTGTTTACCATGTAAATGTTCAATGGGTGTGTTTGTTTAGTCACTCAGTCCTATCTGACTCTCTGGGTCCCATGGACTGCAGCCTGCCAGGCTCCTCCATCCATGGAATTTTCCAGGCAAGAATACTGGAGCAGGTTTGCCATTTCCTATTCCAGGGGATCTTCCTGACCCAGGGATTGAACCGAAGTCTCTTGTGTCTCCTGTACTGGCAGTCCACAGGGTTGCAAAGAATTGGACACAACTAAGCGACCAACACAGCATATTCAAAAGCAGAGACATTACTTTGCCGACTAAGGTCTGTCTAGTCAAGGCTATGGTTTTCCCAGTGGTCATGTATGGATTTGAGAGTTGGACTGTGAAGAAAGCTTGAGCACTGAAGAACTGATGCTTTTGAACTGTGGTGTTGGAGAAGACTCTTGAGAGTCCCTTGGACTGCAAGGAGATCCAACCAGTCCATTCTGAAGGAGATCAGCCCTGGGATTTCTTTGGAAGGAATGACGTTAAAGCTGAAACTCCAGTACTTTGGCCACCTCATGCGAAGAGTTGACTCATTGGAAAAGACTCTGATGCTGGGAGGGATTGGGGGCATGAGGAGAAGGGGACAACAGAGGATGAGATGGCTGGATGGCATCACCGACTCGATGGACGTGAGTCTGAGTGAACTCCAGGAGTTGGTGATGGACAGGGAGGCCTGGCGTGCTGAGATTCATGGGGTCGCAGAGTCGGACACGACTGAGCGACTGAACTGAACTGAACTGAAGCGACCAACATTTTCACTTTTCAAATGTGCAATCGTGTTTGCTAAATGAACGAATGCGTGCATGTTGCATGCTAAGTCGCTTTAGTCGGGTCTGGCTTTTTGCCACTCTATGAACTGCAGTCCACCAGTCTCCTCTGTCCACGGGAGTCTTCAGGCAAGAATACTGGAGTGGGTAGCCAGGTCCTCCTCCAGGGGCTCTTCCTGATGACATCTCCTTCGGCTCCTCCACTGCAAGTGGATTTGTTACTGCTGAGCCACCAGGGAAGCCCAAAGGAATGAATGCTCAGTTACAGTGCAAGTGCCAACAGCTTCACCTACTTGTTTCTCATCTTGATGGCAAGTTGCAAACCACCACAGCAGATCATCCTCACTGAATCTTGACTACCTAACTCTCAACAAAGGATGAAAGTATGTTTGAAAGAGTTACCAACTAGTTGGGATTCGGGATTTCTACCCAGCCAGGTGACAGATCATTTACAAATGCCTAAAGGATCAAGGATAATTCTGTGAGACTGCTGAACATGAGTATTGAAGAAGATTCATAGACCTTGATAATTTCTATGTAGATTGGTTATATTTTAAAATTTTTCTGTGCAACCCCATAAAGGAAGTGAAAGCAAGTTTTAATAAAATGACTGTGAAGCTACTTCAAAATATACCAAGAGAATAAGGGCAAGGACTGTGAAACTATAAAACCCAATACCACCCTTCTGCTTATAATAGTTCTGAGATGTCATTGTTTATTCAGTTGCTAGTCATGTTCAATCTTTGTGACCCCTGCAGCAACTGCAGTGCTCCAGGCTTCCCTGTCCTTTATTATCTCCCGGAATCTGCTCAAACTCTTGTCCACTGAGTCACTGATGGCATCCAACCATCTCATCTCAGATGTCATTATGTAAATCTTATTGTTTTTGAAAACTAAAGAGCTCTTTTACAAAGTGAAAGTAAATCATCACAAAGAGCAGAATTGTATACCTTAGAACTTCATGATCAATACAATGAACTCATCTGTAAAAACTAACTCTTTAATAGGACAATTACAGCATATAATAGTTTGGAAAATGGAAGGGGAAGCATAAAACATCGAGAGTCTTTTAATTCAATGGGATAAATAGTAAACTGATAATCACTCTTACAGTCAAAAATAAACCTAATGAAATTACTCTAGAGAGAACCCTGGCTGGGGATGTTCTTTTTGATGTCTCCTGGTATTTGGGGCTTCCCTCGTGGCTCAGACAGTAAAGAATCTGCCTGCAATGCAGAAGACCCGGGTTTGATCCTTGAGTCAGGGAGATCCCCTGGAGAAGGAAATGGCAACCCACTCTAGTATTCTTGCCTGGAGAATTCCATGGACAGGGGCGGGTCTGGTGGGCTATAGTCCATGGGGTTGCAAAGAGTCAGACAGGACTGAGCGACTAACACTTTCAGTACTTGGAAGACCCCACAGTTAGTCTTGGTCAGAGAAGAAGCAGCCTCATTGATATTTCAGTTACACAGGGTAAGTCTTTATGTGGAAGAAGATAGATACAGGTGTTAGGTAGTTAGAATCGGAAACAGGAGTCCAGAATGGCGGTGGCTAAAAGACAAGGAAGAGAAAACCCCCTGAAAATAGAACAAAGGAAGGTCCAAGGACCGGAGTGAGGACCTCAGGTAGAACAAACACCACTCCTGGCTGGCCCAATTTACATAAGGCAGGCCCAGGGGGAGAAAAAACACATAAAAAGAGGAGCCATAGGGCTGAAGTCTCTCTCTCCCACGCGCTGGGGCGCTCTTCTTTTTGTGTCCTTGGGTCGACATTCCCTCACACTTCGAAGAAGGATTTTCCTGCTATTTTCTAAATAAAATAGAGCTTGTAACACTGATTTGTCTAAGAGCTATAACACAGTCCGTTCAAGACCTGAGAGCTGTGACACGCTGAGGGCTTTAATGTCCATCACTCCAAATTTTTGTTGTGATGAGACAGAACCAAGGAGCGTACACCCGCCTGACACAAGTATATGTCTTCATCGAGACAGATATCCTTTTAAGAGACATTCAATATAGATGAAGCTGTTCTGTCTGAAATATGTACACCAGGCACTGCTCTAAAGAGAAAGATCAATATGAAACACGATCCTGTAACACACACTGCAGTGAGATGTCAACATCTCTTACAACAAACAGGAAAACAGCCTCAGCTACCTTCATTGGGAGTTCTATGAAAACATGCAGTGAGACTGGCTGATAAAGTAGTGAATGGTTGCTGATATAAGGGAAAAGAGTGACTACTTGTTCAGCTTTCCAATTCAACTAGGGGCAGTGAGCCATAGAATCTATGAGCTTGAGGGACATTAAAGGTTATTTAATCCAGTATTTCAAGTTTGGATCCCTTGAGTACCTCCCCAACCGGGTTTGTCCAGATCTGTCTGAGGCCGGTCTACAGAAAGTACACCCTACCTTTCCCCTGGGCAATCCACTCCACCTTTGAACACAGGAGCTGTTGGCCTGGAGATGGAAGCCAACTCTCTTTAATTTGTAATGACTTAGAAGCGACACACATATACAGAGTGACTGATAATTATCTGGCTAAAGCTAACTAGATTATTAAGTGTGATTTTGAGGATGGTAGTGTTAAGTAAACGACTGTACATAGAATAAACTTAAGTTGTTTTAGTCGTGTCTGATTCTTTGCAATCCCATGAACTGTAACGCTCCAGCCCATCTGTCCATGGAGATTCTCCAGGAAAGAATACTGGAGTGGGTTGCCATGCTCTCTTCCAGGGGATCTTCCCAATCCACGGATCAAAGTTGCATCTCCTGTGGCTCTGCACTGGCAGGCAGATTCTTTTACTGCTGAGCCACTGGGGAAGCCCCTACCAGTGCATAAACTTACTTATACTATGTTGAACTGCTACAGCAATGCCTGGTTAACTTGATTTCTCATTTGTCATTGGTAAGGATGTCAATGTTACATCCTCAGGGCAGGCATTGCAGGGCAGTGTAAGCTTTGCTGTACTGGAGGCCATGGTTCCAAGAAACAGCGATTTCAGAATAAATCTTTAACATTTTTATTTTATTTAAATAAGAAAACAAATGGGAAAATTCCAGGGCCCAGAGAGTCTGGGGACGTTTAAAAAATAAACTATAGGAGGGTGGTCCTAAGATGGCGGAGGAACAGGACGGGAAGACCACTTTCTCCCTCACAAATTCCTCAAAAGAACATTTCAACGCTGAGCAAACTCCACAAAACAACTTCCGTAGGCTGGCAGAGGACATCAGGCAACCAGAAAAGCAGACCATTGTCTTCAAAAACAGGTAGGAAAAAATATAAAAGACGAAAAAGGAGACAAAGGAGGTGGGGAGAGAGCTCCGTCCCGGGAAGGGAAGCCAGTCCCGGGAAGGGAATTTTAAGAAGAGAGGTTTCCAAACACCAGGAAACACTCTCCCTGCCGAGTCTGTGGCGAGCCTTGGAAACACAGACGGCAACATAACAGGAAGGGAAAAATAAATAAATAATTAAAACCAAGAGATTACAAGCCCAACAGTAACTCCCCCAGCGGAAAAGCAGCGCAGACGCCTGCATCCGCCACTAGGAAGTAGGGGCAGGGCAGGGAAGCGCGGGAGGCGTGGGCTGCAGTGCTTTGTAAGAATGGGGCAGGAACGCCCCACGCGCAACCAGAACGATCTAACTTGGGCTAGCAAACCAGACTGTGGGATAGCTACCACGCGAAAAGCTCGAACCTAAGACACCTCCAGGACCGAGCACAGAACAAAGGACGAAACAGAAAAAGCCGGCTGCAGACCATCCCCCGCCGGGGACAGGCAGCCAGAGCCGTAAGGGCTGGAAAGGAGCAATTGCAGACCCGGAGAGACTTTACCTACCAAACTGCAAACAGGGTTCTTTGCTAAGACTTCTGGGGGTGCTGGACAGTCACCATCTGCCTCACAAGGGGCGCCAGCGGTCCACCCAGAAAACTGAGCAGCAGAGGCAGAAAAGGCGACAAGTCACAGCGATCGCGCTCGCCAAACTCCTGAGCTACTCGGACCTGGGAAGGGCACAAAATGCAGTCCCAACCGAATCTGTGCCTCTGAGGGCTACCAGAGCACCGAACCTGAGCGGCTTAGACCGGGGAAGTGCACGCAGCCTAGGGCCGGCCTCAGACAGTTCCTGGCTGAGCATCGTAGAGCTGGAGTGGTTTGTACGCCGCGAGAAGGGACAGGTCCAGCGGGGCTGAGACACTGTGTGCACACGACAGCGCTATTTGTTTGCAGCATCCCCCCTCCCCACAGCGCGACTGAACTAGTGAGCCTAAAAAACCAGCATAAAGAAGAAGTTTAACAGAGGGAACCGCCTTGGAAGTGACCCCACACTGCCCACAACATCCGAGAAGAGCCAGATATATTTTTACTATTTTTAAAATCATTCCTTTTTTTTTCTTTTTTTTCTAACTTTTTTTCTAATAGTTAAGTCTTCTATTTCTCCTCTAATTTTTATTTCTATAGCCTATTATTACTATTTTAAAAAAAAGACTTTTTTTTTCTTTTTAAGGCAAACACCATATATAGTCTTTGGGTGGTTATTGGTTTGTTTTTTGTGTTTTTTTTTTCTTTTTTAAATCTTGTGGCTTTTTTTTTTCTTTTCCTTTTTTTTTTTCTTTTTTCCTTTTTCCTTCTGCTTCTTTTCTTTAATATTGTATTTTTGAAAATCCAACCTCTATTCTAGATTTTTAATCTTTGCTCTTTGGTTTTTGTTGTCAATTTTGTACATTTAAAAACCCAAACTTCACTACCCAATTTTACGTGAGAGCGAGATTACTGGCTTGACCACTCTCTCCTCCTTTGGACTCTCCTTTTTCTCCACCAGGTGGCCTCTGTTTCTTTTCTCCCCCATCTCTTCTCTATCCAACTCTGTGAATCTCTGTGTGTTCCAGATGGTGGAGAACACCTAAGGAACTGGTTACTGGCAGGATTTGTCTCTCTCCTTATCATTCCTCTCTCTTATCCTCCTGGCCACCTCTGTCTACTTCCTCCCTCTCCTCTTCCCTGTATAACTCCGTAAATACCTCTGAGCGGTCCAGACTATGGAGCGCACATAAGGAAGTGACTACTGGCTAGCTTGCTCTCTCCTCTTTTGATTTCACTGCATCTCATTCCAGTCACCTCTAACCACCCCCTCCCTCTTCTCTTCTCCTTGTAACTCAGTGAACCTCTCTGAGTGTCCCTCAATGTGGAGAAACTTCTCATCTTTAACCTAGATGTTTTAGATGGAGAAGTCTAGAGGCTACTGTAAAAATAAAACTGAAAACCAGAAGCAGGAGGCTTAAGTCCAATGCCTGAAAACATCAGAGAACTCCTGAATTCAGGGAACATTAAGCAATAGGAGCTCATCAAATGCCTCCATACCTACACTGAAATCAAGCTCCACCCAAGGACCAACAAGTTCCAGAACAAGACATACCACGCAAATTCTCCAGCAACACAGGAACACACACCTGAGCTTCAATATACAGGCAGCTCAAAGTTACTCCAAAACCTTTGACGTCTCATAACCCATTACTGGTCACTCCACTGCACTCCAGAGAGAAGAAACCCAGCTCCACCCACCAGAACTCCAACACAAGCCTTCCTAACCAGGAAACCTAAACAAGCCACTGATACAACCCCACCCACAGTGAGGAAGCTCCATAATAAAGAGAACTCCACAAATTACCAGAATATAAAAAGGCCACCCCAAACACAGCAATATAACCAAGATGAAGAGACAGAGGAATACTCAGCAGGTAAAGGAACAGGAGAGTTGCCCACCAAACCAAACAAAAGAGGAAGAAGTAGGGAATCTACCTGAGAAGGAATTCCGAATATTGATAGTGAAAATGATCCAAAATTTTGAAATCAAAATGGAATCACAGATAAATAGCCTAGAGACAAGGATTGAGAAGATGCAAGAAAGGTTTAACAAGGACCTAGAAGAAATGAAAAAGAGTCAATATATAATGAATAACGCAATAAATGAGATCAGAAACACTCTGGAGGCAACAAATAGCAGAATAACGGAGGCAGAAGATAGGATTAGTGAAATAGAAGATAGAATGGTAGAAATAAATGAATCAGAGAGGAAACAAGAAAAACGAATTAAAAGAAACGAGGACAATCTCAGAGACCTCCAGGACAATATGAAACGCTCCAACGTTCGAATTATAGGAGTCCCAGAAGAAGAAGACAAAAAGAAAGACCATGAGAAAATCCTTGAGGAGATAATAGTTGAAAACTTCCCTAAAATGGGGAAGGAAATAATCACCCAAGTCCAAGAAACCCAGAGAGTTCCAAATAGGATAAACCCAAGGCGAAACACCCCAAGACGCATATTAATCAAATTAACAAAGATCAAACACAAAGAACAAATATTAAAAGCAGCAAGGGAAAAACAACAAATAACACACAAGGGGATTCCCATAAGGATAACAGCTGATCTTTCAATAGAAACTCTTCAGGCCAAGAGGGAATGGCAAGACATACTTAAAGTGATGAAAGAAAATAACCTACAGCCCAGATTACTGTACCCAGCAAGGATCTCATTCAAATACAAAGGAGAAATCAAAAGCTTTACAGACAAGCAAAAGCTGAGAGAATTCAGCACTACCAAACCAGCTCTCCAACAAATGCTAAAGGATATTCTCTAGACAGGAAACACAAAAAGGGTGTATAAACCCAAACCCAAAACAATAAAGTAAATGGTAACAGGATCATACTTATCAATAATTACCTTAAACGTAAATGGGTTGAATGCCCCAACCAAAAGACAAAGACTGGCCGAATGGATACAAAAACAGGACCCCTCTATATGCTGCTTACAAGAGACCCACCTCAAAACAAGAGACACATACAGACTGAAAGTGAAGGGCTGGAAAAAGATATACCATGCAAATAGAGACCAAAAGAAAGCAGGAATGGCAATACTCATATCCGATAAAATAGACTTTAAAACAAAGGCTGTGAAAAGAGACAAAGAAGGCCACTACATAATGACTAAAGGATCAATCCAAGAAGAACAGATAACAATTATAAATATATATGCACCCAATATAGGAGCACCGCAATATGTAAGACAAATGCTAAGAAGTATGAAAGGGGAAATCAACAATAACACAATAATAGTGGGAGACTTTAATACCCCACTCACACCTATGGACAGATCAACTAAACAGAAAATCAACAAAGAAACACAAACTTTAAATGATACATTAGACCAGTTAGACCTAATTGATATCTATAGGACATTTCACCCCAAAACAATGAATTTCACCTTTTTCTCAAGTGCTCATGGAACATTCTCCAGGATAGATCACATCCTGGGCCATAAATCTAAACTTGATAAATTCAAAAAAATCGAAATCATTCTAACCATCTTTTCTGACCATAATGTATTAAGATTAGATCTCAATTACAGGAGAAAAACTATTAAAAATTCCAACATATGGAGGTTGAACAACACACTTCTGAATAACCAACAAATCACAGAAGAAATCAAAAAAGAAATCAAAATATGCATAGAAACTAATGACAATGAAAACACAACAACCCAAAACCTGTGGGACACTATAAAAGCAGTGCTAAGAGGAAAGTTCATAGCAATACAGGCATACCTCAAGAAACAAGAAAAAAGTCAAATAAATAACCTAACTCTACAACTAAAGCAACTAGAAAAGGAAGAATTGGAGAACCCCAGAGTTAGCAGAAGGAAAGAAATCTTAAAAATTAGGGCAGAAATAAATGCAAAAGAAACAAAAGAGACCATAGCAAAAATCAACAAAGCCAAAAGCTGGTTCTTTGAAAGGATAAATAAAATTGACAAAGCATTAGCCAGACTCATCAAGCAGTAAAGAGAGAAAAATCAAATCAATAAAATTAGAAATGAAAATGGAGAGATCACAACAGACAACACAGAAATACAAAGGATCATAAGAGACTACTATCAGCAATTATATGCCAATAAAATGGACAATGTGGAAGAAATGGACAAATTCTTAGAAAAGTACAATTTTCCAAAACTGAACCAGGAAGAAATAGAAAATCTTAACAGACCCATCACAAGCACGGAAATTGAAACTGTAATCAGAAATCTTCCAGCAAACAAAAGCCCAGGTCCAGACGGCTTCACAGATGAATTCTACCAAAAATTTCGAGAAGAGCTAACACCTATCCTACTCAAACTCTTCCAGAAAATTGCAGAGGAAGGTAAACTTCCAAACTCATTCTATGAGGCCATCATCACCCTAATACCAAAACCTGACAAAGATACTACAAAAAAAGAAAACTACAGGCCAATATCATTGATGAACATAGATGCAAAAATCCTCAACAAAATTCTAGCAATCAGAATCCAACAACACATTAAAAAGATCATACACCATGACCAAGTGGGCTTTATCCCAGGGATGCAAGGATTCTTCAATATCCGCAAATCAATCAATGTAATTCACCACATTAACAAATTGAAAAATAAAAGCCATATGATTATCTTAATAGATGCAGAGAAGGCCTTTGACAAAATTCAACATCCATTTATGATAAAAACTCTCCAGAAAGCGGGAATAGAAGGAACATACCTCAACATAATAAAAGCTACATATGACAAACCGACAGCAAACATTATCCTCAATGGTGAGAAATTGAAAGCATTTCCCCTAAAGTCAGGAACAAGACAAGGGTGCCCACTTTCACCGCTGGTATTCAACATAGTTCTGGAAGTTTTGGCCACAGCAATCAGAGCAGAAAAAGAAATAAAAGGAATCCAAATTGGAAAAGAAGAAGTAAAACTCTCACTGTTTGCAAATGACATGATCCTCTACATAGAAAACCCTAAAGACTCCACCAGAAAATTACTAGAGCTAATCAATGAATATAGTAAAGTTGCAGGATATAAAATCAACACACAGAAATCCCTTGCATTCCTATACACTAATAATGAAAAAGTAGACAAAGAAATTAAGGAAACAATTCCATTCACCATTGCAACGAAAAGAATAAAATACTTAGGAATATATCTACCTAAAGAAACTAAAGACCTATATATAGAAAACTATAAAACACTGATGAAAGAAATCAAAGAGGACACTAATAGATGGAGAAATATACCATGTTCATGGATCGGAAGAATCAATATAGTGAAAATGAGTATACTACCCAAAGCAATTTACAAATTCAATGCAATCCCTATCAAGCTACCAGCCATATTTTTCACAGAACTAGAACAAATAATTTCAAGATTTGTATGGAAATACAAAAAACCTCGAATAGCCAAAGCAATCTTGAGAAAGAAGAATGGAACTGGAGGAATCAACTTGCCTGACTTCAGGCTCTACTACAGAGCCACAGTCATCAAGACAGTATGGTACTGGCACAAAGACAGACATATAGATCAATGGAACAAAATAGAAAGCCCAGAGATAAATCCACACACATATGGACACCTTATCTTTGACAAAGGAGACAAGAATATACAATGGAGTAAAGACAATCTCTTTAACAAGTGGTGCTGGGAAAACTGGTCAACCACTTGTAAAAGAATGAAACTAGATCACTTTCTAACACCACACACAAAAATAAACTCAAAATGGATTAAAGATCTAAACGTAAGACCAGAAACTATAAAACTCCTAGAGGAGAATATAGGCAAAACACTCTCAGACATAAATCACAGCAGGATCCTCTATGATCCACCTCCCAGAATTCTGGAAATAAAAGCAAAAATAAACAAATGGGATCTAATTAAAATTAAAAGCTTCTGCACAACAAAGGAAAATATAAGCAAGGTGAAAAGACAGCCTTCTGAATGGGAGAAAATAATAGCAAATGAAGCAACTGACAAACAACTAATCTCAAAAATATACAAGCAACTTATGCAGTTCAACTCCAGAAAAATAAACAACCCAATCAAAAAATGGGCCAAAGAACTAAATAGACATTTCTCCAAAGAAGACATACGGATGGCTAACAAACACATGAAAAGATGCTCAACATCACTCATTATCAGAGAAATGCAAAGCAAAACCACAATGAGGTACCACTTCACACCAGTCAGAATGGCTGCGATCCAAAAATCTGCAAGCAATAAATGCTGGAGAGGGTGTGGAGAAAAGGGAACCCTCCTACACTGTTGGTGGGAATGCAAACTAGTACAGCCACTATGGAGAACAGTGTGGAGATTCCTTAAAAAATTGCAAACAGAACTACCTTATGACCCAGCAATCCCACTGCTGGGCATACACACCGAGGAAACCAGAATTGAAAGAGACACATGTACCCCAGTGTTCATCGCAGCACTGTTTATAATAGCCAGGACATGCAAACAACCTAGATGTCCATCAGCAGATGAATGGATAAGAAAGCTGTGCTACATATACACAATGGAGTATTACTCAGCCATTAAAAAGAATACATTTGAATCAGTTCTGATGAGATGGATGAAACTGGAGCCGATTATACAGAGTGAAGTAATCCAGAAAGAAAAACACTAATACAGTATACTAACACATATATATGGAATTTAGAAAGACGGCAATGACGACCTTGTATGCAAGACAGCAAAAAAGACACAGATGTGTATAATGGACTTTTGGACTCTGAGGGAGAGGGAGAGGGTGGGATGATTTGGGAGAATGGCATTGTAACATGTATACTATCATGTAAGAATCGAATCGCCAGTCTAAGTCCGACGCAGGATACAGCATGCTTGGGGCTGGTACATGGTAATGACCCAGAGAGATGTTATGGGGAGGGAGGTGGGAGGGGGGTTCATGTTTGGGAACGCATATACACCCATGCTGGATTCATGTCAATGTATGGCAAAACCAATACAGTAAAAAAAAATAAATAAAAAATAAACTATAGGAAATAATACACGTTAGGACAGAGAGTAAGGCTTTCCTTTTCCTTTCCAGAGCCTCTCTCAAAGGCAACTACTATCAACAGCTACTACAGTGTTTTTAAATTATTCAAAATGTGAACCTATTAAATAAATTTAATAAAAAGTATTGGCTAATATCATTTAGACTGAATTAATTCAAATTACCTTATTTCACTTGAAAAAGTGAAGTTTAAAAGTTTTTAATAAAGCATTTGAAAGCAGAGAGAGAATAGAAACATCAACAAGACATCAGAGGAGTAATTTCAAGATTCCAATAGGGCTTCTTTACTAGCTATGGGACACTTTAAAAGTGCAGTCACACATAGCAGTCATTTTTAGATGTGCAGTCTGGCTAGCAACAGCATTTTCTATGAGTCTGTAAAGGATAATGACATTTAAACATATGCATAAAGACACAAAGTGTTGGTATTAATGTGTTTATTCCTTACTTTTGTTGAAATGCCAGAGAAATGCCTAGCTTAAAGCAACTTACATGCTTTAAGAATCTGTTCATTATGTTTAGAATAAATACTTTAAGTCTAAAAACTCAAGGATCAAGAGGGAAGGAGAAAAAAAGTGGGATTGTGAGATAAGTATATATATGCTAGAATCTAATCTATTGTAGATATATTTCTTTTCAACGAAGAAGATTGGGAATCAAGTGTTTTAAAAAGGATCTCCTTTCAGGGTCATGTCTTTTATCAAGAAGAAAAACTCAGGAAAAAAAAACTGTAAAGAAATATTTCTCAGTTGAAATAACACATAGAACCCTAGGAAAAGATCTAGAAGGATTAAATAATAATTGTTTCTAGATGGTGGAATTAGTAGTGTTTTAATTTTTTTTTTTGCTAATTTATTTTAAAAATAAATGGGACATCATTCTTCATTTAGTACGTATACATCATAGAGAAATGCTACATATAAAAGCTTATAAATTTCTTCAAATTTTTTATTCTATTTGCTGATAAAATTAATGACTGATGGACTACAGACACTTTGCCAGTAACAAATAAGCAACAAATATTTTTGGGGAAAAAAAAGAAACTGGCTTCATAAAGCAAGCAGCATTATAAAAAGAAATCAATAGGGTTGAGGGCAAAGAGTGTGGATCAAGAAGAATCAGCATTTAAGTATTTTATAGATAGGTGTGTCTCCTAGGGAAGACAGGAAGAGATAAACAAACGAAGTTAAATTCAGAGGGTGGAGATAATGTCTTTGTATATTTGATTTATGTAAAAATGACTACAATGTTTGAGAAGACTTAGTAAATTCCTTTTGTGTTCCAAATCAGGAAGAATGATGGCTAGTCTGCTTCTTCTGTATGGTAGTCAAATGTAAGTTTTCTAGAGTTTTTATTTTTCTGAATGAATTACCTTATGTTTTACTTCATGATCTTTCATTATTAAGAGAAAAAAAGAAAGAGGAAAGCTTAACTGGGGATGAAGAGGTCTTTAAAATGATTTTTGTTGTGCCAAAAGTCTATATCAACTTGCTTTTCAACACTGTGAAATATGGCTAAATCCCCCAAATCTATCACAACTCTCTGAAGCATATGTATATTACAAGTATGACATCATGGTCAATGATTTCCAAGTTGATTATCTAAAGTTCTAAGGTGCTTTTAAACCAAAACTATTGGTGATTTTCAGTATGCAAAGAATAATTCTGATTTAGAAACTGCCTACACGTGCATATGGATCTGCTTATATTCATCTTTAAAACTGGAACTAAAATTGTGCATATTACAGTTCTGCGCCTGATCAGATTTCTAATCTTAGGTAGGTGAGGTAACCTCTCTGTTCCTCAAATTCTTTCTCTATAAAATGCAAAGATAATATTACCTATATTAAGATGAACTATTGTATAAGTCTCTTGAAAATGAATGTACAGAAAAAAAGGACTCCCTTTAAAACAAATGTTTCCTGAGTAGTTCACAACTTACTCTGAAACAGCTTTAAATTTGGAAGAGCTAATGTGCTAGCAGCATGTTTATTCTTGAATAATAATAATAATAAATGCTTATCTGAGGGTAAACCAAGCAAGCTTTGCTGTGACATGAAGATCTGTATCTACTATAGCAGATACTCTGTATGCGTTTGGCTGGATGTTTGAGCCTAATTATACGTATGTGTATGTGTCACACACCTGCTTCCCTGGTGGCTCAGACGGTAAAGCGTCTGCCTGCAATGTGGGAGACCCAGGTTCGATTCCTGGGTCGGGAAGATCCCCTGGAAAAGGAAACGGCAATCCACTCCAGCACTCTTGCCTGGAAAATCCCATGGATGGAGGAGCCTGGTAGGCTGCAGTCCATGGGGTCACAAAGAGTCGGACACAACTGAGTGACTTCACTTTCACTATGGGGCTTCCCAGGTGGCTCAAGTGGTAAAGAATCTGCCTGCCAATCCCGGAGACACTGGTCTGATCCCTGGTTTGGGAAGATCCCCTGGAGAAGGAAATGACAACCCACTCCAGTATTCTTGCCTGAGAAATCCCATGGACAGAGGAGCCTGGTGGGGTTGAAAAGAGTCAGACACTGACCGAGTATGCATGCATACATATGTATGTATATGTGTGTGTATGTGTACTTTTTTCCCCAATAATGACATTTGAAACTCAAGAGCTCGGATTACTTTTTAAGAGCTTGGAGTTTAAGCCAAATCCTATTTCTGCCTAAATTTCTCCCAGTGTGCTTATTATGTTCGCCATCTCTCTGACATATCCCTTCCCATGTGTTAGAAACTTAAAAGGAAACAACAGAAAAACTTCAAGTACTAGTATAAAGGGTCAAATGCAACATAGGGACCTAGGTAGCCAATTCTGATCCCAATACTGAGATGTAGAATGTGTTTAGATTGGAAAAAAGAGCTGCATTATGGCTTAATCAAGCAAGGTAAAATAATTACCCAGTATGACAGCCTACCAAGTACCAGGTCTAGCACATGTTTAATAAAAAAGATAAATCATATTCATCTCCTAATATCACACTAGGCCTTTTAAAAACGTACAGAATAGTATCACAACATTGTAAAGGAATTATATTCCAATGAAAAAAAAAAAAACTGTACAGAGACGTATGAATGAGACAGGTACCATGTCACTGCACTCTTTAGGAGAATGAAAATGACAAGGTCTCAGGAATTTCACTGAAGAGCATCACCAAACAGCCACAGTATATTCTGATTTCAGCTGAGGAGGAAGGTAGCTGCAGAAGACTGTTTAAACAGTATAAACAGTGGACCAGCATCACCTCTGCCCCATGGGGAAAGTTTCCCTCTTCTACAACATCTGTCTTACATCTCTTTTTACTTATACACTTATACTCATGGACAGTTATTTTTCCATCCCTATCTTGTGTGTGAATGTAACCATCTTATTCTGGGTTCAGTGCAATTTTTTCCCCTATTGAATAAAGACTGAATTAGAGAACAAGAAAATTAACAGGCTGTAGCAATAATTTTTCATTCAGGGCAAAAGGATATTAATAGCAATTAAAACATTTGGTCCTTCTTCCTTAGGGACAGAAACCCAATGTGAATCTTCTTCACTAACACTGGATCTCCAGAGATGAACAAGAGCAGCCTCAAAGAACTGATTTAGCAAAAGGTCTAGAGAAGTATGGGCTTCCCTGATGGCTCAGTGGTAAAGAACCTGCCTGCTGATGCAGGAGACACAGGTTTAATCCCTGGTCCGGGAAGATCCTTTTGTGAAGGAAAAGGCAACCTCCTCTAATATTCTTGCCTGGAAAACCCCATGGACAGAGGAGCCTGGCAGGCTACAGTCCATGGGGTTGCAAAGAGTTGGACATAACTTAGTGACCAAACAAGAGCAGCAACCAACATCAATCAGTGAAGTATAAAGTTTAGCCAAAGGTCTAGAAAAGTCAAAGCAAATCATAAGACTGCATAGGGACAACTTGAATTTTCAGAGGTCTGTGATTACTATTATCAGTGTGGTAGTTGAGGAGAGAAATAGAAAGTTTAAGTATTCTTTTTAATTTATTTTTATTTTTGCAGATGAAAGAAAATTAAGATTATATTAAAATGCAAAGGGTGTTAGAATAAGAAGAAACCTTATTAACCTTCTAAAGATGAAAATATACTATGGTCTCACTAGAACAGTCTTATTCCACATCTCTTTTTACAGACTTATTATTAATAGTGCCCTTTCATTCTAAAAAGCATCTTGATTAGGTGATGTTATATGGTTATGCTACAGTAAAATGCTCTCATTTTACAAACAGGGTAAAATCTGTTTCTTCATGTTTAACCCAGACATGTATGTTGAACATGTCATTAACTGCTGAATTCCCAGGATATTGCTTTGTTCACCCTGCCATGCTACCCTCTCAAAGTACAAGACTGGTAATATGATAGAAATAAAAGGTATGGAACCTGTGGATTTCACTAATAAAATAGCATCACTACCTTTGAGCTGCTCAAGTCATTGCAATTTACAGGTGATGAAAACGTGCTCTAAATGTGCAAATTGTAGTCCGCTATTATCTCCACTCCAAAGGAAAATTCACACTTCCCCCACATCTGCTATAAGTCTATTTTTAGCTACATGCAGTGGGTGGACAACTAGTTCTTTCCATGCTGGTCTCAGGCATGACCATCTTGTTTCCAGGCTCAATGCACTTTTGCTTCCGCTCATAAGTAAATATTTTAAAAAAGAGTTGGAATTAACTCACCATGGCAACAATGAGCAAGCCATGGCAAGAATTTTTCAGTACAGAACTGGAAACAGTAATGTGTAAGTTAAATCACTGTATCTGTCTTCCTTAGAAAATTAAATAGCCAATAGTTTTTCTTTTGATTGATCTTACCAACTAATACACATTTTAAATTTTATTTCAAGTTGTACAGAGTAGAAAAAAAGTTATTTTAAAATCACAAGCCTGGTTTCCATGAAGCTAAAACTGTATATAAGTTTGTTAATGGTAAAACAAATTAAAAATCATCTTATTTCCAATTGAAACTCAAGATATAATTTATAAAAAGGATGCAAAAAAACATGAGTACTAACAGAAGTTTGCACATTAAATACATTTCTTGAACTCTCTAATGTAGGAGATAAGTTATACCCATTAAATCACCAAACTAGTTTCTAAATGCCCATAAATATTCCTAATCAATCAGTAAAACAGTATTCCACAGAAAAGTGTATATATTAGCAATGACATCAAATCATTCTTATCAAAAAGAAAATTTATTTATTAATAATATAAACCAATTCACTGATAAATTTCTAACATAATTCCATCTAGCTCTTTTACCACTAAAGGGAAATATTTGTTTCTTTTTAAGAAAGCTTTGAAGAAACTGTTAAAGCCTTAACAATTTATTTTTATTAGCATATATTCTAACAAGTTTTATAATAACTTCAAAGAATAAATACTGATGATGTAAACACTTAGAATAAATATATGTAGCTGGACTAATCATTAATATACAACAGTCTTTTCCTAAGGAAGGCAGAGCGTTCCTCCTATATGAGACCGAAGTTAAATAAAAAGCAATTTTTGTCCCTTGGGAATTTATGATAATGGATTTCCCTACAGACAAAGACATTAGATGCATTATCAATAAGTTATGCATATTTAAAACTGTTTTCTCGTGAATTTGCACTGACTTAATTATCCTACTAATAAATACTGTCAGTTATTTTTCTGGTCAACAATATCATATTTGTTAAGATTCTTTGTTAAGTATATAGCCTATAATTACAAAATAAAAAGCAGGCAAGTAGCCCACATGAAACAAAACCCACTTATTTTCCCTGCCTCTTTCATCTGTCAGGCTAAAATAAGTAATCCCCAAATTTCAATTTAATATGATTATAAATTTAGAAAACTATAACAGAAAAATATATGGTGACAGAAATAAGATCATCTTAACTAAATATATATTATCTCTTCATGTAGTTTGCATGTTTGTACAATGATTCTGTACTAGGTTAGGAAAAAATGAGAATCATAGGAATTCAATAAAAGGACAGAGACTGTTAAAGAAACAAATATTTCCCTTTATTTGATTACATTACATCTACTCATGGGACATTTGGAATAACTGAATTTCTCAATTTACAGACCTATAAATAATGCTATTTAACTGAAATCCAGCCAGCAAATAGCACCATATACTTAAAGAGCTTACTCATGGAAAAGTAATTTCCACACTAGGTCAGTTTAGTAGAGTATAACAGTAGACTCAGAATGATCAGCATTTGAGAATCAGAACAGTTACGCTCAAGAGTACTTTATCAAGAGTGATTTGCCTTACTCCTTCGCCAGCTGCACATTGGATGGTTTTGCTCCAATTGGTATTCCGTATTTGTGCAAAGTGTTAATCAAAATCTCCCTCATGTCGTTGTTGTAGGAATCAAAGTCAAACACGTTCCTAACCACACTGGAGAGACCTTCAGTGGGAAATTTCTGTATTTAAAAAAAAATTCCCTTATTACCATGCGATAAAATACAAAGTGCTATAAAGATTTCCCAAACTGACAGAATAATGATCAAATAAACTTCACTAGACCTTTTCTTACTGGCCTTCTCAGATAAACGGATAGGAGGAATGCTTTTCTCTTTTAATGTTTGCCCTGATGACTTAATATTTTTCTCTTTCAATAAATTTCAGAATTTGAGGGGAAACAGTTCTTTCTCTCAAATGTTAAACTGATACTCAAATCCTGGGGTATGGTGACTTTCACCACTTTCTGAAATCTCCTGCTTTTAAAATGAGTACTGAGCTTCCCTGGTGGCTCAGTTGTAAAGAATCTGCCTGCAGTGTGGGAGACGTAAGTTTGATCCTGGATTGGGAAGATCCCCTGGAGGAGAAAATGGCAACCCACTCCAGTATTCTTGCCTGGAGAATCCACATGGACAGAGGAGCCTGGCAGGCTACAGGCCATGGGGTCACAAAAGAGTCACACACGACCTAGAGACTAAACAACAACTGGACTGACCAAATTAAAAAATGCTACTTAAATAGAGCAGAGTGTTGAATATCTATATGGAAAAATTCAGAAAAGTCACAAGTCCAAGAGTAAATGAAAAAAAAGGTAAAGGAACATGAAAAGGAAGAAGAAGGTAAAAAGTACAGAGAACAGACACACGGGGATGCGCAGAGGGAAAGAAAACGAGGGTTACAGACAGCTGACTTCACATTGCTGGGGTCCTCTGGGTCATTCATTGCCTCTGTCTTGATTCTCTCTAGGCGCTGGGATCTCAGCTGGACTTGCCATGGTTTTACAGGCAGAACAAAGCTTTCTATTTTCCTGTCTAGGTTTTCAAGGGTCAAGAGTCATTAGGTTATGACTGTTTGCTTGGAAATCATCATTTGTTATAAAAGCAGAATCTACACAGGCTTTTTGTCTTCTTTCACCAAGGTGAAAAGTGAAAGTGAAAGTTGCTCAGTCGTGTCCGACTCACTGTGATCCCATGGACTATAAAGTCCATGGAATTCTCCCAGCCAGAATACTGGAGCGGGTAGCCTATCCCTTCTCCAGTGGATCTTCCTGACCCAGGGATCGAACCCAGGTCTCCTGCACTGCAGGTGGATTCTTTACCACCCGAGCCACAAGGGAAGCCCAAGAATACTGGAGTGGGTAGCCTATCCCTTCTCCAGTGGATCTTCCCGACCCAGGAATTGAACCAGGGTCTCCTGCACTGCAGGCAGATTCTTTACCAACTGAGCTATTAGGGAAGCCCTTCAAGGTGAACTATGCATCGTGGATGGCTTTAAGGAATTTCATTCTCTTGCCCACTTACTCTATCCAACAAAACCTTCTCACAGTACTTACAGGTATGTAATCAATACTACTAGTTTCCAGTCAGTTTTTATCTTCAAGTCTTTCATTTTCAAAATGAAAATATTTTCACTCAGAGACCATATATGCTTGTTGTATAAAGTCAAATAGCAGTAAAGGTTCCCTTCTGTCTCACTCTCCTGTCTTCCCACACCCCCCAGAAAACCTCCACCAAATTTCCTAGCTCCTTGGTATTAGCCATGGCACGGAACCTTGTCAAAGTCAATCCAGAGGTTAAACAGCAAATGTTCATTTGGTTTACAGACATTTCATACTATATCACCTTAACCAGTATTAAAGAGAAATGGAAAGACTTGGTATAAATTAGGCAAAAAAAAAAAAAACCCTCAAACAAGACTGATGACTTCTTTTAAACTTTTACGTACAGGTAGGTGCCATACCTGCAAATGCTTGACTATGTTGACAACTTCTCTGGTAGAATAAGGGTAGTTAATAATACCCTGGTCAGCTAAATTCCTTAGCTCTCCAAAGGCAGCAACAAGCTTCTGAAGGATGGGCTCGGGCACATTTGGGCCGTACTGCCTGAGCATCCTGAGTTCCGAGTAGGGTTTGGGATTATCCACTGCATGGCAGCTAAAAATATCACCTATGAGAGAAGAAAAAAAAAGATTCACAGTCAGTATGCAACTAACCGCTTATAAGGACATAGTAAATACGGAATGATCAATGAAAAAGCCATGGGTTGCTCACCAAAGCACTTCTATTTTTAAATGTGTAAAACTGCATAGAAAGCCTGTCCAACAATAGGTATACAGAAAAAAGCAAATGACTAAAGCAAAAGGAAATGAGCCTGAGTGATGTGTGGTTTATTCTACAGATTTATTTCTGTTAAAAATTGTACAATACTTGGATATAATCTCACTGGTAGATATTTGAGTACAAAGAACAGAAAGAGAAGTCCCTGTGAGCTTCTGCCAATCTCACTCCTTCCCCCACAGGGTTAACAGTTCAGTGTATTCATTTTTTCATATTTTTCATGTCAGTATTTAATATTTATTTATTCTTAATTGACTGATGATTGCTTTATAATACTGGTCCTACTAGTATTTTTAAATGCATATATATATATATATATATATATATATATATATATATATATATATAAATCATTCAGTCATGTCTGACTCTTAATGACCCCATGGACTGTAGACCGCCAGGATCCTCTGTCCATGTGATTCTCCAGGCAACAATACTGGAGTGGGTTGCCATGTCCTACTCTATTTTAAATGCATACATACAAACATATGTAGTTCTGATAATTTAGTCTTTTTCCACTAATTGGAAAATACTCTTGTGGTTCTGAGATTGCATTTTTAACTCTATAACACATGATAAATATCTTCAGAAATTACATACATACATGCACGACTTTTTATGCATACTAAAAATGGGGAAATTAGTATCATCATGCTCTAAACAATTTATATCTTGTTCACATTGCTAGAATATACTTTATAAGTTGGTTTCAGAAAAGTAAATGTGCAGAGATAATATCTAAATAAAAATCAAGGAAAAGGAATTGGAAAAAAAATATTTCACTGATAATTTCAACAACTGAGAATATATTAGAAAAACATAATCTATCCTTGAGAGAGAGAAACTTCTCAGATAAAAGTTCACATAATTCTGATTTATAATCCAAAGGACAGGGACCAAAGGAAGTTACAGTAAACAGATTTGCATTATTTAATATGCTCATTTTAGAAAGGAAGGATATTTAGAACTTACTTGGACTCAGAAATGACTCAGATCGTTCTTTTATTGTTATCATATATTCATGAAAACAACTGAATAAAATGCAACCATGATAACTTCAAGCTTGTATCTCATAGGCTAAACTCATTCAAGTACAAACATGAAAAACAGCTTTGGCCTTTTTTTGCTGAAAAGCAAATGCAACACTAATATAAAGCTATAATCGACCCCTTATTTGTTCATTCATCGAATAATGATTAAATTCCTTCTATGTGCCAAGTAATACCCTATGTACTTTATAGACCTCAGTGATCAAAAACACACAAAGCCCTGTTCTCATGGAGTTCAGATTCTGGCATACGGAGGATATAAACAATAATTACAAATATTAGAAACTGCATGTTTCAAGGAAGAAAGAAAAGCGCAGTATAGTGCTTGAGAAACAGTGATGGCTGGGGATGCCAGACAGGCCGGCCTCACCGAGAAGGTGACAACCAGGCAAATGCAGGTGTGTGGTGGAAGAGCATGGCAGGTCCAGCTACTGCAAAGACCCTAGGGCGAGCACGGCTGGCGTGTTCAGAGAAGGGGCAGGGGGGCAGGGAAGCTGGAAGAGGGTAAGCGATGGGAGAGCAGCACAGAGCAGGGCAGAAGCAAGGCCAGGGAGGTTAGAGGATGTGAGAGTCTCACCTGAGGACATTCTACGCACGTCACGCATATTCGTGTAAATGCATCCCTCTTGCCTTTTATTTTCTATTAATTCACCTGGCAGGCCACTGCACAGACTGTTCTTACTGTTTCGCTTAATACATTTCTAGGACTCTTTTTGTCCGTCGGTGTCAGCACCGGTAAACTCATGCTCCACCTTTTTTTAAGCAACTGCATGGTAATCTACTGAGTGGATATAACAGAACTTCTTCATTCAGTCCCATTGCGGTATACATTTGGGTTGTTTCCTTTTAGTTTTGCAACTATAAACAATGCTATATTGCCTATCCTTGTACTTAAATTATTAGGGAATTTCCTTGGATAAATTCCTTGATGTGGAGTCACCAGATCAAAAATCCTACTAGGAGACTGAGCCTGCTTCACGTTGCATATGGAATGCCCAGTATTCAGAATTAGCTACTTGTCACAGAGAAGAGAAGTTCTTCTTAAAGGTTCCTGATGATTCAGTTTATCCCAGGGCCTCTCCAGTCAAGGTGAATCAGTCTCACCAGAGCTGGCCTCAAACCCTTCCACAGTTAGGGTGATGTGATGAAAAGCAAACACTAAAAACCCTTTCTGAATTTGTGTTCTACTCTAAGACTATCTATAGTCTTAGATATGAAGCCAAGTTCTAACACTTTTTATCTGAGTGACCCTAGAAAAATAACCTCTCCAAATATCAGACATTCTTCTCCTCTAAAATGGGGATAAAAATACTCTCATAAAATAGTTGCGATGATGACGATAGCACGTGGGAGCATTTAGTCGGGAGCATTCAGCAACAGCCAATATAGCACTGCTACTAAGATGACATTATTACTGTTATTGCTATTGTTTTGGTTATTATTATCATTATTGCTTTTACCTAAGGTACCGAAGAAATCATTGCCTAGGAAAGGAAATCCAGGTCTGTTGGCCAGAACAATCATTCTAAAATCAGGATGAATCACTACAACATTTTCTCTTCCATTGACTAGTGCAGCATCTGAAAAAAATGTTTTCAATTTATTCTTTATTGATAGGCAATAATTCTTAAGAGTATCACGTTATAGCCTTTAAAATCACAAAAGCAGTCATATAGTTTTATGACTATAGGGTTATAAAACAAATCTAAGAAATCTGGTTGTAATAACTGAGTTGGAGAAAACAAAAACATCTTTTGAGAAAGTTTGCTTAGAATAGAATACTGAATACAGGAACTTGCATTTTTATGTAAATTAAAGGCACATCTAAAAAACAAACTTGTTTAAATGTTGTCTTATGCTGCTTCAACTTGGCTTGAGATCCTATCATTCATTTAAAATACAAATAAGAATCTATAACAATGGATAAGCCAAAGGATACTCAGGATAATCTAAACATCCTTCAGTTTTTTTTTTTAAATCAAATTAGCAACTGCATCCCTTTGCATAAAGCCTGCTATTCTGTAGCTAAGGCGTAGGTCCTGTTTAGATTACCCACCCTGAAAGGATTAACTACATAGGAGAAAGTCTTGAACATCAAGTCAATTCATTAAAGAAAAGTTATTTATTTCCACTCGAGGGATTCTATTATAGTTCTTAAAATATGTAATTTCAAGTTGACTGGAGCTGTCTTTGTGCAAATGTTTAAGGTACTAAAGGAAGTAAATATTATATACTACTGGCTGATGTACATTCAGATTGAACTACTAGTCCAAACAAAAGTTTAAGGTAGCAAAAACTTTATTATCGTTATTTTAAGACAGAACACCTGTCATTTGGGTTTATTTAAATCTTAGGCTTTAGGCTGTTCATCTCTAAAAAATGACAGATGTGAAGTTCAGTTCAGTTCAGTCGCTCAGTTGTGTCTCTTTGCGACCCCATGAATCGCAGCACGTGAGGCCTCCCTTGTCCGTCACCAATTC
This sequence comes from Capricornis sumatraensis, assembly GCF_032405125.1. Classification (NCBI taxonomy): domain Eukaryota; kingdom Metazoa; phylum Chordata; class Mammalia; order Artiodactyla; family Bovidae; genus Capricornis; species Capricornis sumatraensis. The sequence continues at coordinate 21,858,529 of NC_091080.1, forward strand.
CCGGAGTTTACCCAAACATCCACTCCAGTATTCTTGCCTGGAGAATCCCATGGATGGAGAAGCCTAGTAGGTTACAGTCCACGGGGTGGCGAAGAGTCGGACAGGACTGAGCAACTTCACCTTCACCTTCATGTCCACTGAGTCAGTGATGCCATCCAACCATCTCATCCTCTATCGTCCCCTTCTCCTCCCTACTTCAATCATTCCAAGCATCAGGGTCTTTTCAAATGAGTCAGTTCTTCGCATCAGGTAGCCAAAGTATTGGAGTTTCAGCTTCAACATCAGTCCTTCCAATGAATATTCAGGACTGATTTCCTTTAGGATGGAGTCTTCTCCAACACCACAGTTCAAAAGCATCAATTCTTCAGTGCTCAGCTTTCTTTATAGTCTAACTCTCACATCCATACATGACTACTGGGAAAATCATAGCTTTGACTAGACGGACCTTTGTTGGCAAAGTAATGTCTTTGCTTTTCAATATGCTGTCTAGGTTGGCCATAACTTTTCTTCCAAGGAACAAGCTCCTTTTAATTTCATGGCTGCAGTCAGCACCAGCAGTGATTTTGGAGCCCCCAAAAATAAAGTTTGTCACCGTTTCCACTTTTCTCTATTTGCCATGAAGTGATGGGACCGGATGCCATGAAGTTAGTTTTCTGAATGTTGAGCTTTAAGCCAACTTTTTAACTCTCTTTTACTTTCATCAAGAGGCTCTTTAGTTCTTCTTCGCTTTCTGCCATAAGGGTGGAGTCATCTGCATATCTGAGGTTATTGATATTTCGCCCGACAATCTTGATTCCAGCTTGTGCTTCTTCCAACCCAGCGTTTCTCATGATGTATTCTGCATATAAGTTAAATAAGCAGGGTGACAATATATAGCCTTGACGTACTCCTTTCCTGATTTGGAACCAGTCTGCTGTTCCATGTGCAGTTCTAACTGTTGCTTCCTGACCTGCATACAGATTTCTCAAGAGGCAGGTTAGGTGGTCTGGTATTCCCATCTCTTTCAGAATTTTCCACAGTTTATTGTGATCCACACAGTCAAAGGCTTTGGCATAGTCAATAAAGCAGAAATAGATGTTTTTCTGGAACTCTCTTGGTTTTTCAATGATCCAACAGATATTGGCAATTTGATCTCTGGTTCCTCTGCCTTTTCTAAAACCAGCTTGAACATCTGCAAGTTCACAGTTCATATACTGATGAAGCCTGGCTTGGAGAATATTGAGCATTACTTTACTAGCATGTGAGATGAGTGCAATGGTGTAGTAGTTTGTCCATTCTTTGACATTGCCTTTCTTTGGAATTGGAATGAAAACTGACCTTTTCCAGTCCTGTGGCCACTGCTGAGGTTTCCAGATTTGCTGGCATATTGAGTGCAGCACTTTCACAGCATCATCTTTCAGGATCTGAAATAGCTCAACTGGAATTTCATCACCTCCACTGGCTTTGTTTGTAGTGATGCTTCCTAAGGCCCACCTGACTTCATATTCCAGGATGTTTGGCTCTAGGTGAGTGATCATTCCATTATGATTATCTGGGTCACGAAGATCTTTTCTGTACAGTTCTTCTGTGTTTTCTTTCCACCTCTTCTTAATATCTTCTGCTTCTGCTAGGTCCATACCATTTCTGTCCTCTATTGAGCCCATCTTTGCATGAAAAGTTTCCTTTGTATCTCTAATTTTCTAAAAGAGATCTCTAGTCTTTCCCATTCTGTTGTTTTCCTCTATTTCTTTACACTGATCACTGAGGAAGGCTTTCTCATCTCTCCTTGCTGTTCTCTGGAACTCTGCATTCAAATGGGTACATCTTTCCTTTTCTCCTTTGTGTTTCACTTCTCTTCTTTTCACAGATGCAAAGTACTTGGAGTTTTATTGAGATGAGTCTGTAAGAAGCTACACTCATACTTCTTTATGATAACAAAAAGTATCCTTTCAATGTGCCATATATTCATGTACTAATACCACCATTAATTTTAACATTTGATCTCCATTTATTTTAGTAGTGTTAAATAACAAGGTATGTGGTCACATGAAAAATTTAATGAGTTAACTAACACAGAAATGGCAATAAAACACGAAAATTTTAAAAAGTTAAGAAAATGAAAAACATAGGCTTGGAAGTGATGCTTTTTGAAACTATGTTCAAAAGAGCTTCAGCTGCTCTTGTGTTTAAAATGTCACCTGCAATCAAATTTGAATTTAAAAATTATGATGATGACTCCTTTGCTTGGAGATTGTCTCTGTTTAACCACAAGTTTGTTCCAGTAGTTCTTTCTTGCTTTCTATTTCACTGTCCTTATAATGCCTCTAAAAAGGGCAGGCAGCATTCAAATCTGATTTTCTAAAAGATAGTTACCAGGCTGTTTAACTCAAATTCTCACTTTTTCCTATACTCACTGTGAAACTGCCGTCTCAGAATGCTTTTATTAGTGTTAAGTTTCCTACGTTTAGATGCAGCAGCCTTGCAATGACAATGTCCAAGAAGAAACCTCTGTGGCGATGGACTTGTACATTTTTATAGTCTTCTGTACATACTTTTTGAATAATGAAGATTTCAGTCATTAGTCTCAATTTGTTTGGCTACCTTGCTATTGACTATATTTCAGTGGCTAGTTAAAGATCTTCAAGTCTTTTCATGACACAAAAATTAAAAACTAGAAAATGTTCTCACATTGCACTAGACAATTTTTTCCTATGGGTTAAACAGACTTATAAGATCTACCTACATTTTCCCTAACAACCACAAAAATAAAAAGAAGTAGGTACTCCAAAGCAGAGTAACTTCTTTCTGAGGCAAGTGTGTATGGTGTGTGTATGTGTGTGTGTGTGTAATATATATGTGTACACACACACACATATATATATAACACTGATATTAAATGCCCAGCAATTTTTTTCTAATTATATTGAGCTAA